>NW_025799859.1:3508981-3835038 GCF_021613505.1 Equus quagga
CGCCCCGTGGGACTAGGGATTGCCGGAGATCTCGGAGAGGACCGGGGTTGGGGGAACTTTCAAAGGCCGGTTCTGCGACCCGGAGGGGAAGCGCTGGAGCTCCGCCCGGGCAGCAGACAAAACTCTCTGTCTGCCAGGGCTGGCCCCGTGGCCGAGTGGTTAAGTTCGCGCGCTCCGCTGCAGGCAGCCCAGTGTTTCGTCGGTTCGAATCCTGGGCGCGGACATGGCACTGCTCGTCAGACCACGCTGAGGCAGCGTCCCACATGCCACAACTAGAGGAACCCACAACGAAGAATGCACAACTATGTACCGGGGGGCTTTGGGGAGAAAAAGGAAAAAATAAAAAATCTTTAAAAAAAAAAAAAAACTCTCTGCCATTAGCAGAGGGGCCACGCCCAGCATTCAGGGCTCCCTGGAGAGGCCCGGAGAGAAGCCCAGAGGGCGGAGCGACCCCCAGCTGCCGTTGCCCGCCCCGTGGGACTAGGGATTGCTGGAGGAGATCTCGGAGAGGTACAGGGCTGGGGGAACTTTCAAAGGCCGGTTCTGCGACCCTGAGGGGAAGCGCCGGAGCTCCGCCGGGGCAGCAGACAAAACTCTCTGTCTGCCATTAGCAGAGGGGCCACGCCCAGCATTCAGGGCTCCCAGGAGAGGCCCGGAGAGAAGCCCAGAGGGCGGAGCGACCCCCAGCTGCCGTTGCCCGCCCCGTGAGACTAGGGATTGCCGGAGATCTCGGAGAGGACTGGGGCTGGAGAGAGTTCCAGAGACCCAGCTTAGTAGCCTAGGGGGAAACCCTACAGGCTCACAGCAGCCTTAGGGAAAGCCTCTGCACAGCACTAGTAGAAGGCACCCAGCCGCCAGCCACAAGGCTGGAAGACCCCAGGGCAAAAGCAGCATAGCTAGGTGTACTAACCACAGACTGTAGAAGATGCCAATAGCTCTCCTGCGACCCACAGAGGACAAGTGAGATTCGGTGGGTGCCGACAGCAACGGAGCGACAAATATAAGTGATCCCACCCCTGGCCGCTGGAAAAGCCCATAACACCGTTGCAGACCCCAAGGAGAGAGCACATCTAGGTGGGCTGCAACAGTAGGCACCTGCAGCCTGAAGCCCCCCTGTGACGGCCCCCACGGCAGAGGAGGGAATCCAAAGGGCCACTGTGGCTACGAAGAGGGGCCCAGGCCCAGTTAGCAACTACGAACAGGGTTCCTGGTTGGTGAAGTATAAACAGCTGCTCCCCCCACCGCAGCAGCTGAAACAAGTGAAAGGAGCAACTAAACTCTATCTCCATGCGGAGGCACAAATCAACAACATCAAGCAATATGAAAAAATACATTAAATCTCCAGAACAGAAAGAAAGTAACAAATACACAGAAAACAATCCCAAAGAAAATGAGATATATAACCTAAATGATGATGACTTCAAAACAGCCATCATTAAGATTCTCAATGAGTTAAGAGAGAATTCTGACCGACAACTCAACGAGTTCAGGAGCTATGTCACAAAAGAGTTTGATATGATAAAGAAGAACCAAACAGAAATATTGGAAATGAAGAACACAATAGAGGAGATTAAGAAAAATCTAGATGCTCTGAACAGTAGGGCCGATAATATGGAGGAAAGAATTAGCAATTTGGAAGATGGCAATATAGAATTGTTGCAGGCAGAGGAGGAGAGAGAAGCAAGACTTAAAAGAAATGAAGAAACTCTCCGAGAATTATCAGACACAATTAGGAGATGCAACGTAAGGATTATAGGTATACCAGAGGGAGAAGAGAAGGAGAAAGGGGCAGAAAACCTATTCAAAGAAATAATGGCTGAGAACTTCCCAAATCTGGTGAGGGAGATGGATCTTCAGGTGACAGAAGCCAATAGATCTCCAAACTTTATCAATGCAAGAAGACCAACTCCACGGCATATAGTAGTGAAGCTAGCAAAAGTCAACGACAAGGAGAAAATATTAAGGACAGCCAGGCAAAAGAAACTAACCTACAAAGGAACCCCCATCAGGCTATCAGCAGATTTCTCAGCAGAAACTTTACAGGCTAGAAGAGAGTGGAATGATATATTCAAAAATCTGAAGGACAAAAATCTACAGCCGAGAATTCTCTACCCAGCGAAAATATCCTTCAAATACGATGGAGAAATAAAAACTTTCCCAGATAAACAAAAATTAAGGGAGTTCATTGCCACAAAACCTCCTCTTCAGGAAATCCTCAGGAAAACCCTCATTCCTGAAAAATCCAAAAAAGGAAAGGGGCTACAAAACCAAGAGCAGAGGAGATAAGTAGAAGGACAACAACAGAGAGTAGCAGCTCTACATCAGAACAGATTAAACCATGGGACGAGAAACAAAGGAAACTGAAGAAAACCGGAAAACAAGACACAAAATGGTAGTGGTAGGCCCCCCACGTCTCAATAATCACTCTAAATGTAAATGGATTGAACTCCCCAATCAAAAGACACAGAGTGGCAGAATGGATCAAAGAACAAGATCCAACAATATGCTGCCTCCAGGAAACACACCTCAGCCCCAAAGACAAACACAGACTCAGAGTAAAGGGATGGAGAACAATACTTCAAGCTAATAATGAACAAAAGAAAGCAGGTGTCGCTATACTAATATCAGACAAGGTAGATTTCAAAGCAAAACAGATAAAGAAAGATAAAGAGGGACAGTATATAATGATAAAAGGGACTCTCCACCAAGAAGACATAACACTTATAAATATATACGCACCCAACACAGGAGCACCAAAATTTGTAAAGCAACTCTTAATAGAACTAAAAGAAGACATCAACAACAATACAATAATAGTAGGGGACCTCAACACACCATTAACACCAATGGACAGAACATCCAGACAGAAAATCAACAAGGAAATAATAGAATTAAATGAAAAATTAGACCAGATGGACTTAATAGATATATATAGAACACTTCATCCAAAAACAGCAGGTTACACATTCTTCTCAAGTGCACATGGAACATTCTCAAGGATTGACCATATTTTGGGAACCAAAGCAAACATCAATAAATACAAGAGAGTTGAAATAATATCAAGCATCTTTTCTGATCATAACGCTATTAAACTAGAAATCAACTACAAGAAAAAAGCAGAGAAAGGTGCAAAAATGTGGAGACTAAACAACACGCTTCTCAACAAACAATGGATCATTGAAGAAATTAAAGAAGAAATCAAATATTATCTGGAGACAAATGAAAATGAGAACACGACATACCAAATCATTTGGGATGCAGCAAAAGCAGTCCTAAGAGGGAAATTCATCGCAATACAGGCTCACCTCACTAAACAAGAAAAAGCTCACGTAAGCAACCTCAAACGACACCTAACAGAACTAGAAAAAGAAGAACAAACAAAACCCAGAGTCAGTAGAAGGAGGGAAATAATAAAAATAAGAGCAGAAATAAACGATATTGAAACAAAAAAGACAATAGAAAGGATCAATGAAACAAAGAGTTGGTTCTTCGAAAGAATTAACAAAATTGACAAACCCCTAGCCAGACTCACCAAGAAAAGAAGAGAGAAATCGCAAATTAATAAAATCAGGAATGACAGAGGAGAAATCACAACAGATACCAATGAAATACAAGAGATCATAAGAGAATACTATGAAAAACTATATGCCAACAAATTGAACAACCTGGAAGAAATGGACAAATTCCTAGACTCCTACAATCTCCCCAAACTGAATCAGGAAGAAATGGAGAATCTGAATAGACCAATCACAAGTAAGGAAATAGAAACGGTAATCAAAAACCTCCCCAAAAACAAGAGTCCAGGTCCAGACGGCTTCTCTGGAGAATTCTACCAAACATTCAAAGAAGACTTAATACCTATTCTCCTCAAACTGTTCCAGAAAATTGAGAAAGATGGAGAACTCCCTAACACATTCTATGAAGCCAACATCACTCTGATCCCCAAACCTGACAAGGACAACACAAAGAAGGAGAACTACAGGCCGATATCACTGATGAACATAGATGCAAAAATCCTCAACAAAATTTTGGCAAACCGATTACAGCAATACATCAAAAAGATTATACACCATGATCAAGTGGGATTTATACCAGGGACACAGGGATGGTTCAACATCCGCAAGTCAATCAACGTGATACACTACATCAACAAAATGAAAAACAAAAACCACATGATCATCTCAATAGACGCAGAGAAAGCATTCGACAAGATCCAACACCCATTTATGATAAAAACCCTCAGTAAAATGGGTATAGAAGGAAAGTACCTCAACATAATAAAGGCCATATATGATAGACCCACAGCCAACATCATACTCAATGGACAAAAGCTGAAAGCCATCCCTCTGAGGTCAGGAACAAGACAAGGGTGCCCACTTTCACCACTCCTATTCAACATAGTACTGGAGGTGCTGGCCAGAGCAATTTGGCAGGAAAAAGAAATAAAAGGAATCCAAATAGGTAACAAAGAAGTAAAACTCTTGTTGTTTGCAGACGACATGATCTTATACATAGAAAACCCCAAAGAATCCACAGAAAAACTATTAGAAATAATCAACAACTACAGCAAAGTAGCAGGGTATAAAATTAACGTGCATAAATCAGTAGCATTTCTATACACTAACAATAAACTAACAGAAAAAGAACTCAAGAACTCTATCCCATTCACAATCGCAATGAAAAGAATAAAATACCTTGGGATAAACTTAACCAAGGAAGTGAAGGATCTATACAATGAAAACTACAAGACTTTCTTGAAAGAAATAGGCGATGACATAAAGAGATGGAGAAACATTCCTTGCACATGGATTGGAAGAATAAACATAGTTAAAATGTCCATACTACCTAAAGCAATATACAGATTCAATGCTATCCCAATCAGAATCCCCAGAACATTCTTCACAGAAATTGAACAAACAATCCTAAAATTCATATGGGGGAACAAAAGACCACGAATTGCTAAAGCAATCTTGAGCAAGAAAAACAAAGCCGGCGGAATCACAATCCCCGATTTCAAAACATACTACAAAGCTACAGTGATCAAAACAGCATGGTACTGGTACAAAAACAGGTCCACAGATCAATGGAACAGAATTGAAAGTCCAGAGATAAAACCACACATCTATGGACAGCTAATCTTCGACAAAGGAGCAGAGGGCCTACAATGGAGAAAAGAAAGTCTCTTCAACAAATGGTGCTGGGAAAACTGGACAGCCACATGCAAAAGATTGAAAATTGACCATTCTTTTTCACCACACACCAAAATAAACTCAAAATGGATCAAAGACCTAAAGATTAGGCCTGAGACAATAAGTCTTTTGGAAGAGAATATAGGCAGTACACTCTTTGACATCAGTTTCAAAAGAATCTTTTCGGACACTGTAACTCCTCAGTTGAGGGAAACAATAGAAAGAATAAACAAATGGGACTTCATCAGACTAAAGAGCTTCTTCAAGGCAAGGGAAAACAGGATTGAAACAAAAAAACAGCTCACTAATTGGGAAAAAATATTTACAAGCCACTTATCCGACAAAGGGTTAATCTCCATAATATACAAAGAACTCACACTGCTTAACAACAAAAAAACAAACAACCCGATCAAAAAATGGGCAGAGGACATGAACAGACATTTCTCAAAAGAAGATATGAATATGGCCAATAGACACATGAAAAGATGTTCATCATCGCTAATCATCAGGGAAATGCAAATCAAAACTACACTAAGATATCACCTTACCCCCGTTAGATTGGCAAAAACATCCAAAACCAAGAACGACAAATGTTGGAGAGGTTGTGGAGAAAGAGGAACCCTCATACACTGTTGGTGGGAATGCAAACTGGTACAGCCACTATGGAAAACAGTATGGAGATTTCTCAAAAAGTTAAAAATAGAAATACCCTATGACCCAGCCATCCCATTACTGGGTATCTATCCTAAGAACCTGATATCAGATATCTCAAGAGTCCGTTGCACCCCTATGTTCATCGCAGCATTATTTACAATAGCCAAGACGTGGAACCAACCTACATGCCCAGAAACTGATGATTGGATAAAGAAGATGTGGTATATATACACAATGGAATACTACTCAGCCATAAAAAAAGACGAAATTGGCCCATTCACAACAACGTGGATGGACCTCGAGGGCATTATGTTAAGCGAAATAAGTCAGTCAGAGAAAGACGAACTCTATATGACTCCACTCATAGGTGGAAATTAGTATATTGAGAAGGAGATCTGATCGGTGGTTACCAGGGAAAAGGGGGGGTGGGGGGAGGGTACGGAGGGGGAAGTGGTGTACCCACAACATGACTAACAAAAATATACAACTGAAATCTCACAAGGTTGTAATCTATCATAACATTAATAAAAAAAAAAAAAAAAAAAAAAGACCTGGAGCTTTTCGGCTTTCGGCCGATAGTTTTTCTGGGGTGTCCTCGCTGCAGTTAATAGCCAGCAAAGCCAGACAGTAAGACCCCCATCTCAGTTGGGCTGAGTCCGAAGGATGGTTATAGCAGTATTGCCCCCACTCCGGACCTCACTCCTCCAGGGAGGGCTCATACCTTAGGGTGGCTCCCGCCTTGTCAGCTGAGAAGCTCCACTGCTCCCAAAGGTGGCTTTTTTCCTCTCCTGCCGGAGTTACTGCCTCTTCTGCTTTCGTCAGGACTGTCCCTTGTCGTGGGTGTTCTTTTTATCAAGTTTTCAGTTTTCAATCCAGGGTGATTCTTCCCAAAATTGTTGTAACCTGGTTGTGTTCGTGGGAGAAGGTGAGTTCAACGTCTGCTCACAGTGCCATCTTGATGAGATCTCAGTACTTTTAATTTCTAAGAGGTTATTCTGTTTTCTGGATGTTCAATTTTTTAGCACCTTTTTCTTGTATAATGGATATAATATCTACTCGTATCTTTTTAGCAAGATTAATGGTAGTTTTATCATAAGGCAATCACTTGGGCCATTTTTTTGATACCACAATGCTAAAACCTTTAGGTCTTCTTGGGTTGGTCAGATTTCTCTAATCTTCTGCATGTCATATAAAATTCTGCAGCATTCTGGAGTCTGAATCAAGGAAGAGAATTGGGGCCTCAACATTCAACAGTCAGAATATTTACAACTTAATCCCTTCTTTTTAGTATTGTACCCATAGATACATCTGAACCCTTTGACCCCATATCAAATCTCCTCTTTTATCATCTTCAGAGGATAAACCTCCAGTCATCTGCCAGGGAGAGTTCATAAAGTAAATGAAATATGGTGTAGGAATCTGTTTCACAAATATCTTTTAACCTATCTTTTTTTTTTTAGCCTTCTGCTTCATTCCTGAGCTTTTTGAAGATTTTATGGTGTAAACTGGATTGGTTCTCAGCTTTGTCCACCACTGATTTAGGATTAAGCTTCTTTGCGTCTGCTAAGTTAGCTGTCATTCCTTTACCTTTTTTCAAATTCCAAAATTTTCTTGGTACTGTTTCCTTTCCTCTTCTCCCTCTCCTCATAGGTTTGTGCATTTTTAAAAGAACATCTTTATGTGTGTGGTAATGGATTGCAATTAGTCTTTGGATGGTCAACATGATGCAATCTACACAGAAATCGAAATATAACCATGTCCACTTGAAATTTATATGGTGTTATAAACCAATGTTATTGCAATAAAAAAATTTAAATTAAATTAAAAATTAAAAAATTAGGGGCCAGTCCTGTGGCAAAGTGGCTAAGTTTATCACACTCCGCTTCGGCTACCTGTCGTTTCCCCAGTACAGATCCTGGGCTTGGACATGGCACCACTCATCAGGCCATGCTGAGGCAGTGACCCACATAGCACAGCCAGAAGGACCTACAACTGGAATATACAACTATGTACTGGGGGGCTTAGTGGAGAAGAAGAAGAAACAAAAAGGAAGATTGGCAATATGTGTTAGCTCAGGTTATTTATTTCATTAAAAAATAAAATAAATAAAATAAAAATAAAAGAATGTCTTTATAGTTATTTTAGTGAGTTTGGAATTGGAGTAAAATTAGTTGTGAATGTTTGATCCACTAGTTTAATCTTGAAATTCTCTATCCCATAGATATTTCCTGAATTGAATAAGTTGTCTGTATGTGAGGACAAGGAACCTACTGAAATGTTAATATATACAATGTATATATATCCCAGTTGGTTGAATTGATTATAGTATGTCAAATAACTCACTTGATTCTTCCTTCTAATTAGATACATTTTCACTTTGCTAGGGGAATATGTAGCCAAATATTCGAGTTTCTCATGTCCCTAGATACTTTTTTTGTCCCCTGATTTTTTTCCTAAAGAATGCCAATTGGTACAATTCAAAATGAAAATAGCCCACAAGAAACCACAGAAGAGACTTTGCGTCTTTAAAGTAAGCAAATGTTAAAATATATTTAGTTCAGCTGACATCAGAGGTTTGATATGTCTCATAATTCTGGAATGCATATGAATATCATGGCTTTTTACAACTTGTAACCAGCTAACCATAGAATTCCCATTGTTTGAATAAAGAGAGGAATTCAGAATTTTATAGCCTTTTTATTAAATATCAAACCAATATCTTCAACCTTAAGATTTAAATATATTAAAAACTTCAGGAATGCAGCATTTATTATTATTGTTGTTACTAAACTTCAACACTGAAATAATATTTCAACATAAAAAGCTGGGAAATAGTATAATAGACGCTCAAAGGCCCCACCACACACATATAGCATTTTGCTGTGTTTACTTCAGATTCTTTAGAAGAAGGGAAGAAACGGTGGAAAAGAGTTGAAATTTTCCACCTTTTCCTTGCCCTCAGCTCCTGTCCAGGAATACCATCATTCTGAAGTTTCTAGCTTTTATTCCTGTGCAATTTCATTTACATGTATGCATAAACGATATGTAGAATTATTTTGTGATTTTGAAATATATTTGTATTATGCTGTATATCTCATGCTATAAATACCCCCCATTTTTGATCAGTTATTTGATTTTTAATATAGATATATTGATTTGTCCACGTCCATGCATATTTTTGTTCGTCTTTTTAACTGTAATATGCTTACAATGTATGACTATACCTCAAATTATGTATCCACTTCTCTTTTGATGTAAATTGTTCTGTACTCCTCTCTTCTTTTTGGCTAAGTATAATGCTTCAGTAAGCATTCTTGTATATTTCTTCCTGAATTTACATGTAAGAATTTCTCTAGGATAGATACATAAGAGGAATTGCTAGAATATGGAGGATGCGCCTCTTTACCTTTACTAGATACTGCAAAAGGGTTTTTCTATAAGGTAGTTTGACCAATTTACACTCCCTTAAATAGTGTATGAGAGTCGGCAAGTGTTTGGCATCCTCATAACCATTTGGTATTTCGTGCTTTAGGATGTTTTCCACTTGAAAGGTGGCAAATTGTACCTCATTTTGATTTAAAATTGCATTTTTCTGATTACTAATGAGACTGAACCTCTTTTCATATGTTTATTGGCCATTTGCATTCCTCTTTTGAGAAATGCCTATTAATATCCTTTATTTATATTTCTTTTCTTTTTCTCTCTCTCTCAGATATTGATTTCTAGGCTGAAGACTAGTATTTCATCATATGTGTATGTTGCATTTCATCAGATATGCACGTATGTTTGTAAATGTAACTTTAACAAATCTGTAACTTGTTTCTGAAGTTTATCTTTTTTTCAAAATAATTTGATGTAGGCATATTTATCAATCATTTTATTTATAATTTGGCCTTTTTACATCTTGTTTTAAGAAATTCTCCCCTACACTCAAGTCATAAATATGTCTTCATATATTTTCTTCCAAAATTTTTGATTTTCATGTATAAATCTTTAATTAATCTGATATATCTTTAAATAAGAATGAGATGAGATATGAACCTATGGGGGCAGAAAAATTCTCCCTTCTTCCTTTCTGGCTTCTTTAGCTGGTCTAAAAATTAAATTGACATAAGACAGATTAACAGGAAAAAATCAAATTTAATTTTGTATGTACAGGATCTCCAAAGATATAAGATTCAAAGGCAGTCGGGCAATTGAAGCTCATGTGCCATCCTGAGCTAAGCAGTGAGATAGGGGCCTGGGGCTTCAAAATGGACAAGGCTAATTCATAGGAAGTTAAGAAGAACAGATGTTTGGTGATAAGATGGTTGTCCTGCCATGTGGGTAAGTCTTTCAGATAAAAAAATTATGTCTGATAATAGCTTTCTTTCTGGTACAGGACAACTCTCTGAATTTTTTCTTTCATGTTTCATTTTATTTTATTTAAAAATTTGTTTTTTATTGTTGCAGTAACATTGGATTATAACATTATATAACTTTCAGATGTACATCATAACATATTTCGAATTCTGTGTAGATTACATCATGTTCACCACCCAAAGACTAATTATAATCCGTCACCACATGTGCGCCTAATCACCTCTTTCACCATCCCCCCTTCTCCCTTTCCCTCTGGTAACCACCAATCCAATCTCTGTTCCTATGGGTTTGTTTGTCGTTGTTTTTATCTTCTACTTATGAGTGAGAACATATGGTATTTGACTTTCTCCCTCTGACTTATTTCACTTAGCATAATACCCTCAAGTTCAATCCATGTTGTCACAAATGGCCAGATTTTATCATTTCTTATGGCTGAGTAGTATTTCATTGTGTATATATACCTCATCTTCTTTATCCATTCATCCCTTGATGGGCACCCAGGTTGCTTCCAAGTCTTGGCTATTGTGAATAAGGCTGCAACAAACATAAGGGTACCTGTATCTTTATGCACTAGTGTCGTCAAGTTCTTTGGATAAATACCCAGCAGTGGAATAGCTGGATCATATGGTAGATCTATTCTTAATTTTCTGAGGAAACTCTGTACTGTTTTCCATAGTGGCTGCATCAGTTTACACTCCCACCAGCAGTGTTTAGGGTTCCCTTCTCTTCACATCCTCTCCAACACTTGTTGTTTCCTGTCTTGTTAATTATAGCCATTCTGACAAGAGTGAGGTGATACCTCATTGTAGTTTTGATTTGCATTTCCTGATAATTAATGATGTTGAACATGTTTTCATGTGCCTGTTGGCCATCGGTATATCTTCTTTGGAGAAATCTCTGTTCAGATCTTTTGCTCATTTTCTAATTGGGTTGTTGGTTTTTAGAGATGTATGAGTTCTTTGTATATTTTGGATATTAACCCCTTATCCAATATATGGTTTGCAAATATCGTCTCCCAATTGTTAGGTTGTCCTTCTGTTCTGTTGATAGTTTCCTTTGCTGTGCAGAAGCTTTTTAGTTTGATGTAGTCCCATTTGTTTATTTTTTCTTTTGTTTCCCTTGAGCTGACAGATATGGTACTTGAAAATATGCTGCTAAGACCAATGTCAAAGAGTGTGCTGCCTATGTTTTCTTCTAGAAGTTTCATGGCTTCAGATCTTACATTCAAGTCTTTAATTCATTTTGAGTTGATTTTTTGGCATGGTGTAAGGGAATGGTCTACTTTCATGCTTTCACATGTGGCTGTCCAGTTTTCCGAAAACCAATTTTTGAAGAGACTCTCCTTTGTCCATTGTATGCTCTTGGCTCCCTTGTCAAAAAATTAGCTGTCCATAAATGTGTGGGTTTATTTCTGGGCTCTTAATTCTGTTCCATCAATCTGTGTGTCTGTTTTTGTGCTACTACCATGCTGTTTTGGTTACTATGAGTTTGTAGCATATTTTGAAATCAGGGAGTGTGATGCCTCCGGCTTTGTTCTTTTTCCTCAGGATTGCTTTGGCTCGTTGGCATCTTCTGTTGTTCCATATAAATTTTAGGATTCTTTGTTCTATATCTGTAAAAAATTTTCTTCGAAGTTTGATTGGGATTACACTGAATCTATAGACTGCTTTAGGAAATATGGACATTTGAACTATGCTAATTCTTCCAATCCAAGAGCACAGAATATCTTTCCATTTCTTTGTGTCTTCAATTTCTTTCAACAATGTGTTATAGTTTTCAGTATACAGATCTTTTACCTCTGTGGTTAAGTTTATTCCTAGGTATTTCATTCTTTTTCTTGCAATTGTAAATAGGATTGTATTCTAAATTTCTCTTTCTGCTACTTCGTTTTTAGTGTACAGAAACACAACTGATTCTTGCATGTTGATTTTGTATCCTGCAACTTGACTTATTCATTAATTACTTCTAAAAGTTTTTTAGTGGATTCTTTAGGGTTTTCTATGTATAAAATTATGTCGTTTGCAAAGAGTAACAGTTTCACTTCTTCTTTTCCAGTTTGGATCCCTTTTCTTTATTTCTCTTGCCTGATTGCTCTGGCTGGGACTTCCAATGCTATGTTAAACGAGTGGTGAGAGTGGGCATCCTTGTCTGGTTCCTGTTCTTAGAGGGATAGCTTTCAGTTTTTCTCCATTGAGCAAAATATAAGCTGTGGTTTTGTCATATATGGCCTTTATTATGTTGAGGAATTTCCTTCTATACTCATTTTATTTAGGTTTTCATCATAAATGGATGCTGTATCTTGTCAAATGCTTTCTCTGCATCTATTGAGATGATCATGTGATTTTTATTCTTCATTTTGTTAATATGGTGTATCACGTTGATAGATTTGCAGATGTTGAATCATCCCTGCATCCCTGGAATAAAACCCACTTGATCATGATGTATGATCTTTTTAATGTATTGTTGTGTTCAATTTGCTAGTATTTTGTTGATGATTTTTGCATCAATGTTCATCAGTGATATTGGCCTGTAATTTTCTTTTTTTATGTTGTGCTTGTCTGGTTTTGGTATCAGGATAACATTGGCTTTGTAGTATGAGTTAGGGAGCCTCCCCTCCACTTCAAGTTTTTGGAAGAGTTTGAGAAGGATAGGTGTTAAGTCTTCTTTGAATGATTGGTAGAACTCACCAGGGAAGTCATCTGGTCCTGGATATTTATTTTTGGGGAAGTGTTTGATTACTGTTTTGTTCTCCTTACTGGTGATTGGTCTATTCAAATTCTGTACTTCTTCTTGATCCAGTTTTGGGAGGTTGTATGACTCTAAGAATTTATCCATTTCTTCTAGATTATCCAACTTGTTGGCCTATAGCTGTTCATAGTATTCTCTTATAATTTTTTGTATTTCTGAGGTGTCCATTTTAATTTCTCCTCTTTCATTCATGATTTTATTTATTTGAGCCTTCTCTCTTTTTTTCTTGGTGAGTCTAGCTAAACGTCTGCCAATTTTGTTTATCTTTTCAAATAACCAGCTCTTGGTTTCATTAATTTTTTTCTATTTTTTTTTTAGTCTCCAATTCATTTATTTCTGCTCTGATTTTTATTATTACCTTATTTCTGCTGATTTTTGGGCCTTGTTTGTTCTTCTTTTTCCACTTCCTTTAGGTTCACTGTTAGATTGTTTATTTGAGGTTTTTCTTGTTTGTTGAAGTAGGCCTGAATTGCTATCAATTTCCCTTGTAGAATCACTTTTGCTGTATCCCATAGATTTTGGTATGTCATATTTCATTTTCATTTGTCTCCAGGAATTTTTTTATTTCTCCTTTGACTCCTTCATTGACCCAGTCATTGTTCTGTAGCATGTTGTTTAATCATCACATTTTTCTCACTTTTCTGATTTTCTTCCTGTAGTTGATTTCTAGTTTCTTACCTTTGTGGTCAGAAAAGATGCTTGGTATTATTTTGATCTTCTTAAATTTATTGAGACCTGTCTTGTGGCTTAATATATGATCAATCCTTGAGAATAGTCCATGTGCATTTGAAAAGAAAGTGTATTCTGTGGTTTTTCGGATGGAATGTTCTGTATATATCTACTAAGTTCGTCTGATCTAATGTGTCCTTTAAGGCGAGTGTTTCCTTATTGATCTTCTATTTGGATGATCTATCCACTGGTGTAAGTCGAGTGTTAAAGTCCTCTACTATTATTGTGTTACTATCTGTTTCTCCTTTTACGTCTGTTAATAATTGCTTTATATATTTAGGTGCTCCTATGTTGGGTGCCTAGATATTTACAAGTGTTATATTTTCTTGTTGGATTGTTCCCTTTATCATTATGTAGTGCCCTTCTTTGTCTGTTGTTACAGTTTTTGTTTTTAAGTCTATTTTTTCTGATATAAGTATTGCTATCCCCACTTTCTTTTCTTTGCCACTTGCATGGAGTATCTTTTTCCATCCTTTCACTCTCAGTTTGTGAGTGTCTTTAGGTTGAAGTGTGTCTCTTGTATGCAGCATATATATGGGTCTTGTTTTTTTATCTAATCAGCCACCCTATGTCTTTTGATTGGCATTTAGCCATTGACATTTAAAGTAACTATTGATAGAAACGTATTTATTGCCATTTTGTTACTTTTTTCTTTCTGAGTGTTTTAGTATTTCTTCTTTGTTTCTTTCTTCTTCTCTTGCTCTCTTCCTTTGTGGCTTGATAGCTTTCTTTAATAATATGTTTGATTTCTTTCCTCTTATTTATTTGTTTACTTATAGTTTTCTGGTTTGTGATTACCATGAGGTTCCTATATAATGTTTTATGTATATACCAATCTATATTGAGTTGATAGTTTCTTTAGCTTCACCTCTTTCTAAAAGCTCTACTCTTTTACTCCCCTCCTCCCACACTTTATGTTTTGAAATCATATCTAACCTCTTGTTTTGTGTGTATCTATCCATTACCCTCTTCTCATTGAAATAGGTAATTTTAGTACTTTTGTCTTTTAACCTACATATTATCTTCATAGGTGGTTGATCTGCTTCCTTCACTGTATTATTGCCTTTACCAGTGATTTTATTGCCTATTTTTTTAAATAATTTTCTTATCCCTGTTTGTGTTCTTCTCTTTCCCACTTAAACAGATCCCTTCAGCATTTCTTGTAGAACTGGTTTCTTGGTGATAAACTTCTTTAATTTTTGCTCTCTGAGAAGCTCTTTATCTCTCCTTCCATTTTGAATGATAACTTTGCTGGATTGAGTATTCTTGGCTGTAGGGTTTTTCCTTTCAGCACTTTAAATATGTCATGCATTCTCTTCTAGCCTGTAGGGTTTTGGCTGAGAAGTCCACAAATAGCCTTATGGGCATTCGTTTATATGTTCCTTGTTTCCTTTCTCTTACCGCTTTTAGGATTTTCTCTTTACTTTTAATTTTGGACATTTTAATTATAACGTGTCTCAGTGCGGGCGTGTTGGTGATCATCTTTGGTGCTCTCTGTGCTTCCTGTACTTGGATGTCTGTTTCCTTCCTCAGGTTAGGAAAGTTTTCAGCTATTTTTTCTTCAAATAGATTTTCTGTCCTCTGTCTCTCTCTTCTCCCTCTGGGACACATATAATATGAATGTTAGTGTGCTTGATATTGTCCAAGAGTTCCCTTAGAGTGTTCTAATTCTGTCTAACTCTTTTTTCTTTTATCTGTTCAGTTTGGATGATTCCCTCTAGTCTTTCTTCCAGCTCTCTGATCCATTCTTCTGTATCATCTCCTCTGCTATTTAGTCCCTCTAGTGAATTTTTCATTTCCACTATTGTATTCTTCATTTCTGATTGGTTCATTTTTATCTTTTCCAATTCTTTGTTGACATTCTCACTGTGTTCATCCTGTCTTCTCCCAATATCAGTGAATATCCTTAGGTGCTTTTGTTTAAAGTCTTTTTCAGGTATATTGACTATTTCTGTTTCATTTAATTCATTTTCTGGGGTTTTGTCTTATTCCCTTACTTGGAACATATTCCTTTGACTCCTCATTATGTCTCTTTCTCTGTGCTTACATCTATGTATTAGGTGAGTCAGCTATGTCTCCTGATCTTGGAGAAGTAGCCTTATATAAGAGATGCCTTTTGAGGCCCAGCAGTGTGCTTCCCTCTCATCACCAGTCCAAATGATCCAGGAGTGACCCCTGTGTGGGCTACTTGTGTCCTGCTGTGGCAGGGTTGCTCTTACTGCAGGTATCCAGGGAGTTTAGTCTTTCCCTCCCTGGAAGGCTATTTGTAAATCAGGTTTGGGGTGCCCCAGCACTGTCGGCTACAAGGTCTAATAGCACACTCCTGTTTCAGTTTTCCTGATAATTTGGTAGGTACCCAGTGTAGCTTATTGCTAGGCTCAGAGGCTTACAGTTGCTATAGGCCTCAGGCCTGCAAGACTGTTGTCAGCTCTCTTAGGATTGCAGCTGAGTGGGGCTTGCCCTAGGCATGGGAGCGCCCAATTGTTTCAGGCTTTGGAAGGTGTGGCAAATCCTCTTTGTGGCTCTTTGTAAAGCACAGATCTTCCACGACTGATAAGCCCTACCCCCCACAGGTCCACACACACTGTCAACACAGCCCTGGTCTGTGCACACTTCCTGACCTCCTGGAGTGTACCCAGTCACCCCACTGCAGAGGCCCCCACCTCTCCACCAATGCCCCCCATGGTTCTCCTGGTCCTCACACAGGCCCTGCCCCACAGAGACAGACACACTCATCTGCCTGTAGAGGATCAAGGCACTGAGTCTATGCAGGCCAACAAGTAGCCTGAAGCCTTGCCATTGGGTGGTGCTGGTCTCTAGGGCTGGCTGCCTGTCCTGGCTGAACTGGATTAAATCTGCACTCTAGTGGGTCTGGCAGATCCCTGGGCTAACAGGCCAGGGGAAGAACTTCAATGGCTTCTGCCAGCACCTGTGTCAGCATACCTGTACTAGTTCACAACAATGGCTACCAGCAATGTCTCAGTCTCTGAGAGGTCTCGCTTCCCACCAAGATGCACCCAGAGCCTACCAGGTGAGTCTCTTTTCACCAATGGACTGTGCAGCTTTCTTTCTGTTGATTTTAGGTTGCTCTTTGAGACAGGTGAATTTGTGCATGGGCCCTTTAAGACCTGAGTTTTTTTGGCTTTTGTCAGATAGCTTTTCTGGGCATGTGTCCTGCTGCTAGCCAGCAAAGCCAATTAGTAGGTCCCTAGTCTCAGTTGGGCTGAGTCTGAAGGATGCTTACAGCAGTAATGGGTCCCCACTAAGGTCCTCACTTCTCCATGGAGGGCTGCATACCTTACAGAGGTTCCCACCTGGCCAGCTGTGAAGGTCTGCCACTTGTGAAGGTGGCCTTTTTCACTCCAGAAGGAATTTCTGCCTCTTCCACCTCAATCAGGACTGTCCCTTGTTGTGGAAGTTCTCTTTATTCAGTTTTCAGTTTTCTCTCCAGGGTAATTTTTCCAAGAATAGTTGTAACCTGGTTGTGTTTGTGGGAGAAGGTGAGTTCAGAGTCTGCCTATGCCGCCATCTTGGTGAGATCTCACCTCTCTGAATTCTTTAGGTAATTAAAGCAGAGGTAAAAATTTTTCCTCAGTCGACTGGGTCTTGATTGCCTTCAGCTCAAAATAGTCCACATTCCAAGCTGTCATATTTTGGGGTGATATATTCTGTTCCCCTTCAATTCCAATATTATCTTTTTCAAGTAGAAAACCAACGTTATCAGGACCATTTGTTGAATAGTTCAAACTTTATCCACTGACTTTCTAGGCTAAGCCTGTCTTATACCAAGATTCCATAAATGGAAAAGTCAGTGTCAAACTCTGAAACTCTTTGTTTATTTTTTTGTCAGCACTATGCTGTCTTATTTACTGCAGAATATTTGGTAAACAAATATTTGGCTGCACAAGGGTCCCTTATTAATCATTAGCATCCCTTAGCTATTCTTGCCCATTTAACTTTCTATGTGAGTTATTCGGTCCTGCTTATGGAGACCAAAATAAAACTTGTTGGAATTTTGATTAAAATTATTATATGTATAGATTGAACTATTCTGGGAAAATTTTATAATTATGATAGTGAATCTTCCTCTCAAAGACATTTGCCCAAGTGTTTTAAGTCTTTTTAATACCTCAAAGTTTTGTAAATTTCTTCATAAAATTTTTATACATCTTTAAAAAAATTTCTCCTAAGAACATTATTCTTTTGCTTCCATTTTCAATCATACTTTTATTTTTTAAATCAAGCATATTTCCTAACTATTTGTTGTGGGTATACAGGCAACTAATTGATTTTCATATCCTTTTATGTAACAAATTTTCTGGAATCTTTTATTAATTCCAATTCTCTGGGTGGGGGCATAGTTTTCCTTGACCCTCTTAGGGTCCTTGGCTGGGTCAGGAAATGAAACTGACAAAGTTTAACAGGAGAAATGAATATAAATTTATTTAATTAAAGTTTTTCCAGACGTAGGAGCCTTCATAAGGAAATGAAGGCCCAAAGAAACAGTTAAACCTGAGTATTTTTCTTCTAGGTTTGATAAAGAATGGATAGTTGTGTAGAAATATGATAGGTTAAAGATATGAGGTAAGCATAGGAAACTGGAGGAAACTTAGTAAGATCTGTTTGTTCTAATTCTATTTGGCATCACTTTATCTTCAGAAATAAGAATGCTCCCTTCCTCTGGGTATAGAAAGGGCGTCTCTCACCTGAGGGTTTAATGACTTATTTTAGGGGAGTAGGTAGGGAGGGGAGAGTGACCTTCCTGCTTCTGCCATTTTCTCAAACTCCTTCAGCTTAGAATATTCAATTTGCCAAGGTGCGATATTTAGGGATAGCCAGTCCTGAACCCCATCAATCACTTCTCTTGAATTTTCTAGGCAGATAATCACATGACTCTAAATAATGAGACAATATTTCTCTTTTTTTCTGTGCCTCAAAGAGTCGTTTGTTAAAATAGGATTTTAAAAGTGATTTAAAGTGGAATTCTCATATTTCACCATTAAATATAATGTTTATTGTAGGGCTTATTTTAAGTAAACTCCTTTCTTTACTGAATTGCTAAGATTTTTCATTAATCAGTGTTGAATTATACTAATATTTGTATCTCTTAAGGTGCTAGTTTTGACATTTAATATGTTAATGAGAGAAATTGCATAACTAAATGTTTTATGTTAAAACATTCTTGTATTCTTTGAGAAACATAGTCTGATTTTTATATATTTTATATATATATTGAATTTGCTTTGCTATTATTTTATTTAGTGTTTTTTCATTCAGGTTTAAAAGATGTGCCTATAATTTTTCTTTCTCATAATCTATTTGATGTTAGTGTCAGATTATACTTAAATTTTGAAATAAATAAAGGAAAATTCCTTTAATTTGTATTCTCTGAAAGAACTAAAATAAGATCGAATAATCTTGTCCTTGAATTCTTTTGTAGAATTTAAGTCTTTATTTGGCCTTTGTGTGGTATGTGGGTCTAACGTGTAGAATTTACTACTGATTCATTCAATCCTATAATTGTTATAGAACTAGTCAGGGTTTCACTTTCTTCTTGAATCAGTTACTTTTTTCACCCAAAAATATTGCCATTAAGATGATTATAATATTCATGTTAATTGTTTAAGCTGTGCTCTGACTATAAGCATGCAGAATTTTTCATTGCTGATATTAGTTCTAACATCTTTACTACACAGTATTTTACTTACCTTATTTTTTAAACAATTATTTTTAGTTATTACTGGCTAAATTTTTAATGAATCTATACATTTAATAATTTATTTGCTCCCCATTCTTCCAAATATCTCTTTACTTCTTTCTGTGTTCCAATTCTCCTTTTCTCTGGGAAGTTATTTCTTTTAGAAGATATTTCCTTGAGAATCTGTTGGCGGAGGTGCTCAGTTACTATGTGTTTAAAAATCATTATTCCACACTCAATCTTAAGTGATTATTTACCAGGGTGTAGAATTCTGGGTTACTAGTTACTTTTTCTCAGAACATTAAATACATTATTGCTCTATCTTCTCCCTACTCAGAGAAGTTTATTGTAGCCTAATTTTTATTGTTTTGTAGGTAATTAGTCTTTTCTTTCTCTTTGCCTCTAAGCTCTTCCTTTGAGTTCTGGATTCACTTGTCTATGTGCTTAAAGTTAGATTTATTATATCTAACCTATTTGTTACTCATTGTGATTTCCAAATCTATGGATTTCCCTGTTTCCTCCATTCTGAAAAATTTTCATTTATGTTCACCTTAAATATTTATTCTTTCTCCATTCATTCTATCTATTCCTTTAGCAACTCCTACTGGACAGATGTTGGAGAAATGTATTCTGTGTTCTTTATCACAAACTCTATTCAAATGTTTTATTCCCTTATCTGTCTGTACTGGATTCTGGATAATTTAGTCAAATCTATTCTTGGCTCCATTTGTTTCTTCCTCTGTGTCTATTACACTGTTGTATTCTCTATTGAATTTTTAATTAACATAACATTAATTTTTAGTTTTATCAAGAGAGACTTTTTTCAAGTGAGAGTCAGGACAAGGGAGCCAAGCTTCTTGGTCATCTTTTTGTGTCAAGATAAAGATTTATTTTTAGGCCACATTTGCTATGAACATGTAGTTCTTTCGGAGTCCCAGCTTTATATGGTTTGGAATCCTGCTCCCTGGCTCTTCTAAACCAAAGCCCTCATCTCCTCTCTCTGGGTGACCATTAAACCACAGTTCTTATTTTTTTCCCCAATAGAAAATCCTCACTGCCACCCCATTACACTCCCAGTGCCAGTTCACATTTCTCATTCTGTTTTTGATTCCTTCTTTCTGCTTTTCCTTACTTCCTTAAAAATTCAGCTGTGATTTTAAAATAAATTTGTTACATTTTTTGGATCATTTCTGGGTATTGTGACAAGTAGGATTTCCACTTGACCTGGTCTGTATATTGTCTTTCAAGAGAAGGAGAAGGATCGGTATTTCTTGAACACTGCCTTGTGCCTGGCATTTTACTGTAGGTTTCAGATCGATCACTTCTCATAATCCTTATGAGGAAAATGAAGACAGAAGATATTATTAACAATGATGTGATAGGTCTGTATTTTTAGAGAGATCATTTAGAGGCTATTTGAAGAACAATTTTGGGACTCCCTCAATGCTCTTCAAGGCTTAGTTTCTCTAATGCGGGAGGAGGATTAAAAATATGTTTGTTTCATTATAGTTTACAGCAACATGGTGAAGTAATTAGCGTGCCCTGGAGGGCTGTGAAAAATGAACAACTCTTTTATGAAACTAAAAATATGTTATTATATGGCACAGTGAAATTTGATGAGTTAGGTCCACTTTATATGTTTCAGTCGTTATATTGTCCAAGTATGTAAAGAAAAGTAACGATGAGAGAGCCCCACTTATAAGGCAGCTCTGAGATCTGGATCCCAGGTTAAAGACGCTGAGTATCCCTGGTGGCTTCTCCTAGAGGAAACCAATCCTGAATCATATACAGATTGAACTCAAGTAGATAATTGTTATATGTCTTTAAAAATACTTTTTATTTTGATTTATATACCTACACTTTTAACATTTTGAGGGAGAAAAAATCAACTGACATCTCATTCAGCAATTCCTCTCTCTGCTTTGATTTGTGACCACTGTGTGTGTTTCCTGCTGATCAACTCTTCTGTTCTTTGACCTTATCTAGATCATCTCTCTTTTGGCCAACTTTTATGAGAGGTCTTTATTGAGTCTTTTCACCCTAACCTCCTAATATTTGCCAACCTTTAACCTTGTCAACTTGGTACAGGTTCAGCCTCTTCAGAAGCCACTTGTTATGGGCACATTTTTCTACCATAGCCTTTGAACTTTTAAGTGAGGGCAGGACCTGTTTCCTCACATGTGCTGCTGCATGAGTTATCTTAAAAATCTGAAGTCTGCAGCTGTTCACTCAAGGACAACCCAGGGGAAATGTCATTTTCCTCTTAAAGTTCTAAGGAAATTTCTTTGTGCTCAGTGCAGGCTGAAGGAAAGGGGGAGATAAAGGCACTATAATAAACCGACCCCCTAAATCCAAATCTTTCAAGTCCAAAAAACCTTTTTTACTTTCTCCTTAAGGAAGTGAATAGCTGCAGGAAGGACATCAAATCAAAGCATGTCATGCTTTTTCTTGGAGGGATAAATGTGCATATACTTTAAAACAAGATCATTAAAAGACTTGCAACTTTGGGAGAGAAAGAGACCGGAAGTCAACTTTTTCCTCCTTTTAAAAACCCTTCGCAGTCTTTCTTCCTTGTACTTCAGAAAAAGAACGATTAAAAGCCCAAATAAAAAATGGAAAATACATCATAAAGGGGACATTTTCAGTTTCCTCCGGCAAACCAGTGTGCACCTGGGATGTCTAATGACTATACACAAACAGTATTTTCTGTGTATGAGTCACCTTTCTTTGAGGCCGTTCTTTAACATTTTACGTTGGTAGAATCCTATTAAATCCAGACTGAGCTCCATTATCCCTGAGAATGAATTCTGCTAAAATGTTTTTAAAGCATTAAGTTACAAAAAACTAAGACCATACACTTGGTTGGTAATATGACAACTAGCGTTGTTTCAGTCCTTTTTCTTTGTATATCTTCTCATGCACAGGAAAGTATGTAGCACTCTTTAATTCATTAGAAACATTATTACTGACAGCCTATAATAGAATATAAACATGTGGGATAAGGATTGGGGATATGGAAGAAAAGGGTAAGGATTATTGAGCAACTGTCAAAGTCTCAGGGAAAAGAATCAACCTAGTTGTACATAGTTCACTGCTAAATTTCCTGCTAAGAGAATAGAATCCACAGAGCTTTTTGGAGAGGAAAAACTTTCCCTTCTTCCCTTCTTGGTTGGTTGGCTAGTCTAATAATTAAATGGACATAAGACAGATTAACAGGAGAAAAACAAATTTAATTTTATATATACAGGAGCCTCGTAAAAATATGAGACTCAAAGGCAATCAGGCAATTGAAGATTATGTCCCATCCTGAGTCTTAACATGACTTCAACTGCACCTTTAAAGATGGGTTGTATTTGAATCGCTGAAGGGGAGAAGCATGTTGTAGGTGATTGTGGTGTTTGCGTATGTGTAGCAGGGGCAGGAGATGGGCAGGGATAACAACTTAGCTACGTCCCAGTGAGAAATAACCCTGGGGAGACAGAACCTTCCAATAGATCCCTTAGAACACAATAGTGAGGAAATCTTTATAGAGCCTACCCCAATTCCACATGCAGAATTCATCACTTCATCTATCATCCCATTTAAAATCCTTATAATGAGGTTTACTATTTAAATAATTATTTTCATCAAACAAGTGTGTTTTATCTTCAAAGAAATTTCCCCAGCCCATCTTAACTTGTTATTAGCTCCATAAGGCCAGGTACCATACTTTAAATCCCAGGTGTCTAACATAATACCTGGGACAAATTTGGTGCTAACAGAATATTTGTTAAAGGGAGACAGGAAAAGGAGAGGAAGAGAGAGAGGAAGAATGTTTACTGAGTACTAGACAACCATTAGTACAGGGAAGATGCTTAGCAGATTTTTTTGGAGCTATAAGAAAATATTTTCCATTGAATAAAATAGTCTTGCCCAAACATCTTTCTCCCAAATTAAACAAAACTAAGTCAATTGGGAACATGATTGGTTTAGATGAACAAATTTCTGGGTGATTATTTATTTTTCCATTTTTAACTAGATTATTTTGACATCGATGCACGTGGCCTTTGTTACTTCTTCTCTTTAAAGACAGCTGCCATGTCTCTCATGTTTGTTGTGTGTCTGTTTTGATTAATACAATCCTGCCTCATTTTTTTACTCAATAAACAAATGTTAATAATGTTGATAAAACTTTCAAATTTTTAAAAATTTCATGGTATTTTATACAAGGCCTTTGCCAAACACATTATAACAACCCAAAGTATGATATATATATATATATATATCACATGTATATATATATATATGTGATATATATCTAAATATTTTATTTTATTGAGGTCATAACTGTTTCCATCACTGTGAAATTTCAATTGTACATTATTATTTGCCAGTCACCATATATATGTGCCCCTTTACCCCTTATGCCCACTCTCCAACTCCCTTCCCCTCTGGTAACCACTCATCTGTTCTCTTTATTCATGTGTTTGTTTATCTTCCACATATGAGTGAAATCCTATGGTGCTTGTCTTTCTTTGTCTGGCTTATTTCACTTAACATAATTCCCTCAAGGTCTATCCATGTTGTTGGAAATGGGACGATTTTGTCTTTTATTAGGGCTGAGTAGCATTTCATTGCGTATATATACCACATCATCTTTATCCTCTCGTCAGTTTTTGGGCACTTGAATTACTTCCATGCCTTTGCTATAGTCAATGATGCTGCAATGAACATAGGGGTACATAAGTGTCTTTGAATTGTTGATTTCAAGTTCTTTGGATAAATATCCAGTACTGGGATAGCTGAGTCATATGATATTTCTATTTTTAACTTTTTGAGAAATCTCCATACTGCCAAACTATGATATATTTAATTGTCATCATTAGAAGAGGTTTTAAATAGGTATTATAGTAGTAGTTGCATTGAAGGGCTCATATTTTCCAACCAGTTGACGTCAGAACTAATGGTGTATATCATTGAATTGCTAGAATTTCCCAATACCTTGGAAAAAATAAGCGGAATATATATATGCTGTAACTATTACTGAATAATTTGTCACTTACCTCCACTACTTAGGAAAATTAACGTGGGTTAATTAAAATTAACATAAATTTTTATCAGCTTATAAATTTAACAAGCTCCTGGTACCTGACAGGCTTTGAAATGAGTAGGGAGTGAGAGGCTGTAGACACTACATCACTGAAAAGGTGGTTTTTCCTGTTTTCTCTCCATTGACAATCCAGCTCCTTTAAAGACTGCTCTTAAGACTTTTTTGCTTTAGGCTGAATCATGCCTGCTCCAATAAAGACAACTCAAAAGCCTGAAAGAAAAAAAATTCCTGCCGTATGACAGACTCTGATAGGCTCTCTCAGTTCTAACTTAAAAGTCAAGGAAGCGGGTAGATTTTGAAGAACAAAAGTGTCAAACTGAACACTGTCTTTTTGCAATAAAAGGGAAAGGTCACTGGCAAAGAATGCTTAAATTAAAATTGAAATCTAGGGCTTAAGGATCTAAAAGTGGCTCTAACCTTTCACAAAATAAGCACAGAGTTGTAAGATGAGGTGTCCTTTTATACCCCGCTCTTCCATCATCACCTCTTCAGGGAAAATGTCATGTACGATATATAGATATTAATTTTTCTCTTTGGCTGAGGTTGGAAGAGCTGTATGAAAATGACCAATATGAAAAATAAGACTTTAAATAATATCCTGATTTATAACATGAAGGTACTTTGCTGAATGAGAGGTTACATTAATCTGTAACCAAAAGTTCAATGACATTAGCAGTGATGGTGTGTGGAGCCACAGAAAGACTGAAAGGGGCCGGCCCGGTGGCGAAGCAGTTAAGTTCCCACATTCCACTTCTCAGCGGCCCGGGGTTCACTGGCCTGGATCCCGGGTGTGGACATGGCACTGCTTGGCACGCCATGCTATGGTAGGTGTCCCATGTATGAAGTAGAGGAAGATGGGCACGATGTTAGCTCAGGGCCAGGCTTCCTCAGCTAAAAAGAGGAGGACTGGCAGTAGTTAGCTCAGGGCTAATCTTCCTCAAAAAAAAAAAAAAAAAGACTGAAGACTATAGCTTCCCTCTTGCTGGTGGTGACCTGTATTTTTTTATTAAAGTCAATTTGATCATATGAATGTTGGGATAGGGTCTCCACTGTAACAAATTCTCACTGAATCCTTGGCCCAAATCTAGGCAAATAAGTTCACTTATCACTTTGTCATAATTTTCAATTTGATCCCAGTAAATTTCTCTTATGCAACTTCCTTAAGTAATTTATCTTCACAACGTTATATTAATTTGATAGTAGTTTACATCTTAGATATGTCAATATTAGAACGTAAAGCAGAATGTAAAGACCACCACCAACATCAATATACTTTGAGGCAGTGGAAATTCTAAGAAAAGAATGCATGTGTACTAGACAGAACCATATTTACTCATTCTGTATTTTATGTTTTATTCGTTAAAAACTGGAATGTTGGGGCCTGCCCAGTGGCACAGACGTTAAGTTTGCATGCGCCACTTCAGTGACCCGGGATTCACTGGTTTGGATCCAAGTGCGGACCCATGCACTGCTTGTCAAGCCACGCTGTGGCAGGTGTCCCATAAATAAAGTAAAGGAAGAGGGGCACAGATGTTAGCTCAGGGCCAGTCTTCTCTGCAAAAAAGAGGGCGATTGGTGGCAGATGTTAGCTCAGGGCTAATCTTCCTCAAAAAAAAAAAAATTGGAATGTAGTAAAACTTGAAGTATTAAACCAATTTGACAAGGATACTGAGTATACACCGTGTACCAGTTCGCTAATAAATGCTGAGGATTGAGATCCCACAGGCAATCGGACATGGCAGCTGCTCTCCAGGAAGTAAGATGACCCTGGAGAAAAAAAGACATGACTACACAACTATGCAACTCTAAAACTGTGAGGCTACAATTAAATACAATGCTTTGAGAATTTAGAAAATGGAAGACTACTTATAGCTTTTATGCTCTGGAGGAGAGAAGAGGAGATAAAGAGAAAACTTTATTTTTAATTTATTCCAATTTGAAAGTATGATAAAAATGATTGCTTCTTTATGTGAAAAAATGCACATATAAAAATATACAAAATAACCTTATGAACCATTGCATATTATTTGGAGACCAGTTGCATGTTATTAGGGACACAAGTAAAGAAAACCTGATATATTCACCAGTGATTTAGTGAATGCTTATGACATATTGGGCCCTGAGTTAGGTCAAGCAACTTGTACCAGCGCAGGTACAAGGAGAATAGAATTAGATTCTACTTTCAGAGGAAGGAATACCAAAGAATTTGTGGCTGTGTTTAATCTCTCAAAATAGGTTAAGTACAAGAATCTTCTGATTGAATTATTAGATATCTAATTTAAAATAATTCAGGGATTGTTTATGTCCTATATACAATACATTCCATGAACTTCCAGAATAAATGCTCCATTGGATGCAACGTTGTGAGATGGACAATACAAGCATTGGTACATAGAAGGTACTCAGCAAATATTTTTTAAATGATAAAAATTTTAAAATAAACATTGATTAAAAATAATTGATAATTTTATTTTTAAAAAGTTCAATCAATTGTTTGATAAATTTCGTCTAAGATAGACTTATCCGTGATAAGAGTGGTATGTTGGAATGAGTTTTCATTGGCTCACAAGAAAATCCTAATATTTTCAGGAATTTTGTAAGCAAGTTGATAACATGTTAGTAGCTTGAAATCAGCCATGATGGGCATATTTACACTACACAAATCAGCAAATATTGCATATTTATTAGAAAACGTTTGATAGTGTATCTTCAGCATTGTGCATATCTTGCCTGGTTCCCTATATTTCTCTAAATCTTACATCTATATTTATTTATCTAAACCCAAGTCCCTGGGAAAATCCTTTTTCTGGTCAAGGACAATTTAAGAAGTCATTGTCCATAGTTCATGTTTTGAAACATCGAGTCAATTTTTGTCTTTGTTCTAACTTGAATTTTATATTTTGATTTTCTGCCTTGAGATGTATGAAGCTCCAGTCTTGTTCTTAGGTTTTCTAATTGGCTTCCAAATTTGTGTTTTCCCTTCGTGGATGCATACCATGGTATGAAGCTGTGTAGATTTCCTATAAGACTGTGATTTTTCTTGCTCTTGCTAACCCTTCTGGTGACCCAGAAGTTTGACCCAAAAATTCAACTCTGTGACAGATCCTGTTTGCTAGGATTTCTGCATCATCTAGTCCTTACTTCCTAGCCAGCCTTCTGAGACAACAATCTTGTCACTCATTCATGATCTCCCTGACCCCAGCCTCGCTAGCCTGAACCACTCTTTTTTTTTTTTTTTTTTTGAGGAAGATTAGCCCTGAGCTAACATCTGCCAATCCTCCTCCTTTTGCTGAGGAAGCCTGGTCCTGAGCTAACATCCATGCCCATCTTCCTCTACTGTATATGTGGGACGCCTGCCACACCATGGCTTGCCAAGCAGTGCCATGTCCACATCCGGGATCCGACTGGGCTAACCCTGGGCCGCCGAGGTAGAACATGTGCTCATAACCGCTGTACCACCGGGCTGGCCCCACCTGGAGCATTCTTACCAAGGATTAAACAGAAGATGCTGTCATGGTCTGCTTTGTTGCACTTCTATTGCACCTCTGTGGTTCCCCCACCCTGACTCCACCACCCCACAGACACACTAGCACATCCTATTGATCTCACTCACTGCTAGAAAACCTTGTGTGTACTCAAATCCAGAATTGCATGCTTTGACATGTTGGGCCTGTTTTGAATTTGGAGTAATAGTGACATGACCAATTTGGTCATATTAGATTCATTAATTCATGTGGATCATGTGTGATTAATCGACAAGATGGCAGCCACATGTAAATAGCTACTGGGCGCTCTGCCACATGCAAATATTATCTGATTATATCTGTATCAAATGTTCAAGCAGCAAGCATTTTATCTGAGAAGAAATGTTAAAAGCCAGTCCCTTGTTCAATACATTTCAAATCTCATTTTTTACAGAGGTACTAAATATTGTGCAAAGGATTATCTGACTCATTGTATAAAGATTTGACAACTATTCATACAATAGAACAATAAATTTTCCTTAATGGCAAAGAAATCGCATTAGCTAGAGCACTTGAAATCTCTGCTTATTGATAATAGACACTAATCTAAAAAGCAGCAATCTCTTCACTTACTTTCATTTTGATATACATTTGTTTGAGCAGGAGAAGTAGTGTTTCATCAAGCATGATAATGTTCCACTAGTTCTGCCAGCTACAGAGTAAACCTACAGTCGTAAAATATTTTGCCTTTCCAAAAGAAACATGCCATGCCAAAAGAAAAAAAAATGCTGCTCCCCCTCCCCCAATGATTTGTATGTGTATAGGTATACTAGATAATTATTCAAAAATCTCTGAAACTTAATGCTGCTTGTTTGTGCCAATTTATGTTAAGGAGATACCTCTTAAAGTTTATCCTTAAAAAGCCTTCATATAAAAGGTGCTCATTGTAGCAGAGCTTTTTAGACATATTGCAATAATTACAGGTTCAATGTATCCCTCTCCAAATACACTAGCTGTGAGGTGATATATGAGAGACATGAACTAACACGTATTGAACACTTACATACGGCAGGCACTGTGCCTGTTCCTTGTAATATAATGGTTCAGAGGTCCCAGGATGAGGTTAATACCATTCCCTTTCCTCTTTTCCAAAATTTCTTACATTTGTATTTTTTAATGCATCCAGATCTCACAGTAATTTTGTAGGTTATGCCTGACTGATATTAGGATTCTCATTTTAGAGCTACCGAAAACACAGAGAGAGAGAAATGACTTGTACGTCATGTGATCCATTCTTGGCAGACAAAGAGCTACAACTGAGATTCCCTGAATCAGTGGATTATATTTCTGTGTAGAGAAAATGTTTTCCTGATAGTGTTCATTCACACAGCTTTATAAGCTCTATTTTATAAGGAGAATTTATTTAGAAGATGCAAATAAAAAAGATGACTGAGACGCAGCTCTTTCCTTCAAAAAGCTCATAGTCTTGGAAGAAGAGTAAAACGTGTAAATATATATCACATAAGTACTCTTAAAATGTACTAAATCGGAATTTGGGGGTCAGGGATGGTTTCCAGGAGGCGTAATATCGATCTAGACCTCTGTGTGAGGCACTAGTCAAATTATATGAGATAAGTGGAGGAAAGCAGGAAGAGTGAGAAGAATAAGGTACACTTAAAAACCTAGAGGCAGAGAGAGACCAACACATTTGGAGAATGATGGGCAGATCAGAACAGCTGGATCACGGAGTATAGGGAGGCCACAACATGAGATAGACTGGAAAGGTAAGTAGAGGCCATAAGAGATATGGGTTAGTTTTACTTTGTTCTGAGAACAATTAGCACCATGAATTCAGTATAAGTGATAAGACAACTAGTGTTGGATTAAATGCAAAAATTCAGATAGATGCCACTGGCTTTCTTAAAAATACCTATGCTGTACTATCAGCATCCCACTGTTAAAAGACATTTCCCTAGGCAAAATGTGGTCATATCCATGGAATGCTCCTAATATGACCTCCATTTATAGTTTATATTTTATTTTATCTCAGAAAATATTTGAAACAAGAAATTATCTATATAATCTATCTGAATACCTGGTCATTCTAGTTTACTATGTGGAAAGAATTGTCTATTCAGTGAATCAATTACTTTTCAGCTTAATTGAATGCACTGGTTTTCACTTTTAGTTTTGACTACTACAGCCATGATTTAAATTAAGAAGAGTAAAACTTTGATGATCTTTGAAGAGATAATGGTATTTTAGCAAAGCTAGATTACACGTCTATAGCACATACGGAAAAAAACACCATGTGGTAAAATAGCCCGGTCCCAGGGAATACAGACTGTGGGTAGAGGAGAAAAAAAATCATTGCTGATCATTGTTGAAGCTGAGTGATGGGTTCTAGGTCATTCATTATACAATTCTCTCTACTTTTCTATGTTTGGTGATAAAAAAAAATTTTTAAATTAATATCTTGTTTAGCATTGGCTTCTTTAAAGTTATCAGTAAAAGTATGAATTCTGGGGAAAAGTTCCACCTCTTTGAAACATTAAGAGGTCTTCTAATACTGCTTTTATGATTAAGAGCCTGGCTTGTGTGAATGCGAAACAAAATGGAGTCACTTATGTCTAAGGGATTTAAAATGGAACTGAGAAACCATTAAGGAAATGGGTCTTCTGCACGTCCTCATCAGGCAGACCGTGAACTTTTGAACTGAGTTGAGACACAAATATTCAGAGAACATTGCAACTCGTCACAGTGATGGACTTTTGCCTCCCGCTAGCTAGCCTTAGCAATCAATTACATTTAACCAAGATTAGCTTTCTGCCACCAACCCCAATTAACATTCTTTGTAATACAAATCTCGCTTCTGTGCCTTAAAAAAGCCCCTGACTTTTACTCACTGGCAGGACACTATTCGGGTTTCTACTTCAATTTGTGCTCCCCAACTTGCAATTCTATCATCCCAAAATAAATGCCTCTCACTTTGACTCTTTATTTTTAGGTTAACACTTGTATTCCAATTTTCCCAAGTCAATACATAACATTAATTTGATCTCAATAAAAATTCCAACAAGATTTCTTTTTTTACTAAAGGTAGAAAATTAGATTGTAAAGTTAATATAGAAAAGTAAATATCCAAGAAGAGATAAGAAAACTGAAAAATGAGAGAAATTGCACAAGGGAACTAATTAACACCCAATATTAAAATAAATTGTACAACCTGTATAACTTAACAATTTGGTACTAGGATATTAATAGTCCATCAATAGAAGATTCTAAAAAACACCAACTAGCTTGGTTTCTTCAAAATATCAACATCATGAATTAGAAAACAGGAACAAAGAAAAAGTTAGTGGGACTGTTCTAGATACAGCTCCTTCCTTCAAGGAGATTAAACAGACATGAAAACCACACAATATGTGATTTCGATTGGATTCTGAATTTTTATAAAAGAACATTTTGGAGACAAGTGGGTACATTTGAATATGGACTGAATGTTATACAATATTATGATATAAATGTTAAATACCTTGGGTGTTAAAAGGATATCATGGTTATGTAAAGAATGCTCTTGCCGGGGGGGTGGGTTGATGCCATGCCAAGTGGTTAAGTTCACATACTCTGCTTTGGTGGCCCAGGCTTCACTGGTTTGGATCCTGGGCATGGATCAACGCACTGCTCACCGAGCCATGCTGTGGTGGCACCCCACATAGAAGAACTAGAATGACTTACAAGTAGAATATACAACTATGTACTGGGGCTTTGGGGAGGAAAAAAAAAAAAGAGGAAGATTGGCAACAGAAGTGAGCTCAGGGCCAGTCTTCCTCACCGAAAAAAAAGCATACCTTAAAAAAAAAGAATGCTTGTGTTCTGAGAAGATAATGCTGAATTATTTAGGGATAAATTCACTATTCTGCAATGTTAAAAATCTAACATTTTTTAACAGAAACAACTTTGTCCCTGATGTTTGCTATGGTGACATCTGAAGATATGACATGATCCTTCAGAATATGACAGTCATGTGTAGTTTTTCCACTATGAACACAATAATGTACACTGAGTAACCTTGGAAATTTTCTTTTCTTTCCTTTTGAGGAAGATTGGCCCTGAGCTAACATCTGTTGACAATCTTTCTCCTTTTGCTTGAGGAAGACTGTTGCGGCACTGACACCTGTACCAATTGTCTTCTATTTTTTTCTTTATGTGGGATGCCACCACAGCATCAAGCTTGACAAGCCGTGCTAGGTCCACACTCAGAGTCTGAACCTGTGAACCTTGGGCAGAGCATGCAAACTTAATCACTACACCACCTGGCTGGCACCTTGTTTTTTTTCTTTTAAATGCTTGCTGTGTTCTTTATTTGGTGAGCCTGTCTGTTTAATGTCTAACTCTCTTCCATTTTTGTGAGGAAAATTTTCCTTCCTTCTTCTAAATGATTTTGTCTCTGAATTTTCATTTGACTGAGGTAAGGACTACATATCCCAGAGGCAGGTTGTATTGTAAATTCCAATGAAGTTGGTGTCAGCAGTGCATTTGAGGCAGCAGCAGCCACTACGCCAACTCAGACAGGGGGAGGGTGTCCAGAACACTAGGAAAGTTCCAGACCAAGAGGAACTCAGGCAGATCATCAGTAGTAAGTGCAAGAAACCTTCAACAATGGTTTTATGCCAATAATGATGGGCAGCTGAGGAGGTAGGAATTGTTGTAGCTGAGTTCTAGAAGGCTCCAAGGCCAGTTTAATCAACTGATAGTAACGGCATTTGGAGGTACCTTAATTGTTTACAAGTCACAAAGACCAGGAACAATGAAACTAGATATCTTATGGGGTCAGGGCGGCAGGAGAGCAAAGAAAAGTCTCTGTGAAAGAAGATTCAGGAGGTTAGAGGCAGGGCCACAGCAATAATACCTGCTTCCTATGCTATTTCTTGGCTTTAACAGTCCATAAGTGTTAGTGAAAAAATAGTAAGGCTGATGCATGTGAGTGTGCAAGTAGTATCCTTTAAAAGAGTCCATAGCCATAGTGTTCCGTAGGAAATGAATTAGTCATTTGCCTTATCATGAGGCTCTGTCTGTCTAGAGAAGGAGGTACCTTTCTGTAGTTTCACGAAGGTGTCATGTGGTTTAAAGGTGACCTTGCAAAAGAGAGTTTCAAGAGCTAAACTAAACAAAATGCAGTTAAGCTCAGAACAGCTATAGATGCAGAACCAACCAGTAGAAGTTTGCCACCAGGGTTAGGTGGATTGTGTCAGGGCTGGCTTCCTGGGAGGTCAACCTGTGCATTCACATTGCACCGGCGCTTGGGAGGACCCTGCACTTGGTTCAACACTCTGCTGTCACCATCTTGAAATTCTTAATAATCTTATCATTGATCTTGTGTTTTATCAATGAAGTATGGCAATGGAGCACACACCCAGGCAAAAGGAATACATGTAACATGCATGTTTTTGCCACATTTGCATATAGTGGACATGGTGCCCTGCGAGCACAGAATTCCAGTGAACACACGATGCGTGGGTAGTTCAGCAAGGCTCAAAAGTACAAATTAAATGTGTTCCCTCTGTGTTTGAGTAAGTGGAGGCACTGACAGCCTTCAGAGGCCACACATGCCTTTTAAACCGGAACTTCCTTTAAACACAGGAAGAAGGCAAAATGTTCTGAGTGACATCAATGAGCAAGGCATCTTATCATATCCTTTTTACTCATATTTTACTCTTTTTACTCCCTACATCAGCCAACCACTCATGCTGAAAAATGATGACATGGACAGAAAAGAAATGGATTGGGCAACCCACAGTTCCTTTTCCTTTCAGTTTGTCCTTCCTCATCAGCAAGCAGAAGGAGAATGTTAGTCGAATATGTGTGTAGCCAGAAGTGAAATAAAAACGAGTTGAGCTAGTTTTGTGCAGCATTTCCACTGTTCTGTTAAGAATGAAATACATACGTATGTATGAGCTAGGAAATACAAATTGTGTAATTTTGGCAATTCCATATATGAGATAAGTGCTTATATTTGCATTTAAAACTGGCATTGCACAATATGAAGAACAATAAAATTCATGCTAATAATTTAAATTTTTGATTTTTCTTTAATTAGAGCAAAATTAAATGGCAAATAAAAAGCACTATGATGTATCGACAGTCAACGGAGGAAAGACTTTACCTTCTAGTACCTTTCATGGCCCTGCAGCACCTCTCCCGCTGCATTTTGAACAAGGAACTCCACATTTTCTTTCCCCCTGCCCCTGCCTAAGGCACTGAGCAAGTCAGAGTAGAGAATCCCACACTTTAGGGAGAATGGATCTGACCTGAAAGTAGGAACAATTGTACACTTCCTGTCAGAGAGCTGAAAACTCAAAGGAGTTTGGAAAGAGATACGTATACCCAGGAGTGACAAAATAGCGACCTTGCTTGCAGAATGTAGAAAAAACAAGAATAAACAGGTAAAAACAATCCTTTAAAAATGTGAAACATAACCCTGAGGCAAAAAATGCATATGAACTTCAGAATTAGGTATTCCTGTCCAAAAACAAACATCAAAACAAAGTAAAAGTCAGATAAAAACAGCAGCAACAACTGAAAAAGCTTAGAAAATTAATAAGCAACCAACAACTTGCGCCAAATATTATAAACAACAAATCATTTACTAAAATTTTGCTACTAAAAGTATGGTTAAAACTACTCTGAATCATAAGTAATATGGTCATGAGAAATATATAAATAATTTGGTCCCATGAGAATAGAACTTTTAATGCTCTCTAGAAGTAGACTTGCAATTTTCTCTTTTTAAAAAATATTACATAACTAAAAAATTTACGTAGCTGTAAAAAAATTTTTTTAAAAAGAGCTACATAACTGTAGATCGATGAAAATTTGCTATATCAGTGACCTTAAATAAGTTGAAAGGGTCAACCATCTCAGCAGCAAATGGTATAAAATTAGGTTCAGCCAACCAAGACTAATGTCACAGCCAGAAGGGTACATGGGAGGAAATGCCTAGAATGTAAACAAAACTTCCTGCTCCAAAAGAAAAAAAAAGCCATGAGGGAAATCAAACAAATTCAGACTATTGCTTCGGGAAAATAGAATTGCCAACATTTTCCTGAGGGTATCACATATTGCAAGCGCTGAGGCTTGACATTGAGTTCATTGCCCTTGTCCGGTGGGTTGACCGAGGAGTCCTTAAGACCAGGGCAGCAATATTGTATTGGGCTTTAGAGTCAGAAAGGCCCTAATTTTAAAATAGCAGTTTTGTCACTTATCAGCTACGTGAGTTGGAGCAAACAATTTCATCTCTACAGAGCTTGGTTTCTCTAAGTATGAAGTATACTTATATGAAGAGTACTTATCTTTCACGATTGATGTGAACTTTAAACGGGTTAATAGGCATGAAGGACTTAGCCCAGTGGCTAACACAGAATAGATAATCGCTATTATTGATATATGAACATACTTAGTTATTCACACTCATTATTATTATATGTTCATACTCAATAAATAGTTGCTATTATTGCAAGACTATTGTATATGTAAACAGCATTATAGGATATATCTCATACAGGTAATAGTTCTAAATTGGGAAAATATCTCCCACTGCATGGTTAAGGGCACTGAGATTATACCTTTAAAATCTTTTCCCTTGTTCTAGGCAAATGACCCAGAGGGCAGCATGTTGTGTGAATCAATTAACGTCGGAACACTTCTCACCAAGACAGGCTGCTGAGAGATGACCCCTTCAAATATATGTCAGAAGAAGAACAAGCTTTAATTGATGGAAAAAAAAAAAAACATGAAGAACAGAGAGAAAGAAATGTAATCCACAGAGAGCTCAATCCCTAGAAAGGCACAGGGGACCTCAAGGAACCTGTGGATTATTGAAGGGACCTGGGGACCTTTAGCAAGATTGTGGTGACAGAGGGGGAGAAGGACAGAAATTTAGAAAAAAGGGGCAAGCAACAGAGTTTTTGAGTTCATCTTTGTTTATTTCAGTTGGATGTGGAATGGACTTGAGAGTAAGAATTAAATTTGGCAGAGTAGAGTAAATTTATATTAGAAAAGTGATAGGCTCTATTTTTATCAAAATGGCAATCATGTTTAACCTTTGTTGAGGTTAAAATCCCTTCCTTCCTTCCTTCTTTCCAGTCTTCCTTCCTTCCACTCTTCTTTCCTTCCTTGCTTCTATCCTTCCTTCTTTCCCTCCCTTGCCTTCCTTCCTTCCTTACTTTGTTCATTCCTTCCTTCCTTCCATCCTTCTTTTCCACCTTCCTTATATCAAACAGCTAATAAATAGAAGTAATTGTACTAAAAACTGGGCATAAGTAGAAACTACACAGTCCCAACAGTGTAGGAGCACATAGCATGAAAGAGAAAATCAAAGATATAAACAAGCAAAATCTATAGATACACAGCATCAAGTAGGGACACAGGGAAGGACTATGGACTATCAAAGTTATTGGGGTGATAAAGAAGGGCTTCGGAGGAAACGATATTCAGGTAACACATTCAAACTGAGTTTTCAATTGTTGTTTGTCACATGGACAAGGGAACAACTGGTATTTCAAGCAGAGAAAGCACCATAAGAAAATTAACTGATGGGTGTCACAGCATGCCACATATGGGAAATACCTGTGTGTAACATGGCTGAGTTTTAGTAGGATGGGGATCAGGTACAAGGATGCTAAAATTAATTGTGTCTTCATCACAGAGGGCTTCATTTGCCAGGCTAATGTGTTTAGAGAAAGAAAAAATTTAATATCAATGATAAAATTTCTGGAAACCTTGGCATCATTCAAAATATGTACTGCCCACTTCTTCTGCCCTAAGTTGTAATAGGCAGACATTTCTTAAGATATAAGGAAAAGTTGCTACTGCAATCTCTTCTCTCAGGCACCTAAATATAGTCACATATAGGACATGTGTGTGATGATTTGTCATGTTACCAGGGCTAGAAGTGGCTACAGTAATTATGGGCTGGACTCCATAGAATGAATGGCAAATGCAATAAAATTTTCTACGATTCTGTCAGTATTTTGCTATAGCCCAGGACATACACATGTATGGTTGTAGGCTGCTTTCACAGAAACTAGAATTGTTACTTTAGGTAGATGACTTCCAAATTTTATTGAGTTCATGACCAGTAGACCTATAGAGTAACCTATTTTGTCTAGTTACTTAAAGGATATATCTTATACTTAATTCAATCAGACTGTCTTAAAAGGAGACCTGCCATAGTAATATAGAAATATTTACATGGCTGGTTTCATTGATTTTTACACATGTGGGTAGAAATAGTCACTAAAAAACAGTTTAGTGGTTACCAGGGGAAGAGGGCTGAAAGGGACGGGCACAAGTGGCGAAGGGGCGCACTTATATGGTGACGGTCAAATAATAATGCACGACTGAAATTTCACAATGGTATACACTATTATGACTTCAATTAAAAGAAAATTTGCTAAAGGTTGTCTGGCCATCATAACAAAGAAGTTGACCATTTTTGATGTTTGACCATTGACAGCCTTTAGATCCCCATCACTCTTCCCTGTCTGCTCCGTATCTGGGCAACTGGGATAAGAAAGTCAACACAGGCCCTTTGTCTCTTCAGCCAAGGGAACTTTATAGTGCTGCCTCTCGCCCACGTGGGAATTCCCCACCCCAATTCCACTCCCTAACTGCAATGAAATCCTAAGGTATCCCCACCCTTTCAACCCCACCCTTGGCTTGACTTTTTATCAAACCTCTGTTTGAGCCCCTCCCCTTCTGAGAATTCCCAGCTTATTGTGAGTTCTGAATACTTTCTATTCATATTCAGTGTTGAGTGCATTGTGTCATCTGTCTGGACATCCAAATAAATTCCTGGGTAGGCAATCATGCTCACCTCTGGATAGACTGATCAAAACAATCATGCTCTATAATTCCTCTTTAGTGGTGCTCAAGCTTTTTTCTAACCAAGTGCATCCAAAGGAACTGACACTTCAATTAATAATCATAGCCCTCAATAACAAGATTCCCAGAGAGCAGAGAGAATAAGGGGAGTTCTTAACGTGAAGAACTGGTACGAATTTCTTCCCTTCTAGATGACTCTTTCATGTCTTTGAAGAATTCACCATGAATTCCTGCAGAATGGTCAATGGTATCAGAAATTCTCTGGGTATATTCCTAAAAGAAAAAATAAAGCTAAAAATGTTTTGTATATTATAATCTAAAAAAAAAAAATCAATGTCTGCAAAAATGAGACTAAATATAAACAGAGATTACTTGTGTCTTACTGGAATTATAGCTAATTTTTAATGTGAATTTTCTAGATTTTCTATATAACATTGTATTTTAGCATTTTTTAACAGCTTTATTGAGATATAATTCACACAACGTACAATTCACCCATTTGAAAGTGTATAAAAATGTGGGTTTTTTGGTATATTTACAGGGTAGTGCAATCATCACAATCAATTTTAGGACTTTCTTGCCTGCCTCCCCAGAAAGGAACTCTGTCCCATTAGCAGTCAATTTTCACTCTTCTCCTATCCCTGTCCAAACCCTAAGCAGCCACTAATCTACTTTCTGTCCCCAGAATTTCTTTCTGGACATTTCAAATATAATAAGTGGCTTTTGTGTCTGGCTACTTTCAGGTAGCATAATGTTTTCAAGGTTCATTCACGTTGTAGCACGTGTCAGTGCTTCATTCCTTTTGATTGTAAATAATATTCCATTGTATGGATATTTTACATCTTATTTGTCCATTTTTCAGTTGATAGAAATTTGTTATTCCCATTTTTTTGGTTATTACAAATAATACTCTTATGAGCATTAATGTACAAGTTTTTGCACTGATGTATGTTTTCATTTTTCTTGGGTATAGTCCTAGGAGTGGAATAAAAACTTGGAACCCTCATATATAGCTGGTGGGAATTTAAAATAGTACAGCCACTTTGAAAAATAATTTGGCAGTTCCTCAAAAAGTTGATAAAATTTTATTAATGCTACTAAAAATATTAAAATATTACATTATCATGTAATATTATTTAAATAAATATTTTAAATTATATAGAAACAAAATCTCTATATTTTCAAAGCTGGATAATGAAAATTTACGTTTTTAAATACATTCATCTATCTAATCTCTATCTATCGTCTACCTATTTCTCTATCTAGATGCTATTCTCTAGTATCCTTTATCTTTTTCTCTAAGTTCTAGCCTTAGACTGAGTTAGACAAACAAAAATCTTATATGAGATTATATTTAGCTTTGTGCAAAGTTGCCTCCTATAGGTGGCCTTTTAATGTATTATCCTTAGTTTTTATTAAAAAATCCCAGTAATCTGCCATTTGAAACATATTACTATATAATGTATTGAAATGTTGAGAACTCATGTCCCAGGTTGCTCATATTGCTGTCCCTAAATATATTAGTCTGCTAGGGCTGCCATAACAGAAGACCACAGACTGAGTGGCTTAAACAACCGAAATTCATTTTCTCACAATCCTGAGGCTGAAAGTCCTAGATCAAGGTGCTGGCAGAGTTGGTTTCTGATCAGGACTCTCTTCCTGGCTCACAGATGGCTGCCTTCCCTCTGGGTCCTCACATGGTCTTTCTCCTGTGTGCACACACTCCTGGTACCTCTTCGTCTTCTATAAGGGTACTGGTCCTATTGGATTAGGGTTTCATCATTATGACCTCATTTAATCTTAATTATTCCTTTAAAGGCCCTATCTCTAAATCACATTGGGAGTTAGGGCTTCAACATATGGAATTTGAGGGGGTGTGATTCAGTCCATAACACTAAGTTATCTTGCTTTTGCTTTTAGATCTTAAGTATCATAATGCAGCTTTGATCACCTAAAGAAGGATGTAGTTCTGCTCTGTGATAGTCAGAGCTATACTACTTTTTTGCTTTTGTTGTCAGTAAACATAGAGTCTAACTTAAGGGTCAATGATCACAAATATGCAGAATGTATAACGTAAGTGCATGGATTTGGTTAGTTCTCTGCCACTCTTTTTCCCTCCTCCTTCTCATCTTGTCAACTCTACCCAGTAATGACTATCTACTTTCAGTCTTTCATTTATATTTCCCTCTATTTTTTATTCTTGCTTCTTACTTGTTTTCGCCAACATTTTATTATTCATGTTCTGCTCGTCAGGTACCTCAAGTCTTTTCTGAAACAAGGCAAAAATACATAAGGAAAAAACCAAAATGAGTGGTCAATATAGTCAGAGAACTTGAATCATTTCAGAAACACAACCTAAGCCTATTATACATATACAAGCCGTGTAACTATACCTGTAATTCTAGTTTACTGTTTTCACTCTTTCTCAGTTTTTTACTTTCCTTTTGAATCCCCCTATTAAGCAGAAAGTTAAAAGACTTTTGAGGGAATACATTTCCATTCATTATAGCAAAAACATGTTGGGAGACTTTTATATGCAAGTATCAAAAGGATCACACTAGTGCTAACAAGAAAGAATTGCATTACAATGTCATTTTTCAGTACCTACATGTTCTTTTCCTAAAAGAACTGAGAGTACTTTTGGAAGAAGGAAGCAAAAACAGAGAGACCCCTCTCATTCTTTGCATACCTTATTCATATTTACCACTGTGCTGAGAGGTTTCCCAAATCCTGAAGGAAGAGTATTATGCCAAGAATTGAAAAGTCTCTTTCTTTTAACTTCATTAAATATCTTCCAAAGGTATATAGGGCAGTAATGGAAAGAGAAAAAGAACACAGATAAAAATTGAGACCCTCCTAATGGAATTTAAAGCTTGATAAGATGTACTTTCAGGTGCAACTAATATTTACCTAGAGAAGAACAAGGCAATTAGGGCAGATGATCTCCAATAGATGGGTGTGAATGTAAGAGATCAAATACATCTTTACGAGATCTACAAGACTGGCATTTGTTCTGGACTTCACTGGGTAAATTAACTCATTTGTGAGTATCTCAAAGAATGTAACTTACTCAAAGGGAGAAGCTTATTGGCCAGTTGATCATCTATTGTATTTTTATAAAAATATAATGTACATAACAGTTCCTTGAAAACAAATCTAAAATTTTTCTGTAAAGGAGAAATGTGCAATGCAACAGGGTGTGATAAAAGGAAATAGAAACACATGTAACAGTTCCATCTAGGTCACTAATGAATTTGAGGACACTTCTAGAAGAGTATTGTGGAGTTTAACTACAGATTTTATCAAGCACATTAATACATAGTCCTATTACTAGTTGAAGACATTATATTGTAGTGAAAAGTATACTAGAATAGTAAGTAGGAACATGGCTTTGAGCCAATGTCCAACTTTTATTTGCTATGTGACCTTGAGCATCTCATTTAATTTTCTGAAGCCCTAGATATATTTTTCCTATCTACTTGGTCCAATTGTTTAACAACCAAAGGACAAAGGAGCAAAAGAGAGATATTAAATCATTATATATTCAAAAGATATTACTGATACTATTATTTTATTATTTAACATTATTAAGCTCTTATTTTTCAAGTGTTCTAAATAGGCACACTTTACTTAACACTTGAAATATTCTATATTGATTTTAAGGACGCCACACAGATCCATCTGTAACATGTACAAAGCTGGCAGCAAGGAATTTCATTATCAGCATAAGCAAAGGGCATTTTAAATGTTTTAATCTTCTGTAATCTAAGGTTGAGAACAGAAAGCCATGCCCTCATGTGTGCTAAGACTGTACAACAGAGATGAATAACTCTTTGGTCACAGAGAGCATGTGCCAAAAGACTGCTAGAGAATTTAAGAATTATGAAGAAATGATCTTAGGGGAATGACAAACCTTATTCCTTAGCAACTACTGCCTTATATTTAGAAGAACCATTCCATAGACCATTCTAGAATAGGATTTGGAAAACCATGGCCTGTGGGCCAAAACTGCCATGCTGCCTATTGTAAATAAAGTTTTATTGGAATATAATCGTCCTCATTCCTATGGCCATTTTTGTGCTGCAATGGCAGAGTTGAGTAGTTGCAGAACCGAGTGTGTGGTCTAAAATATTTACTATCCCGTCCCTTACAAAAAGTTTGCTGACCTGGCTCTAGATTACTCTCTCACTGATATAATTGGAAACATCCCAGAAGTCGTACAAGAAGAATGTTGAACCATTAAACCCATATTCGTAGTCATAGACCTGAATATTGACTTAAGTTGCTGATGTAACATAGTGCTTCTCAACCGTGAATATGAGTACTAATTGTGTATGTAAGGGTAAAATGATAAAGTTATTTTTTTTTCCTTTTATTTTGCTTGAGGTAGATTAACCCTGAGTTAACATTTGTACCAATCTTCCTCCACTTTATATGTGGGTCACCACCACAGCACAGTTGACAAGTGGTGTAGTCCATGCTCCGGATCCAAACCTGTGAACCTGGGCCACCAAAGCAGAGTGCGCTGAACTCAACCACGATGCCACAGGAGTAGCCCCTAAACATTTTTTTTGAGAAGGGAGTCTGCTGCCTTAGGGTGTCTCTTTGAGAACACAGGGCATCTGATAAAAAGGCTTGGTCTTTTGATTTTGCAATGCAAGTTCCTGGGCCATCTGACCCTTGGAACTGTGAACTTTTACCTCCAGAAATTAGCTCAGGGGTCTCTCACAGGCATAGATGACACAATCCTAAAGTTGGTCCTCTTGTCTCTCAAGGGAATAAGAGAAGTTTTCACTGTTCTCTCTTCTACTTTTTATATACATTTGTGTGAAATTCTGTCCAAACTTTGTGGTCACTTTCACATGAAGGGTAGCGGAATATGCCACCCCAAAATATGCTTCTTTGGCATACAGATTATTTTGAGGTGATTTTTTTGAGATGATTATTTTGAGAAAATAGTCCTGATTATTTTCAGGAGGATCTCTGGAAACAGATTAGAAGCTATCCTTTTGTGAGGCAAATTTATATTTATAAGAGAAATCTACATTTTAAGGGTTTCTTCATTTGTGTACCAGGAAGAGAAACTTTTCTCCATGGAGAAGGCATGGACTTAAATCTGCATGACAAAACTTACTCTTCTTTACTGTGTTTTCCCTGCTAACCTCTCATAACTGGCCTCCCCACCCCCCAACATCTTTCTTTTGTCTTTAGCTGAAAATAGTATTTAAGGTGGTGGCTTGGGTCATTTCTGAGAGTTTATTCATTTTTGCTGGGTATCTCCCATATATACTTGAGGTAGACATGTTATCAAACTTCTGTGTGTTTTTCTCTTGTTAATTTGTCTTTTATTATAGGGTGGATCTCAGCCAAGAAGGTAGAGGAAAAATTATTTTCCCTCTGCTGTTCACACTACCTTACATGCCTGGAACTCTAATAATGCTTACCCATTATTAAAATGATGTTCTCTCTCTCTCGTTCCACATTAGTATGCAGGGGTCTTTTGTCAATAGAGCTGTCTTGTTTCCCTCACATTAGGGATCTGGCTAAAATGCAGGTTCTTCTTTGTATATGTGGTGTGGCACCCAGGATTCTCCATGCATTTCTAATAAGCAGCCAGGTGATGCTGATGCTGATCCTCCAAGGATCACTCTTTTGAGTTACTAAATGCACATAGAAAAATTATGTTTTAGATTTTCTAAAGCCAACCTAAGTTATAGCTTTTAAAACCCCATTTCTATCCACAGTCACTTGCGACTTCAAATTCAGTCTCTTTTGGGTAACGTAGGGGAGGAAAAAATAATTTTCCCTCCACCTTTCTAAGTTCTCAGCTGGGAACCCTGTAACAAAAAGCTTAATAAGAGAAAAACAAACAGAAGTTTATTAACACATATACCTCATGTATACATAGGAGATATCCAGGGAAAAATGAGTAACTCTCAGAAGTGGCTTAGAATTCTGGCTTAAATACCATCTTCAACTAAAGACAAAAGAGGGAAGGGTGTGGGGAGGCCAATTATGTGGAGGTGGCCAGGAAAAGTATGTAAACAAGTGTAGGGTTTATTATGCAGATTTAAGCCCACGCCTTCTCCATTGATGAGAGTTTCTCTTGATTTAGTCATCCTCCTCTTTATGGTACAGAGAGGGAGACACCCTTGCAAATAGAGATTTCCTTTATAAATGGAGATTTCCCTTTTCAAAGGGTAACTTTTACTTTGTTTTCAGAGCTTCTCTTGTATCTGCTGTTTCTGAAAATAAGCAGCTCAAAATAATCCTTATGCCAAAGAGGCATATTTTCAAGTGGCATATGCTCTCCTTTTCTTCCTTTTCGTCAAGATGGTTTTACTTCTGAGGTGCAGGGGAAATTTGCATGTGTCTCAGGTATTGACTGCATGCCTTTTCTCCCTACCCTGACAGCGTTCCCTGAGGTTTTATTTTCCTCTATTGTGTTCTCATCAGCTCGGGCTTCTACCGGTGAGCCTGCAGTCCTTGCAGCATGGCCGTTTGCTTGGTCCATCATATCTAAGTCCGCCTCATCCCAGGCTCAGCACCTTTGTTTCATCTGGCCTTTCTCAGCAATTCTGAACCTCTTCAAACCCCCTGCTATTTACCCTCCTCAGTGATGCAGTTAGGGACTTCCGGAGGCTTCCTCTGAGATCGACACACCAGCCCTGTCTATATGCATGGCTTCTCCAAAACTCTTATAGTGTCCTGGACTATGATGGGAGTGAGAGGGGGCTGTAGGGCAAAAGCTTACTGCTCCTCAGTCTATTCTAAGTCCGTCTGTGGTTTCTATCACGACCACCCCTCTCCGGAGACGCATTTAGGAGAGAATCATGATTTGTGGTCCTTCCAGAGACATTCACTCACCTGCAGGGGCCCTGTCTCTATTTAAAATTTTTCTATTTTGTTTAACATGGATTTTTTTTTTCGAGGAAGATTGGCCCTGAGCTAACATCTGTGCCCATCTTCCTCTATTTTATATGTGGGACACCTGCCACAGCATGGCTTGATAAGCAGTGAGTAGGTCTGTGCCCAGGATCCGATCTGGTAAACCCCTGGCTGCCCAAGCAGAGCACATGAACTTAACTGCTTTGCCACCAGGCCAGCCGCAATCATGGAGTTTTTTCGTTAATTTTTATTTCTTTTACAAACACTGCATTAAAATATTACTTATCTTGATTACTGAGTTTTTTGATACCCCTTAAAATTTTGCACCCAACTTGTGTCTTGCTCACTTCACTCTAATCCCAGTCATATTGCCTCTTCCAGTTTTTGCCTTCCTCCCCACAGCCAATGAATTATAACCCCCTTTGAGTGGGAAACTAGCACTTACATTATCATGCTTCATCCTTACCTACACATGTCATGGATGATCTTACCACCCTTCTTCCTTTGGAGCTTGGTTTTTTGACTCTCAAATGACCTTTCTTCATTCAGGAAACAGAAAAGAGAAAGAAAAGCTGTAGCCCTGGGAATTGAATATATTGACTTCCATCACTGTTGTTTTCTTCCATGAATTAAAAAAATGTATTTGTCAATTCAGTTGGCTTTGTTGTTATAATTATTATTATCACTTTTATTGTTTGCCACTTGCAATCACTGTCTCCCTATATATATCATGCATAAAGTAATGATTTTTGCCCAGTGAATAAAAACATAGTTAATATCTCAAAATATTACCTTACTGTAGTTTATAATAATAACTAAGATAATGTTAGGCTAAGTAGAAAACTGAGTAATTGGCCAGTATCTAGCTGCCACAATGGAGATGAACAGATAACACAGTAGTCTTTTAAAAAGACAAGAGAGGGGCCAGTCCAGTGGCATAGTGGTTAAGTTTGTACACTCTGCTTTGGTGGCCCAGGGTTTGTGAGTTAGACTGCCAGGCACAGACCTACATACCACTCATCAAGCCACATACAAAATAGAGGAAGATTGGTGCAAATGTTAGCTGAGGGCCAATCTTCCTCACCAAAAACAACAATCACCAACACAACAACAAAAAGATGAGAGAATAAGGACAGATTTAGTTAACTTTAAGCTCCTCTGAAGGTAAGGATTGTGTTTCACATATTTTGGCAGATAAGAGAGAGTTAACACTTATTTGGTAAATAGGTATAGGATCACAATTGACATTTTAATGATGTCATTGTGTATTTCCTACTGAATACATTTCATGGCATCTCAGAAAAATTGACCAGAACAAGAAAAATCAATAGTGAGAATATGTTTTCTCCCGTTATTTTATGCAAAGGTTATTAGTTATTTAAAACTCTTTTTTAAAGTGAGGAATTTCAATTCAGGCCTCATTTTGAAATTTAAAAAAGATGAAGTAGAATAGAAGTGGGAAGAAGGGATATAGAAGGCCAGATAGAGAAGATAGACTTTCTGAACTGATTTAGAAAAGAGATAATTAACTGGACAGAAAGCATAAAAGTTCTGCTGTATGTGGAATAATTTGATGCCAATTCCAGAGGCAAGAAGCGCCATATACAGTCTGCAACAGATGTGTGGGAAGCAGAACAGTCCTCTGGGAGCTATGAGGTCAAGAAAATAACTGTGCATGAGGCAGAGTCATAACTGACCTCTTGCTCATTGAAAGAAATAAGCATGAAGGAGGATTGGAGAATGTCCTGAATTTCACACTATGTTTTTCAAATAGCTGGTAGCTTATCTTTATGAGAGCCCTGAGACATACTTTCGCTGATCATTTATCCAGACAGTTGGGTTTCTTTAATGAAATAACATTACTCCTTTGGGAAAAGGATTTGAGGACAGGGAGCAATCAGGCCTACTAGCAACTCCCACTATGAGAGGTGTTCTCTGAGAGCTGGCTGGCACACCACGCCGAAATGAAGCAATTACCTTACGTAGTGATGCATTCCTGAGGGGTAGCAGTTTCTTCAAGAATTTCTTTTGAAGTCCGCCTCTCTCACCCCTTACCTTCATCTCAGTGAATATAAAATAAGTTTAAAATAACGATGATGATGATGATGATGAACATTGTCTTACCTCCATATTTTAACAGTATATTATGGGCTTTCTTGATGGAAAAGAGTATTTCACAATGTTTGTTTAACGTGACTAACTCCAGGTGTGATTAGCCTTATTTTTCCATTTCAGGTAAGAATTTTCACGTCCTTCAGTTTATATTGTTTACTTAGTGCTGCATTATTAAAGAACTCCAAGCACCCCGTCCATCTTCATCATCTTCATGTTTTCCTTAACATGACGAATGAATTCAAGATCAGACAGTAGATGGTGCTGTTATTTCAAAGACTGTACAGTTCCCAAGACTTCCAGATTATTTTAAGACTACAGAAACAAGTGAGAGAAAAAGTGTGGAAACTTGACATAGTTTTCTGGTTAAAAAGGTTATGGAGTGGGAAGCTGTTTTTACGTAATGACCTATCCTTTCCCTTTTGGGGGTAAAACAACAATCGAAGCTCCCCTTAGCAATTAATAAATTCTGGCTCCCTAGAAAATAAAAGCTATACCCACATTTAATTTTCTTCTTTGAAGCAGCAACATTCACAGATGCTGTTGCTCATAGCGACTGCCATTACAGACAGAAAGCAATTCACAAGTGCTCGGCAATGCAGAAGAAGATATTAAAATGTAAAACACATGAATGTGAAGTTTCCTTAAAAATACTAAAAAAAAGATTTTTCTAATATAAAGCAATTTATATGTAAAACATCTGTAATCACAAAAGCACCTTAAATACAATATTCAAATGCAAGCAATAAAACCCTGTATCTGACAATGATAAATCAACATATTAAAAGCTTGCCTCTACTGGCAGCAGATGCTCTATGAAAGAGAATTGGTAACAGATGCACACCATAGAGGGGGGTTCAAAGAGTGGTGACACAGGCAAGGGGCTGAGTGGAGCCAAACTACACCATTGGATCATGGAACCTGCAGCTAAAGCACAATTGCTGTCGAGGTTCCTAAAGAGCAACACTACAAGTTGTCTCTTTAAAACCTCATCACTCAAACTTAATGGCCATTGATGGGAACCCTTTACCTGTCTCAGTGGCAAAGGTTTAGGTTAGTCTCATTTTCACACCCAAACAAAACATATGGCGATGAGTTCTCTTAAGGGTGATCCACATTCTTTACCTAAATTTGCCACTCAGAGCACCTAAATGAAAAGAAAAATTTAAACCAAATGGCTGGTGGTATTGTGAAAGTAATAACAACACTCACATTTAAAATTTCTGCATAATTAATTGCATGGTTTTTTAATCTGTATGATCTTTACATTTGAAGGCCAGCCACATTTTCAAGCATGCATTTCTAAGAAATTTCAGTCTTTTAAATGGAATGTCTTTTAACACTTGAGCTCCTAATAGGATAATTTTGAATTAGAAATATGGCTTTTAGTTGTTGATTAACAATTCTGTTTCTGTTCCATCAGCATTGCTAATGTCTCATGTCCATTATACGCCTCCTAATTTTGACTATTATAGAATTGCATGAGTGGAGTCAAAAATAAGTGGTATGCAATTTGTAGTAGGTTCTTTGAAAACAGTTGATTAAAAAAAACTGCGTTTATTTCATATTGACACGTTTTTCTGTTACTATCTGTATGCGTCAGTTTTAAAGCATGGCCTCAAATTCTTGGACATTCCTACCATTGAGATGTGATGTCTATGCTCCTTTCCTTTGAATCTGGGTGATTGCTTTGATTAATAGAATGCAAAGGAAATGACGCTACATGACTTTGACTTAAAGACAACATCAGAAGAAGCCTTGAAGTTTTTGCCTTGATCTATTGGAATGCTCACTAACTTACCACAGGTCCCATGTGCACAGGACCCCACCTTCTGAGAAGTCCAAGCTGCATGAAGAGGTCATGCCATGATTAGGTGCTCTGGCCCACAGTTCCAGCTGAGGCTAGCCTTCCAGTCATTCCACCCCAGGTGCCAGAATGAGTGAAAAACCTCCAAATAATTCTAGTCCCCAGATGTTGAATCACTCCAGACATTCAAATCATTCCAGCTGAGGCCCCACTGTGCCCTTTTGGAATATCTGACCTACAGAATCACTAAGCATAAGTTGTGGGTTGATTTGTTGCCCAGCAATTGAAAACTCGAAAGACCAGAATTGGCTTATAAATTGCAATAGCATTGTCAGTCTACATTGTCAAGATATTCAGTGACTATGTTTAGTTTTAGTCACTTTCAGTATTCTGAGTCTCCTAATTGATTTTCTTGCCTTGAGTTTCCTCCCTCCAGCCAACCTAGTTACATAATTGGCACATAGATCCCCCCGATATGTCACTGTGCTCTGCCCTGTCCCCCCAAATACTATTCCCCCTTCCCTTTCCCTGTAGTCCACACTCCTTAGATGGATATTTATGGAACTTTATTCTCTTTAACCTACATATACGCATTTATTTCCAACTAATTCTACAAATTATTTACTAAATCCTGTGAATTTCAAGAGAAAAGAACTAGAAGAATCTCCAGGGTCATTTTCAAACTACATGTCCACTCTGTGAAATCCACCTCAAACCCAAGAACACACTAGAGAGTCCTTCCTTTAGTTTTCTAGTGTTGCTGATGGGTTTATGGCTGTCCTTAAAATATGATGAAGGGTATAGTTGTAATTAAGACCCTCTAACTTCCATGATATAGACACTCTTCCTCAATATCCTTGCTTTTCCTATCCTTATGATCTAGAACATTGTCCTCTGGTGCTTCCTCTTATCACCAAATTCTTTTCCTGTCAAGTAGCATTTACATTCCTTCTCCCTAATAGGTGGTGTCCCTCGGATTTAAAGATGATGTTCCTAGGTATCACATATTGACCACTTATTAAATGCCAGGCATTTTGCTTAGTTCTTTACGTACATTATATCATATGTCACTCTTATTTTGTCAAATGCTTTATATACCAATTATTTGGCAATTGCCATGTCTTTTTACTCGTCTCCATTGTTTATCCTTTTACCTTTAGTGTCCCCTTGAATGTTCAATATGACCCAGGAAGGATAAGGATTTTCCTTTTCTTATTTTCCTTGGTGTTCCTAGGATATTTATATAGTGAACTGAACGTAATAGGTGGCCGACAACAATTTGCAAGAACAATTCAGCTAAAAATATTGCTCAGTGTTAGTATCAAGTCTATCAGAATTTCTGGACATCTTCAAACATTGGCTCTTTTCATTATATCAATCAGGTGCTTAAATGCTGTAGTGAGATTTAATTTTCTGAGTAAATTTATAATTCCACTGAGGCCATTCCCAAACACAATTTATTCTCAAGTGGCTATTCTCACATGACAAATTAGATATACTTTTTTAGAATGAGAGATAAGAACATTATACATTTCTTGACTTTTATTGAAGTTAATGAATTTCCACAGTATGTACGTTGTTGCTTTACTCTAATTGACTTCTATCTTATGTCAAGTACTAATGATATATACTTTAAACATAGAATCATCTCTTCCACGTTAGATTTCAAAAAAATGCCTAGAAAACATTCATATTCCTGATGCACTTCAGAAACCTATAAAGGAATTTGATAAGAAATCATAAACCCCCTAGAGTTAGCAAGATTTTCACTCAATTTTCCTGTTCAAGGTGCATTAAAACTTGCTAAAGCTCATTAATTTCAGAAAAGTGTGTTTCTTTTAAACAATAATATACTATTTTAAAATGTGAAATTCTGGTTTTGTTCCTCTCATTCACTTATCGTTTTAACATGTAATGCCACCAATACATACTCAAAAATATGTTTTCCATATTTCTTTCTGTTATCAGTTCAGTGAAATATTTCCTTATGCCATTAGAGCAGCCTCGTAAGTTCTATGGAGACAAAAGACAAAGATCTTTCTGGTTGCAGATATGTTTAGAGAAACTTTTTATTTTTTTAATTTAACTTCGTTGCAGCTGTAAAAAATAAAATGTTGCTCTGGACAATTAAAAACATGATTTTATTTAGGCTATTGCAATAGGGAAAATATTTGTTAATGAGGAACATTTCAAAAAAAAAGGAAGGATGGAAATCTGAGGTTTTAGAGATGCAGATAAGGGAGTCATCTGTGAGTTTTATGAGGGTCATGAAGATGGATAGAGATGAGTCATTGAGGAAGAGTAGATGTAGGTCTTATCTGGGAATAAAAAGCGCAAGGTTGTCCTTTGCTATAAGCCACTAACTGGAACACAGAAGGGTAGGAACACAGGGATGAGATAGAGTTCACCATCGTCTCAGGGAAAGGGATGGAAGAATGTTAGAAGTCAATGCACATAACTGGGAAGGGTTTCTGACGACTTTGGTAGAAAACAAAAGATCTAACCATGGGTATAGAACCATAATGACAAATTATGCCTGGAGGAAGAAGTGATTTTAATTACATAAATTAGGCTGTGGAGAAGGCATTTCTAATTCTCTCAGCTTCATTTTCTCTATCCCCAAATCCTGACTCCCATTTGGGTATACAGGGTTATGGCTGCCTTAGAACATAAAAGACTCTTGAAATGGGAAACAGAGCAAATGAAGAGATGGAGAGGAGAAATGGCACAAGAGGGTTCTAAAATGTCCCTTGAAAGTGACTGTTCTGGGAATTGTTATTAAACTTCCCATAAATGAGACTAGAAGTGCAAAGACAAATGGGAACACCATTCTGGCCTTAAAGTACTAACAACGATTTTAACATAATTTCCAGAAAACATAGTCCATACAGTGACTATTCCCTAAGCCCTCTTTCAACTTAACACTGAGCTAAGACCTCACACAGAGTCCTACTTAAAGTCAGTAACCCTTGCATTACTTACAGCTAAATGCTAATTAGCAAGGCCTCCAGACTACCAATAAACAGAACCTGCTTCACAAAATCAGTGATTTCTAGTCCTTGTGAAAAGCAGGTGAGAAATGGAACCCAATTTCCAGTACCCACCCAGTCCCACTGTGACCAGTATTCTGTGTAAAATGGTAATGTGATTTATATGAGAAGACAAGTTATGGATAGGTATGACAGAGTAACTACTTGAGAATGCCATTGTGTAACTGTATAAAACACCAGGAGAGTAGATAAGGCCATCTAACAGGTATTTCTTGCTAGATATGCATTTCTTATTTAACTGATTAATGTTCTCCTTTCAGAAATACTTATTTTTTTAATAAAGGTTTTCGTTTCCTTTTTTTTTCTTTTTTTCTTTTTAAAGATTGGCCCTGAGCTAACATCTGTTGCCAATCTTCTTTTTTTCCTTCTTCTTCTTCTCTCTAAAATCCCCCAGTACACAGTTGTATATTCTAGTTGTAGGTCCTTCTGGCTGTGCCATGAGGGATGCCACCTCAGTATGGCTTGATGAGTGCTGCCATGTCTGTGGCCAGGATTCAAACCAGCAAAATCCTGGGCTGCCTAAGTGAAGCACACAAATGTAATCATTTAGCCACTAGGCTGGCCCTGAAATACTTTATTTTTAACTATGACTTTCTCACATATTTTCCCCTTCTCTTTCCTTCTCTCCCCATCTCATCTAACTAATGTCAGTTAAATTGTGTCTGTGTGTGTGAGAGAGAGAGACAGAAGAGTGGAGACAGAGAGATGGGGAGAGAAGGAAGTGAGTAAGGTGGACAATAGAGACTCTCTAACCTTGGAGATAGCATTTAGAGGAGAGAATCATTTATTTGGCATTATGTATTTTAACTGCCCAATGATGGAGAAAAAGGATGGTCGACGAGGAAATTTCCAGTTGTATTGATTACTTTTGCTTAATTATTATTTGTGATATCTATTTACTATTTTAATAATGAAAGTAGTGTATGTATTTCTGTGATTTATGTGGAACGTAAGTACAACAGAGTTAGCTCTATTGAAATTTAAGATAGACTGAGTTTGCATGGCAAGACAAAACTTTGCTGTGTCAGAGTATACTCTATCTCAGTGTATATTTACTATTTTCAAATTTCACATACAGTTCTAAAATGTAGAAAACCACCTTTTTAACATATAATTTAGGTTGTATAATTAGGCAATTTTATTGTTAATCTCAAATATATTAAGGTTAGAGAAATATAGAAATATTTCATTGTAGATGTGCATATATAATATCTTTAAATTTCATCCCCTGAAACTTCTACATCAGTATCTCAAAATTAAGATATTTGAAAAATAATTTATGAGCTATTAGTTGTAGTAATGTAAGGTTCCAGGTAGAGATTAACTATAGTCATTAGTAAATGCTTTTAAAATCACACTTTTCCATTGGCAACTAATTCCTAGCATGGATCTCTGTCACTTTGACAAAAAACTATTTTTTCACTGTTCAAAATGTATTCGAGAAAAAAAAAGAATTTATTCCATTTCATTCAACACAATATGTACATGATGAGGTCAAAAGTGTGTGAATGTCAAAAAGAGATTTAGCTAGGTCTTGGAAGATGAGGAAGATATGATAGAGAATTATGAGAAGGGCTAAGGAAATAAAACCGTATAAGAAAATAATATAAAATAAAGCAGCAAAGTAGGAAAGCCAGCTCTGGTGGTCTAGTGATTAAGATTCGATGCTCTCCTCACCCTGACTGGTGTTCCTTTCTCAGTCAGGGAAGCTCACCACCCATCCGTTGGTTGTCATACTTTGGTAGCTGTGTGCTGCTGTGATGCTGAAAGCTATGTCACTGGTATTTCAAATACCAGCAGGGTCACTGATGGTAGACAGGTTTCAGTGGAGCTTCCAGACTAGACAGACTAGGAAGAAGGACCTGGCCAACCACTTCCAAAACAATTGGCCACGAAAACCCAGTGAACAGCGGAGGACCATTGACTGATACATTGCTGGAAGGTGAGAGGATGGGGCAAAAAGACCTGGCAGGGTACCACTCTGCTATACACAGGGTCACCAGGAGTAGTATGCCACTAACAAATAGGTAGGAAAGCGTTTGCAGTTTAAGGAATAGAGACTCTGATGACTGAAGTTAGGTAGCTAGGGAGGTTTTTGGAGACCTGATAAGAAAAAGGCTTTAATGCCAGGCTGAATAGTTTCTATTTCACTCTCTATTCAGTATGGACATTTGATAAAGGAAATTGTCAACATCACTCTTTGTTTGAGAAGGGAAGTGTGATGGTGATATGAATCATAGATTGCAAAAACCAGAGATTAGAAGTCAATACACCAATTAGGAAGCTATTGTAATACCCTAGCACTCAGTTAAGGACCATTGGTTCAGCAGCACTGGGACTAGAAGAGAGATCACGAGAACAGTGGCATGGTTAAGATAGAAGTGACAGAATTTAAGAAGTGAATAAGAGAGAAAAGCTGATGGTCATTCAAAACTGAGTAAAGGAAGAAAAGTAACCTTGGAAAAAGAAGTAATACCATCACTTCTGAGCTGTGATTTTTAGGCTGGTGGCATGGTTACAACGAGATATTTAGAAACTAGATAAGAATTGAGAGTTGATGACATGGACTTGGGAGTCATGAGCTTGAAAGTGAAAGTGAAAACTAGGAAGGCAGGTGATACTTTCAAAGGCAAAATGTTAAGCAAGAATAGACAAGGTTGATATTGAAATAGTGGGTGAATTTACACCTAAGAAGCAATTAGAGGAAGAACCAACAAAGGCATCTACAAAATAATATTCAAAGGAAGTAAGAAAAATTAGATGAGTTCAGGTGTGAAGAATGAAAAGGTAGAAAGTGATGTTCAATTATTTCATAAATTAAAGTCATGCGTATATCAATGAGAAGCTCACTAGTTATCTCTAAGAGAGCACTGTCAGTTGAGTAGAACTGTGGGAAACCAGATTGTGTGGTGTGGCTGAGTGTATTGTGAAACTGTGTTGGAACGGTTACTCCTGTTTTGAGATAATTGCAATAAAGGGAAGGTAGTTTGAAGTGAAGTGGAATCAGGAAAAAGGGATATTTTAGCACAGAGAAGTCAGATTCCAAAAGGTTTTAGGCCAAAAAGCAAAGAGCTAATGGAGGATAAGCTGGAGAAAAATGAAAAAAAAAGATAACTTTGTAGAAAAACATCAAGAAAAATACAAGCTCCACCTTGAGAAATAGAAATGGCAATCAATAGGATGTCTTGGAGTATATGAGGAAGCCGTTTGGTGTAAACCTAATTCGGCCTGACTTTGTTTTTCCAAAGGGCCTGACATGGCCATTGAGCATGCATCGTATATCTGCTTTAAACATTTGCTATATCCCAAAGACAAGAACAAATGGCCTTAAGATAAAGGTGCAACTTCCCCCACATGGGTGTTTCCTTAAGGATAAGCATTTTTTCCTAGGCTAGGAATTGATTGCTGTGCTCACCTGTGACCACCCAGCTTGAGACAACAAATGGGCTACCTGCTGTGTCCACGGAGACAGCAGACCTATTACCTGCATGACTATTGTAAAGGGGACATTTCAATCATATGTAAACATCCTCCTTGGGGGTATATAACCACTCTGCACACCCCACTTCTTTGGTGCCCTTTCTTCCTTGGGGAAGGAAGACCCCAGGCTATGATCCTCTCATTTTGGCTCAGAATAAACTCACCCAAATTTTCATTTATAGATTGGTTATGGATTATTTGCATCGACAACCTGTAAATCAGGGATAATAACACTTAGTGCTGGAGTGCTTATAAGACGAGGCAGTTAATGTCTAGCTTCATGAATAGTAGGCAACTAATAATGGTAACTTATTATTGTCATTAATTTGAAAAAAGGATCTAATTTATTTACATGCTATTAGATAATAAAGAGGTTTGTATAAGAGAATTTCAAGGAACAGAAAAGCTTTCGTCTTGAAATGCTAAATTTTTAGCTACTTTCTAAAATATACATCAGATAAGTTTCCCTTCCTTGAGAATACAGGAATGACATATTTTATCTTTTCTCATGATTCAGTGTCATTTTGAAACCATCAATGACGTATTATTGTATTCTACTATAATGGGAATACTTGCTTCCAGACTGTTCAGGTCCCAGAAAAGTGAGATGATCAAGAGAAACATAATCACATAGATAAGTGAGTGCCAATAAGACACTTATTTCTTGTGAAGGCAGAACCACTGGGTTGAATAAACACAGGGAACCCTGGGTTCAAGTTCTACTGGCAACATTTACTCACTTCACCTTGGTTTCCTCCTCTGTTTTATCCACCTCACAGGATCAGTTTAACCTGCGGATGAAAATCTGTTGGTTAACTGAAATGGCCCATACAAATGCAGGGGAATATAGCAAACAAATGTTCAGAAAATTCAGAATAAATGGCAAGAGGCAAGAATAAATCAAATGATTCCTCTCTCTACTGTGTTTACATATATCATTTCCAGACTAGCTATTTTTGTGTGTGTATGTGAGGAAGATTCGCCCTGAGCTAACATCTGTTGCCAATCTTCCTCTTTTTGTTTGAGGAAGATGGTCCCTGAGCTAACATCTGTGCCAATATTCCTCTATTTTATGCGGGATGCCACCACAGCGTGGCTTGATCAGTGGTGCTAGGTCCACACCCGGGATCTGAACCTGCAAATCCTGGGCCACTGAAGCAAAGTGTGCAAACTTAACCACTACACCACTGGGGCAGCCTCCACACTAGCTATTTTTGAGGAGACTTGAATTTGGTTTTGAAATGAGCATTCTAATAGAGAGGAACCACACAGAATATTAGCTCTAATGCAAATAGCATACAGCAGAGAAACAGAGAGATTGAGTAACCCAAACAGCTTTCTTCTGTTAATGGGACTGTTTTAGGGTGGTCTCCCCTGGGTGCTCGGATTGGCTTCCTGCACAACCCCAGGCTTTGCCGCTGTGCCTTTATAATCCGTTGCACACTATGATCCCTTATGAAGGGTTAGAGAAAACCTGTTAGATTACCTCTTAGTGTGGTCTGGTACAGTGGTGTTCAAACTTTGTTTCTCAGAGTTTGAGGGTTCCACAGGAGTGAGACAGGGGCATATTGTTAGTATGAAGTTGCCCAAGAAAATGTCCAAGAAGGCAGAACTACCAGAGCCCTGTCTTTACTTCAGTGAGTCACTCCACGAGCATCTGTTTAAATATCTAGAAAAAAAAAAAGAAAATACAAGGAATTGAGGGGTAAATAGTTGAAAAGAGTTAGAATGTGGTGTCAAAGAGAAGAGGATGCAAAATAATGTGTTTAAAAATACAGAAACGCTTTCCAAATAAAATGAATGTGGTTAGAGGAATTTATGTTAAATGACTTCAATTAACACTATTTGGGGAGAGAAACAACAATAGAAATTAGATTGGGGGGTAAGAAGCATGGCAAATGTTTGGAATTCCCACTAGGAAGGATGGAATGGGGCTTATTGGAGATAAATACTAGAACTGGCGAACACCAGGGCTGCCCAGCAGGGGCCATTTATTACATGAATCATATTCCTTCTACATTTTTCTCCTCATTTCATTCTGCAAGTAGATAGCAGGAAGAGAGAACACAATGAAGATCATGAAACAATCTCATTTATTCTGGCAATATAAATACTAATCAATTTTAGATCACAGCTTCAACATTGAGATTTTAAGTAGAATAGTAATAGAAAAAACACTGCTGATTCCACGTGATATTTAGTTATGTAAAAAGTTTGTTCTCTCTGTGGTAGTATTTGGCTCCATAAAATAATGACAACGATTTGGGCAATTCTTTGATATTCAAGGGGGGAGATACGGCACTTCGTCTACTTGTCCATGTCCTCTTCTGTTATAAGATTTAAGAAGAAAGAACTTTTCTGTTAATATTTAAAATAACTGAGATCTGGTACTGGAGGTGAAACACTGGGTTAATTTTAAAATACTTCATTTTGTACCTTGGTTTGGATCCTGCGTACAAGCGAGACACACAGTGAAAGGGTGAAGAGCAGAGATCCGGAGTCCAGTCTCCACGAGTTTGGCTCCCAGCTTTACCACTTCTTAGTTGTGTGCCTGTGGGCAAGTTACTAAACCTATCTCAGTTGTCTTATCTGTAAAATGGGAATTTAAAAGTACCAAATTCATAAGAGGTTATGAGCATTAAATAAAAAGCCCCATTTAATGAGTAATTCATGGCGCATAGTAAGTCCTAAATAAGAGTAGAGTATTATTAACAATGCTATTATTTTTTATGACATGGTATCATACCTTCAACATCATACTTTTAACTTTAATAATTCTCTTGAGACCTGTTATCTTCAACAACGTTATATCCCATTTAAAAAGATAGTACCAGAATGTAAGTTTCACAAGGGAAGGAATTTTTGCTCAATTTTTTTCACTGCTCTGGAACCAGGACTTAAAATAGTACCAAGAACATCATAGGCTCTTAATAAATATTTCTGAATAAGTGTATACAATTTTAATGCTTTATAATGAAAGATGAGAATACAATTGTCTCGACATGCTTCTTTCTCTCTCCTTTTATGTCTGTGCTTTTATTAACAGAAACAGAAAAAAGTTTATTACTTTCAATCACAGCTGTTTAAATGATGGGCTTATCCTGTTAGTCAGAAAAAATGGATGCTTGTGCTAAGGTAGAAAATAAAGATGTGGAGCCTAGATAGAAATACTGTTTTAATTGTCTTAATAAATACTAATGAAATCGTTTGGTTGACACATTTTGCTAATATAGAAGAACATGCCACTTTGCCTCCAAGAGACTTGTGAGGTCATATGAATGAATGAAGAGGATTCGCGGATAATTCTAATGGGGAAAAACAAACCACTGGAGCTTCTGTGTTATCATGGTTATTTAGGAATTAACAAAGAAATCATTCTTCACTTGATTGTCATTTATGTTAATACTAAGTGAAAATGTTTGTAATCTTAACTAATACAGTATTTATACTAACGTTCTTTCCATTTCCCAGGGAGAAATACTTGCCATGGTAGGAGTCAGTCAGGAGAAAAGTAAAAATACATGGTGTAACAGTTTAGTGATGTGGATTGACACATGTTGGGATAATTATATTCTGCCTCTGAAGTTTTCATGACTATTTGAAATGGAAAAAATACTTCTCTTATTCAAAATTTTGAGTAATAGGACTCTATAATTAGGTCTTTGCTGTATTTTACTCATCGGAAAAAAGAAAGATGCAACTCCAATTGGCTAAAAATAGCTTTTAAAAGTTTTTTATTCTTCCCCAGAATGTCAAAATTCATCTAGATGACAGATACAGGACTGTTATCATGGTACAGGCTATTGCATTGCCTTTGGCTATTGGAATTGTTTTCCTTTCCCCTTAGATTGTTTAAGAAGGAAAGCAATCATTTCCCTACAGGAAGTTCATTGGAGGAAAGCGGAGTTACACAGAGGGATCAATATTCAAGATGGCAAAGAAACCCAGTCATGCAAATCTCATCAAAATATATCACCATCATCCTATCAGCCATTGTGAAAGCCTTAGGTTCACTTTCAAACTGAGTTCTATACTTGACAGATGTTCCTTTTCCTCCTTGATGTGCCTACTACCTTGTCACCATTACTTAAATACTACCTCCAAATCCATCATTTCTTCCAGATGCTTTCAGTGGAAATCTGAGCATCATCTGATGAAGGGAAGAGAAAATCCACCAAGATCTGAAATAAAACTAAAGCTGTTTGATAATCAGCTTGATTCTTCAAAGAATGCATATTATGTCATCATATATGATGTCATATATGATATATACGTGACAGAACTCATGCACATATGATGTCAAAACTCTGGGGAGAAATTCCATCTGTACCCCATCAACTAGTCTCAAGGTAAATAGTCTTCCTAAACATGGAACGTGGGACTGGAGTTGGTTCATATCCACAGAGAAATTGCCCTGGGTAATTTGGTAGGAGAATAAAGGAAAAAATAACTCGATTAAAGCCTCATGGAATAAATTAAAAGAATTTCATAATTTTCTTTACCCCTGAGTAGGGATTTATAAATCATGGAAGGCTTTGTCGGACAGTAACCACTTCACCTCTAAGCGCTAGGTTCAAGAAACTATCCTTCTCTGCTCCCCACTATTACCTCAGTGGTCTTTTCTCTAAGGCAGTGGTTCTTACTCAGGATGCACATTAGAATCTCCTAGGAAGCCTGAAATGTCACCAGTGTCCTGGCCTCAACATTGTAGATCCTGATTTAATTGATTTGGACTGGAGCCAGGCATTGGTTCTTCTGCAGAGTGCCCTGGGTGATGTTGATGTGCAGCATGGGGTGAGAAACATTGGTTTACATGCTGGTATCTTTTACTCTCCCCACTTGTCATCTAACATGCTCCCCTTCCTGAAAAAGGAATTCTTAAAAGAAGATCAGGGATAGGTGTTAAACTCTTCCATTATCATCTAGTATGTGGTACAGTAGCTTTCACATCTGTGCATGACTTATCGTTATGCAGAATCAAAATTTGTCCAAGGCACTCCTATCTACTGCTTTTCTTCCATACCTCCTCCCCTTTCCACCACCGCCTTGCCACGGTGCCCTCATGCTGTGCCCTATGTTCTGTGGTTCCTCCATTCGGATTTGCTCTCTTGACCATGACGCATACCACTGGATAACATGCCGTGTTTCCATCTGTCTGAGTCTTTTCTTTTCTCCTACATGAGAGCTTGTAAACTGCTCAGGTGATTATACTTTGAGGTCTAAAAGTTTTGATATACCTAGGTTTGATTTATCACTTCTTCTTCAAGTAATGATTTATCACAAAGAAGAGAGAATTTCAAGCATCTTAATAGGTCAGAAGAGGAATTTTAGCATGGTGTAGCATTTCCTAAACTGATTCTTCAGAAGTCTAGTCCCCTAAATGATTCTGAAAATATTTTTTAAAACTGTGATAAAATAAGTTTGTTAAAGGCTGCATCCTATGTTCCTGGTTTGAAGAATTCATGTGTATACTAACATATTAAAAGCGCTCAAAATCCTTAAATAAGTAGACTAGTTTTTACTTTGCATTGTACAGTGTTTTCCAAAATTATCTGACCTTATAACCTATGTTTTCCCCATAAAACTTCTTCTGTCACATTGTTTATAAAATTGCCCATCAATAAAGTTTCCATTCCTCTGAGGACTCCATGTGGCAGAGTTGGGAATGGATTCAACTCATATAATGCCACCCAGAGCTCATGCATGAAACAGTAACAGTGACAAAGAAGAATGTAGTGAATCTATCATATACTGAATAATTATATTATTATAATATATTATCACATAGCATCTCATAATGTATATGTATACCATAGTATGTGTGTATCAATCACTGTGTTAAGAATATGTATAAATGAAGGGGATACTGTATATTTCTGTTAAAAATCCCACTGCATCAAATCCTCATTCAATTATACAGTAGGCATAATAATGATGTTCAGTTTATAGAAAGAGAAAGTTAGAGAGATTAGGGCACATATCCAAGATAACACAGCTAAAACATCAAGAACCTGGAAATCAAAATCCTGTCCAATTCCAGGTGCCTTTCTTAACTGTTATGCCAGACCAGCTCCTATGATGCTGTGGTAGAAGTACAGGGGGAAAGTTGTCCGGTAAGGAAAGGTGCCTCGTCTCATCCGATTGCATAGCACCCTGGATCACATTCCTTACCAATATAAGTAGTTTATCTTACTTTAAATATTCATATAGCTGTATTCTCAGTTGTACCAGAAGTTGATTATTTGCAACAACAAAAAAATGAAATTAAAGATAAATAGGCAATTCTGCTATGCTTGTTACAGATAGGCATCAGAGCTTTTTAATTTTAATTTTTAATTCTAAACTTTTTAGCAGGCAATGCAGAAAGGGAAATACAATCTATTGCATGATCCATAGCATCCAAAATATAAAAATACTCAAGTGAATCAACAGAAGCAAAATTGTTCTTGACACTGAGATAAAAGTTTTGTTTTCCAAGGATATTCATAATTAACACTGTGAACAACATCTTCACAGTAGATATTATTCTGTATTTCATTGGGTTGTTTCTTATCAAGTTTTTCAGCATAGACAAAGTGCAATTTATCAAAGCATAATTCAGTAATGGCTGACCACTGAGGCAGTGTAGTGGTGTTAGTGGAAGTGGCAGGGAGGGAGGGTGCAGGAGCAATGTCATGGAACCCAGGTGCACAATTCTCTGTTGGTCTCCACTAAATTCAAGGATGGATTATTTTAGAGGATCTAAGAGAATGGATGGAGTGTGATATGTTCAAACAATTCTTCACAAATATTGTTTCTCTCAATCCAGTGAAGCCATTGATTGTTGTTGAGTAGCAGTGAGTTCCAGCTTATGTCCCTAGCATATGCCTGGACAATCTATTTTCAACAGATAAATTCCAATTATCAAACATCTATTTTCCTAGGTACTTCTATAACGACTCTTTTAACTCTCTCTCCTGAACTAACCCCTCTTTAGTATATAATGGAGAAACAGCTTTGTTTTTGTCTTTTCTTATAATCTTCCCTGAGGAAACTAGACAGCTCTAAAATGTTAGCAGCCTGAAACCCTCATTTGAAGGTAGTTTTCTATAGTGTTCATCTTTTGTTCTTGTTTGTTTTGTTGCCAAAAAGTAGAAAGAGCTTGGATAGTAATAAGAGAGGCCATGGTATAGTCATTAATCACCCTTCTGGAACTGCTCCAAAGCCCCCATCAACATCAGCCTCAGAGGAATGGTGGTTTCTTCTTTGGCCAATCACTGTACAATGTGGTTTGAAGCACATAGTTCAAACAAAGGAAAGATCGTTGCAATTCCCTTAAGGAAATCTTTGTGACCACTTATTCTGGCACACGGCTACGGGTCTGATACCTGGCACAAGCAGCAAGAGGAGAATTACCTTCCTCCATGAGCCTTGAAACTCATTCACACGTGTGGAATTGGTTCAATTCAGTCACTGAAATTAAGAAATTATATGATTTAAAGAGCTAGTTGCTGAGTTAAAACAGGAAGAGATGCATCATTAAGTCTTGCGGGCTTTGTCTAAAAAAACGAGTTGTAGAGATTCAAGAAACTAAAGCATTTACTTTTCACTTTCTTTATAGGTCATCCATGTGATGGATATTCCTAGTCCAATACAACCGGGGTCTATCACTGTGTGTGGGGGTGAGATGAGATTTGGTGGTGGACAGGAAGAATTAGTTGATGATATTTATCTGCTTGTTTTCTCCTAGAAATTCTGAACTTGTCCAGCTTACTTTTTTTTTTCCTAAGGAAGATTTGCCATGAGCTAAAGTCCATTGTCAATCTTCCCCTTTTGCTTGAGGAAGATTGTCACTGAGCCAACATCCATGTCAATCTTCCTCCACTTTGTATGTGGGACTCTGCCACAACATGGCTGATGAGCAGTGTGTAGCTCCATGCCTGGGGTCCAAACCAGTGAACACAGGGCCACCAAAGCAAAGCATGTGAACCCAACCACTATGCCACCAGGACACTGGTCAGCTTACTTTTACAGGAACATACAGCTAGGGACAAAACTATCTAATTTCCTGATTTCTGTAGTTGAAAAGATAAGCTTTCTGGCTTTTAATCCTCTTCCATCAAACGCTGAGAAGAGTTGTATAAAGTTAGGTCATTGCATGCTAATTGAGACTTTTCTCTCTGCAAATTCCTGCCATAGATGCACCAGAGAACATTAACGAAGAAGATGGAACAGGCTCAATCTTCAGAAAGCTTTAGTGCTTCTTATAAAATTTATTTTTAGAGAACTTCAGTGCTAGATAGGAGGGAGAGTGAATGACCAGGACAGAGATAAGAGGTAATTAGAGGGTGGTCAATATTTGAAAAAAACTTTCTGCATGTGGTGCTATTGTTGATGATGACAAGATCCAGGTTGCAATTATGTGAGTAGGTGCCTAAGTTGGGGTGGAAGAAATAATCCTTATTTCTACAGAGGTCAAGAGATCTCATACTTGTTAGATCATCTGCTTTGATGTTGATGTCTCTAAAATGATGACAAGATTGTGTGGGAAAGAAGACATTTATCTAGGTGAATGAGGGACAGAACACAGACAACAAAAACAAGGGGGGTAACTCTGGTAAAATCTGATGACGTTGCAAAAGAAACTAGAGTTTTTGAAAATGGGAGAAGGAGAATTTATTTAGATGTAAAAACTGGCATGTAAAACCTCTCAGCCTAAGCCTGGAGGTGCATGAAATGAGTATAGGAGGGAACAAAAAGCAGGGGAAACTGGGACTTCAGGAGATGGCCCCCTTAGTTAGAAAAGAGGTGATTGAAAAGAGTTTAGGGTGTAGAGAAGTCTGTTGGTCACAGACTCTGAATCCCATAGGACATAGTAATAAGGGTTTGGGGAGGAGAGGTGAGAACAGGAGATGCGTCATAGTGGAATATGTTCAGAGCCCTATGGGAATAAATGTCTGTGTGACGACTGAATATCTAGGATACTCGAGCTTTGAATGAACACAGGGGTGAAAGGAGAGGTTAGTAATTAATAATGCAATGGACCTCAGACCTCGACTTTTAGTAAAAGCAAGAAGAGATAAGAGTTCATTGTAGCTGGGATGATCCCTCAGCATGGAGGTGTCAGGAGATTGCAAAAATATAAGAAGCAACAGCCTACGGGAGGTAGGGCAGGTAACAATCAGTGTGGAGCCTCTGTTCTGCCTAGTGACTGTAGCAAGGGGCACAGTTATTCTTGGTAAATTTACTAGATCCACTATTTTCACAACTGATTAATGCATAGGTATTTTATAAAAATAGTATCATCACAACCACCAATGTTAATCATAACATAACTATGTATTAAGTACTTGATATGCGTCAGGTACTTTACATACAATATTTTATTAATCCTTACAATAGCCCTTGATGTTAAATACTATAATCTTAATTTTTAGTGAGGTAATTGTAGCTCTTTGAGGTCAAGGCCATTGAAACATGAAACTAGAAATCTAGTCCAGGTTTTTCCTGATTCAGAACAAATGATCTTTCCAACTTTTCTAAATCGATTCCTACCTTATGGCTGAAATTAATTTCTATTGAAATCTATTTGTCACTTTATTCTGGTAGTTCTCAAAGTGCCCTCTCTGAACCAGCAGCATCAGCCTCACCTGTGAACTTGTTAGAAAATCAAATTCTGTTTGCCCCGGAACTACTGAATCAGAGAATCTCCGAGTGGGACTCAGAAGTCTACATTTTGACGGTTCCTAGACTTATCATGGTGATCATTTCACAATGTATATAAATGTCAAATCACTACATTGTACACCTGAAACTGACTTAATATTGTATGTCAACTATACTTCAATTAAAAAAGAGAAAAAAAGGAAATCTGCATTTTAACAAGTCTTCTGATTCTGAGGCATGCTAGATTTTGAGAACCACTGCTTAGTCATAAATCTTTGTGGAATGAACAGGACATACAATTAACATTACATCTTCCCTTTTTGTGTGGGAACAGGCTTTGAACAATTGCTCAAAGTAGTAACAGCATGATTTCCCCTTGCGATTCAAAATTTTAACTTTGCAGTAAAATCTTGTAAGAGACAGTGTTGGAAAATGGTCCCTCACCTTTTCATGGCTGCGTTAGAGATATGCCAAGCATCAAAAATCTATGCAACCAGGGGTCAGGTCTTAAAGAATCACAGGGTGATTTCATCTTTTGCGACCCTGTCAGGCATTTCTCATGATATTTCATCCATTCTTTGACCTCTATTCTCAAGTTATTTTCTCTTTCATGCCTCCAAAGACTTAGATCTGTTTCTAGGTTTCTTTTTGCCTAAAGGAAAGGTGTATCCAAGGCTACAGTTTATTTCAGCAAGGAGCCTCAGGAAATCTTAGCAGAAAAAGGTCATCGCGTCATTACCTGCTATCAGATATTGGTGGGCTGATATGAAGGTTTAGGCCATAACTTGATAAGCACACATATTACTGGCAAACACTCTCTAGCAGATAGCAGTGAACAAATTTATTCTGTGAAATAACTTCACTGAAATAGGGTGTTAAAAAGTCTGACATGAATGACCAAACATTTTTAAAAATGACGCTGTGCCTAGTATAGGGTGAACTGTCAAAGAATGTGAATTGGATGAAGGAATGTGTGAATGCATTTCAAGAATCAGGAATTCAGGTTACATTCGGAGAAAAGGCAGCAGTGTAATACATCCTACGATAGCAGGTCTATATGGAGATGCGATTGATGCCTTGGAGAAGTAGACACATTAAAAAGATGATTGTTAATCAAGAATAACTTTTTAGTATAATCAGTACCCCATAAACATTTACATTTGTTGCTAATAACAGTTAAGAATACAGTCTTAGAAAGTATTGTTTTATTTGCAGATGGACGTATTGAGAATGATGTTGAGTTACTGCATTCTGGGATAGCCATTCATTGCTTCTCGCTCTAAGGGTACAGGGATTCCATACCTAGTGATATGGAGAATATTTTGAAGAATAGTTAATTATTTTGATTTATCAAAAATTTGCTGGAGTAGTTTGAATACAGAAATAACTAGTGAGGGAACTGTGCCTCATGACAATAGATTTCATCTCTACTGGGGTCCCTCTAACTCTCTGGACAGCAGCTGCTTCAACTCTAAAATGGAAAAATGGTAAGAAGGCTGTATGACAAGGTACTTGTGTCTAATTAGGTTTGGAGTTTCTTGTGGGAAAAAAATGATACTGGACTTCTCTTTTTATAGAAGAAAATATAAATTTCAATTTTTTTAAATTAGAAAAATAAAATTATAGTATCTGTCGGTGAGCTTAGAATGTCTACAGGGCCCCAAATTGGGACAAGCTCTTTTCTTCCACCAACAACAAAGACCTTTACAAAATACATTCTGTGTGACCTCTGGGCTCTGGCTTTCATCTAGAAAGGGAGGCAGAAAACCATCATTATGCTGAGCGTGTACTTAGTAACTAGCAGTGTGCTAGCTATTCTCCCATGTATTATCTCATGGCATATTACTATACAATATTACCTATGAGATGTGAGGGAAATAATATATTTAGAACAACATTGTAACAGTAAATATTAAACAAATGTGTGTTTTATTATCTCTTCATAAGTTTTTCATGTAGAAAAATGGACAAGTTCCTTGGGAAAAGAAAAATGGACAAGTGCACAGCATTATTATTAATGCCCTACTCTCTCATAGGCTCGATTCCAAGCGATGCTGAGGGATGTAAACTATATTGGAACACAAATCCTTTTTATTCATTGATAGCCAACCATCTCAAAAGCTTCTCTAATCTCTATCACTTTTTCATCTTCCAGAATCTCATCCCCAAGCCCCCCACTCTGAATGGGACTGAAAACATTCGGGAACTAGGAGGAGTTGCTGGAACAGTAGTAATACTTTGAGTGACATTGATAATAACTGCTACCTTTCGAGCAGTTACTGTATTCCAGGCACTATCTAAGTATTTTATCTTCATTATCTCATTTAATCACCATATGAAATAGATAGAATAGCCGTTAAATCCATTTTATGGAAAAAAAGACAAAATCTTACCGAGATTAGATAACTAGCACAAGGCACAGCTAATAAGTGGAGGTGCTGGACACACCTCAGGGGGTCTGGCTGCAAGTCTGTGCTGTTACGTCTACTCCTGAGCCCCTTTAATTATATAGTATGGGAATATATTAATGATGTTGGACCTGGACCAGTTTTAGAGATATTTCTTTTCTTTCATTCTTAAAACTTTGGAGAAGCTTAATATTCTTCCTTTTCAATGAAGTTCTGTATTTTTAAATTACATCCACTGTGTGAACAGCAAGCTAACTTTATCCTGTCTGAGAAACATTTATGGAGCCACGTGCTAATTTAAATAAGCAAGGATATCTAATAAACATTATGCGTACACCTTGGGGTGACTGTTTTGTACTATTATTTAACCAAAAAATCATTTCCATGATTACAGGTGCAAGTATAAGTTCATTATTTTGGCCCTTGTCTCTAAGCATTTCCTAGGAGGGTAGCTTGCAAATAACACATTTGTAAAGAAATTTGGATGGTTGGAAAGGTACAGAACAAGAGGTAAACTGAAAAATGAAATTGAAAGCAATCATGATATACAAACTTAATTATTGAATTCTAACTGGCTTAAAGGATTATGCTTGAAACCAATGTAAGCAGAACTCCCTTGGGGAACAAGTTACTGAGACCCACTTGGACAATACGACCAGCGTTGAATCGGATTCCTGACTTCCCTCAACAGAAAACATGGTCTCATTTCTCACTTACCAACTTTCTAGTCTTTGAATTTCTTACTTGATTTGATAGCTTTTTTAAACTTGGAGTTTTGTTCCATCATGTAATAGAATATTCAAGTCTCAGTGGAGTCCTGACTAACCTCAGTGAGACACAGGTAATTATGGAATCCTTTTGAAATAACAACTGCTAACAATTTACCGAGGTTCTGAGTAACAGCCTTGAGCCCTGAATGGATACCAGTAGATTCATGACCCCTGATCTAATCAGTCGTCCAACTTTCCTTTGCTGCTTCTTAACTGGTTTTGGTAGTTCCTAATGTGCCTCTTCTTCTTCATTACTGACTACAAACCTTTATTCGGAATCCTAGACAACTGCTTCTTAAAATGCCATGAAAGACGAATTCTCTGGACCCTGAACTTTTATGGTCACACAGAGCTGTAAAAAATTAAGTTCACTAAAAAGTGTGACTGAACTTAGATTGAATTTTATTGCGGCACAGCTGGATAAATGAATATTGAATGGAAATTTGCATAGGGAAAAATAGTACAATGACACTGACCTTTTTCAGAAATAATTACAGTTCGAAAATGTGCAGTTTATTTCAAGTAAGAGTTATTGTCCGATTGTGTGATCATTCAGTTATCAAGCACACTGCTGTCCTTACCCCGTCAATTAGAGGTATGTCCATTCTTGAAGACCCAGATAAGTCAAACTTCTGGGAAGCCTTCACTGATCACATTAGTCCACAGTGATTTCTCTCTCCGCTAAACACTAGTGTCACTCTCTGAATCACACTGGTCAATAGTGTTTATATGTTTATTTACACTGTTCCATGTATTAAGTCTTGTTTAATCAACAGAACTGTGCCCTCTTCAAGGGCAGAGATCAGACCTTATTTTGTTTTTCATATTCCCCCAGGTATTCAGCACAAGTGTCTGCCATGGGAATACTTTGTTGAAGGATTCACTGAATCAAGTGCCATGTTATTACTCACTTTGGTATCTAGATGGCCCTTGAGCAGGGAGAGAGAGGGCCCCAAAGAGGAAAGAGAAATTTGTTTCTTAACAGAACTGGACAAACAATTTGAGTCAATTCAGATCAATGAACATTTATTACCCAGACTGCTGCGGGCTACATTGATCTCTTCCTTCTCTGAACTTCTGAGCACTCTTGTCTCTAATACTCAACAGAATGCTTAGTCTTGCACTCTGCTGTCGTGAATGAACTGTTCTGGGTGTGTTTGTCTTATTTCCCCTCCATTAGGCTGAACCAACTGATAATTACTTACAGTTAACCATTTTGATCCACACATATTTCAACATTGTGTGGACTATCTAAAACATTCTTTAAAACAAGACCTGTGTCATATTTCATTTATCAACCAGTCCTTTCCCAGTCTGAGAGCCTGATAGGTATTAAACACTCACTCAATTGATTCAAACACAAATCAAGGGTCAAAGTGTCAGAAATTATACTTTATGATAAGTGATTTAAATAATATTTATTATGCTACAAATATTTAACTTATTACTTTGTTTATTCAAAAGTGTATATGTGTGTGTGTATATATACATATATATACACTTTTTTACCTCTGTAGCTATATCTATATTTATATGAGAATTAGCTTTGTTAAAAATGAGAGTCAGGGGGCCGGCCTGGTTTTTAAGTTCACACGTTCCACTTCGGTAGCCTGGTTTTCTTTGGTTTGGATCCTGGGTGAGGACCTACACATCTCTTGTCAAGCCATGCTGTGGTAGGCGTCCCACATATAAAGTAGAGGAAGATGGGCACAGATGTTGGCTTAGGGCTAATCTTCCTCAAAAAAAAAAAAAAAAAAAAGAGAGTCAGCCATGGTTCTTGCACTTAAAAATCAGAATATATGGGAACCTACAATAAGTAAAAGAGTGCATATTCTCTCAGCCAATGAGTGGAATCTAGTCATACCACAGAAGCTTGGATTCTAAGAGACCTGTCATCTGAGCCAGGCAAGCCAGTGAGCAGACTCCTAGGAGCATATGGTCTCTTCAGTGTTGGATGATTTTCTCGGAATAGAGATTCCCCTAGCTGCACTGATAACCCACTTTAGTGCCTAATTTCCCTGGCCATCAAGAAATTCCTTTGTATGTCTAGCATAAACGTTAGTATGATTTAAGTCCGTTTTTTTCTTATTTAGCCTTCTGTAAAGCTATGTCACTATTGGTCAACTCTTCTCCCCCTCTCCCTTCCCTGGCTGGATTGTGAGAAGATTTAGGAATTGCCATCTAGCTAACAAGCACTAAGGAACCTGTCTGCACCATCTGTGCTCATTTTGTATCTGCGTTAAAAAAATCTTAGTTTAAGAGAAAGAAAATGTGGTAGTGTTTCAAAGTGATGGAAATACAATACGTACGTAGTGACTTAGGTTCCAAATACTGGCCCTATGGAAGAGTTGTTATTATAATTAGTGTCAATGGTGATAGACAACCTTTTTGCAGCTCACTCTGAGAAACATCTGTGAAATATGTCCTGAAACAGTCTGGCTACTGACTAACTGTCAAACACAGACTCAAATACCTGTAGCCCTCAAATAGAGAATTCTGCCTTCATGAGTGCCTTTGCTTCCTTTCTGAAACCTGTCAAGCAACCTTGCCACTTATTTCCTTCTTGCCTCCTCTCTCCCTGGCCCAACATGCCATATCCTTAAGGAACAGTGTAAGACTCTTTCCTCCATGCAGACTCCTCTCTCTGCTGATCTCCTTTGTGTTTGTAATCAGACTCCATAATTAAAGTTAGTTGGAGGTTTCATTTATGTTTTAATTGATTCTCTGACTTAGTTTCTGCTCTCCAGTTATACTGTAAAATCCTTTAGGGCCATAATACACATTAATTGATTAATAGTCTCTGACAAAATTATTCTTCTTTTAGGCAAAACAGAAAAACTTCTGTATAGTAGAGCATACACATCTGTGCACACACACACACACACACACACACACACAAGAACATCAGAAATCACTGCAGATTCAGACCCAATGTTATGAAACAACAAACCAGACTTCCTCTATATGTACCACTGTTGGCTCCTGGCTTCCCTTAACTTGACATCCTTGAGCTGCCCATTTGTCTGATCCAATTTTGGCAAGCAGCAGACAAACAATGATGGCTTCCTAGAGATCCCACCACAAGTTGGGCAAAGCACAAGGAAAAATGTTGAGTCTCTAACTCCTGCCTCAACCACATATTGAGAATGTTTCACAGCCTACTTTAACCACACGTTGAGTATATTTTATTGGACTTTCTCACTATATCGGGACAGAGTTTTCTTCAGTGGGTTGTGCCTGTGCACTCATAATTCCTTGTTTTAATTCATTCCTTCAACTAAAATATTCTATGTAACAGGTAATAAGAAATAGAAGCATATTAGATTGAGGAGGTGGAGACAAGGACTCCTGATCCAAACCACAGAGATGAGCTCCATCACTTACTCACAGTGTGGTTTAAGCAGGTTACTTAGTCTTTCTGATCCTCAGTTTCTCATCTCTAAAATTGGGATAGTAATAATACTTACATCACAGAGTTGTAGTAAGAATAAATAATTTAATATATGTTAAAAAGTTAGAACAGTACCTGGTACTTAGAAGCACTATGTAAATGTTAACTATTAATTTTACAGTATTATTAAATTAATTACATTAAAATATTTTAAAACAGCTTGACTCAGTCTGTGCCCTATGAGACAATTGTGCTTATATCACACATGGCTGATGGATACAAAGCAGGTATAGACAAGGTGCAATTGAGGCACAGTGCAAGGAGTGCCTCGGCTGATGAGGGAATCAAGAGTTTCATAGAAAAGGAGTTAAAGGTGATTTTTGAATGAAGAAAAGGAGTTCTTAACATGCAAAGCAAGGAGAAGCAATTCTAGACTGAGGGAACATTCATGCAATGGAATGGGACTAGGGACAACACACACAGCCCAAACAGATCATTGAGATGTAGTCTCTGCCCGCTGGAAGCTTGTGTATAGGGAAGATGGGACACACTGGACAGAGTGTAATGAATTTCATGTGAGGATCAAAAAGTAATTAATAGCCATGCAATCATATCTGTCCTTTACTGAGTATCATTTAATCCTCACATCAACTCTAGATCATGGATATTTCTTCCATTTTACAAATAAAGAAATTGAGGTATAGAAAAATTGAAAAAAATCTACCTAAAGTCACACAACTAGTTAATGATAGAATGAGATTGGCAACTGAAATTCATCTATTAAGATTATGAAATTAATAACAAATGATGTTTGTTTATATTTAAGCCATCTATGAATGGAGGAGTAGAATCTATATTAGAGAAATTAGAACTTGAGGAGTGATGTTCGGTGCACGGTCCCCAAGAGTAATATTTTGAAAAAGCAACCAAAACTGAGAATCAGTTTATTTAAAGTGGACTTGTCTTATTTTCTCTTAAAATAAAGTATCTCTGAAGTGGTTGCTTTATCATACAATATATACATTTGAGGAGAAAGTCGGTAGGTAGATAGATCTAATTTTTTTCCTACTCGATCTGCTAATTATTGATAGACTATGTGTGAACATTTATTGAATTACTCTGTAAAATTGTTTTTGACAGAGCTTATCAAAATAAAACTAAAATTTGGTAAACATTAATCATTCTAGTATAAATTGTTGGTTTGAAGGTTATATCTGCCTTATTTGCCTTATATGTCCTTATGGACAATCTAGATAGGAAAGGAAATAATATGAAAAAGAGAAAGGAGGCAGGGAAAATTGGGAGAAAACAGGTGTGTTATTTTTCTACCAATCACCTCAATCCTATCGACCTTTTCTTCAATTTAAACTATTCTGGTTCATTCTGTTTACTTTTTAGTCTCTGTGCTGATGTGTTTTCATTTCTGCTCTTTTGTTGACTTTTGGTTCCTATTCTGCTAAAGTTCACGGCTCCCTGGCTACTTTTTTTACTGCCCACCTTTCCCCCACCACCAATGGGAGGCTGGGTCTTCATACACAGAACAAAGTGGGAATACTAACCTAGCTATCTAAATAGTTCAGATAGATTCATTTACAAATCTGAACCGTGTGTCTAATTGCTTCTTTTTTCTATTTTACTTATAGCATCTGTCCTGTGAATACTATCAGTCACCTTCCAGCTGAAGCCATAATTATGCCGTGAACATTCCCCGCATTCGGTCAAACAATCAATTTAACTGACTTTTCTCCCACTGACTTGACTGGTCAGTGGGAGTGACAGATTAGGTGTTTCAGAGGCTTATAGAAACAGCCTTCGAATTTATGCGATAAAAGCATCTCTTAAGCTAGTTCGAGGTGGCTCTCTGATGCTTCATGCATCCTGTGCAGTTATTAAAGACTCTCTCTGTGAGTGAGTGGCAGAGCAGCTTTAAAACAATTACAAGCATTTAAAAAGTAATTACCAGAGAACTCCAATGCAAACAAAATATCTATTTTGACTACCATGAACAACTCTGTACAAACATTTCTCCCTCTGTCGCTGTCATAGTTGTTGCTATCCATTTCACAGAAGATTTAATTACAAATTTGTTTTCCTTATCTTCTGGGTCCACACTGCTGCTTGAGAAAAATAGAAATAATAAAGGTAGTGGTGGCAGAAGGGTTAGAATCAAGAGAGGTAGAGAACAAAGATTTACGGTTAGGGAGGATTTTTTTTTTTAATAGAAGTACACGTAGCCTTAAAACCACTTACCTAAAAATGTGTTATTTACAATTCATCGGTAATTAACATATTCTTCGAGAGAAAGTTGACTCATCTTAACATAGCACTGTTCCTTTTACTGCTTTATAAAAAATATTTTTTAAATGAATGATACTTTGGGTTTAGTTTTCTGTTTGATTTCCTTTTCTTTTTCTCTTACTGAAGTAAGTTATACCTGCCACCTTTTGGTATATATCCCTAAAAAAATGGGCTTGTAAATATAGCATATCTGATTTATTTGCTGTTCTCTTAAATTTTATACTTTTCTGGAAGATAATTCGAAGACATAGGATTTTATGCATTTGTTAAGTTTACGTGAACACTCTTCTCCAAGAATGCTGCAGTCTCGGAACCTATGTTGTACAATATGATAGCCATTAGCCACATGTGGCTATTGAGCACTTGAAACGTGGCTAGTCTGAATTGGGATGTGCTAGAAGTATAAAATACATACTGAATCTTGAAGACTTAGTTAAAAAAAGACTGCAAAGTATCTTAGTATTTTATAATAAGTATCTTATTTATATTGGTTACCTGTTGAAATGATATTTTGGATATATTGAGTTAAATAAAATACATTATTAAAATGAATGTCACCTATGTTGTTTTACTTTTTAATGTGATGACTAGAAAAGTGTAAGTTTCCTGCGTGGCTCGCATTATATTTTTCTTTGATAGCACTGGACTAGAGAAGGAAGGGCTGCCTCCTGAATCTGTAAAGGCATTGAGAGAAGAGACTATTCATTTGGTAAGATTTTGGCCTCAGTGGAGATGGAAGCTGGTACTTCTGGGAGGAGTGAAATGGATTACTGACTGCGTTCTTAATTAGTCTTGGAGTTGAAGGCTACTTAATTCCACAATGGCACCTACTGAGTAAATTTTTGGCAGAAAAATACTGCCATTTCAGCTACAGAATAAAATATTGAGTCCATGAAAGAGAATGTTTGTTTGGAGGGAGTAGAAGAGGAGGGAGAGAAGAAACAATTTTAAAAAGTCAAAACATCAATAGAACTTAACCATTAAATTCAAAAAATAAACAATTGCTTAGCTTGGTACCATTTAAGTAGAGCAAAGACAGCTGAGTAACTTGATAAATTGTACTTACTGCCGAGAAGAAATCTATATTTCTATTTGTTTCCCCAGTCAGAGACCCACTGAGGGACTTTTGTAGTTTAGCATAAACTAATCTTTTGTTCTTGTAGAACAAGTTTTGGAAATTTTACTTTTCTTTGGTAAGACTTTCCTCCCATTGATACCTTAATAAATAGAAGCATTTCTACCACTACTTTTCCCTTTTGTATCCCTCGTGTCAGGGCTAGTACTACACTCCTTGAGAATAAATTATGCAGCGTGAATTCTCTCAGCATAGAAGCTAATGTCCTGGGAGAGAGTTTACCACCTACACAATACAATAAAAAGTAACCAGGGAGTAGAAGACCAACGCCATATATAAAAGGTAGTTTGCTGTTATTGTCATAGAACTTTAGTTGGAAATATCTCATCCAAAACTAAGCAGAAAATTATCATATCCAATCAGTCAAATTAAAAGCCTGGCTCCTGTCTGACAATTCCTTGTTTGGGGACCACCTTCCATTCTTTTGGAACACATGGGAGCATGGCTGTCATGAAAATGTAATGCTTCTCCTTGAAATGCTAATCTTCATTGCCACTTTATCATCCCAATTGAACCTTCTAACGGAATTTCATTAAGTTAATGGCATTCTTTGAGGTGTTTGGAGAAATTATCTCTTCTGAAGTAGATAAAACTCTAAATCATTCCCAAGCATCACAATACCTTGCTATGAGTCAGGCAATGACACATGTGGTCAATTACATGCAGGGAAAAAGTCAACAACCAGGCTTATTGCTGCTTCTGCACGTAGATTGCATCTACATTGATACCAAGATTTTCTGATCAAAGTAAATTCAATACTGATACCAATATTTTCTGATAGAAGAAAAGTACTTTCACATGATTAGTAACATAGAATTTTTTTAACTTATCTTTACTGGTTTATTATAAAGGATACAACTTAAGAACAGCCAAATGGAAGAGATGTGCAGGGCAGGGTGCAGGGATGGGCGATGGCTTGGAGCTTCCGTGCCTTCTCTGGGTGCATCACCTCCTAGCACTTCAACATGTTCACCAATTCAGAAGCTCCAGGAAAGAAATGTGGTACTTTTTTATATTATTATATACTTTACAATTATGTTCAGTTTGTCAATATTTTTAATCACTTTTCAGTCAGAATCTATCACTAACTTTCATACATCCACACAATCCATAGCTTCAACCTACATACCGTTCTTTTAAAGGGCAGTCGGTATAATCTCTAGGTACCTGAATTTCAAGACTGGTCCTTGTCCTAACAGAAAGCATATGCCTCTTGTCCTTTATCTTCTGAAATATCACTTTTCATGCTGAGACTAGACTCTGGAAGGTCATACTTTTCCCCCAATCTGGATTAAGAGATATTCTTTTGTGCTGTCTGAGTACCTGTATGGATTCCTATTATAGCCTTTACTTCATTGAACTTGAAATTATCTTTTTATCTGGCTGTGGTTTGAACTAGGTTTCCCTTAGAATAGGGACCATCTGACTATATCACCAGTTCCTAGGACACTACTTAGAATATAGAAGGTGATGTACTGTTGAGCTTTTTACCAACCAATAGTGACCAAATTAGATCCTTAGGTCAACAGGAGATTCTTCTCCCATGCTTATTCCTAGTGCTTTGTACTGTGCTTCCAATAAAAGGTTCAGTGGAAGTGCTTCATATGTGCTAAAATTTATGCCAATGGAACAAGTGGACTTGGGCGGTATAGGGAGGAGAAATTTACTTAGTGCTGATGAGTTCTTCTGATAAAGCACTTAATGAGCATTCAATCCCAGAGTGAGCACGAGATGGGAGATGTACATTTGCAATTCCTGTAGTTCGTCTCAGTCTGCACATGCCTTCCAGAATGTGACCATCTTGCTGTATAGATTCTGCTATTTAAACATCTGTCTATATCTATATCTATCTATCTGTCTATGTATCTATCTATCTATCATCTATCATCAATCGTCTAATCTATCTGGGATAAAGACTAATAAGAAACCCAGCTCATCCACCACAAAGAAACAATGGTCTAATCCAATACATAGGAAATATTGCCTGGCCATAACTATTGAAGAATGGTCTTTTAACTCCTGATTTCACAAGTTGTAATGAAAGACTTAAGAGATGTTCAAGAATAATTGGACTCCACAAATTTTCTCTATTGTCCTATAGTGATTAACAGCATGAATTTTCATATCAGATAGATCTGGAGTCAGCACCTGGTTCTATCACAGATTAGTGGTTAAACTGGTAAAGTTGTGTAAAGTCTTTGGGCTCCAGTCTTCTTATCTGAAAAATGGGGATAGTAATAGGATTGTTGGGAGATTAGATGAAGAATTATATACAGCTTATTCTGTAGATTTTACTAAGTATCTTGTTATAGGATGGGCACCATGACGTCAATGTATTTAACTACTAGTGTTATTATTATTATTTTTAATTGTTTTTTTGTCCTGCTTTGTTGACTTGCTACTCTTGAAACCCACTGAGCAATTCTCCTTTCCCTGGTGATCTCTTTTCTGCAAGGTCCCATTACGTCAGAGTGACAGTAATTTTCTCAAGTCCTCATTATAACTGAATAGAGTATTCTGATAATTGCATACACATTCAAAGGGAAAATTTTGACTTTGGCAGTTATTAAGCATACCCAATATTTTTAAAAGCAGTTAAATGTCATATGTATATCTGTTATGCTGTATTTTCCATAGGAACAGTTTTTTATTATTTTTAAAATAATTTATTTCTAAAATTCCAAAATAAATAAATGAACAAAAACCTCATCATTAAATTTCTCATCTATCAGCCAACTAGAATATAAAATACATTTAATAATCCAGAGACATTTTGACATCTTAGCATTAGCCATTGTGAACATGTGAAATCAACATAATATTTTTTCATATCTTTTGGGGAAAAGTTATCTTTCATTTAAAGATCAGGTATAACGAGCATTTAGTTGAATGACATTCTACCTTACAGTCCAAAGTGAATTCAATATGAGGGTCAATTTCTTCCTGTCTTTGTTAATAGCAAAATAACTCGTTGAGTTTATGGTCAGATCATTAATGGAACCTCAATTATAGGCCCTCCAATTGGATCAAATTGATAACACCTCATTTTCAAGAATCAACACCTGCGGAGGGGTTGTCAGGTGTCTCCATTCATGCTCATCAATTGTGCCGACGTCCGGGTATTGCAAGGGAAAGGTAACCCCCAAGTAGAGGTTCACACGAAGTCAGACTCTTCCAGGTGCTAATTAAAAACAGTTTTCTCAGTCCAACACCAGGGGTACTGAATATAAATTTTTAAATGTAGAGCACTGAAATCTACATTTTAAATGTGGTTCCTGACCATTTTCTTATGCACAAAGACATAACTGGTAAAGTCAATGTGTGGATCCCCATATCGAGAAATATCCTCCATCAAAGATGTTTAACATGTAACTAAGTGACCACATATATTGGACCACGTATTTCAGTTGTGGATTATGGACAATATACAAACTGATTGCAAATATCATACGACAAGAGTAGAAGCTGTATTAACCATCAAGGTGAAAGCCCTGCTGAGGTCAAACAATAGCAACAGTGAAACCAGTTGAGGAGGACATTAATGTCTATTTTATTAAGCACAGGTAAAATAAACAAGTGTTTATAAAATAGACTAGCCATAGCTTCCTGGAGATTGGCAGAATCACTTTTTGAAAGGTGAAGGGTGAGTAAAAGGCAAGCAACAGTATATAAGGAGGACCAATGACTTAAGAGGAACCTGCTCCCCGCTGGTTAGTTAGGCAAGGTAAGTACAGCAACTGGGCAGGTGGAGAGGCCAGAAGGAGGAACAGCTTCTCCTGGAATCGTTTTCTACACATCACCTTCTCCACTGCTTCACTAGATATGCACATGGTTCGAAACGTTTGCTTTGAATCTCTAAGGAATCAGCCTTGTTTTAACCAGTTGTAGTTCTTGGAGAAGTCGCATAAGCCTCACATGGAATCTTCTCCCATACAACAAATCTGAACTCCCACTCCAGACTGACTGATTCAATCCTGCAGATTCAACAGATGCCCATGTGATTCACATTTCCATAAGTCTGAGAGGCACAGGCCTACAAAATTTTCAGATCAATCTAAAGAAGGCACATCTGCCTTCTCACTCTCTCATTCACTTATCCTTCTCTCTTCCCAGGATGCCCTCCTAATCCACTTTTCATTCTAGATTCCCAACATCCCATACAAAGCTTTCCTAGGGAGCCATGTTTCAGTAAACACTTTCTCCTAAGAACCTATATGAATTTTAATTAGACACTTTTTCTACATGAATATATATTTATGCTTTTTTAACTGAGAAAAAATAGCATGTTTATATTTGTATTTTCAGCATTCAGCAGTGTGTTTGTCTTACAAGTGGTAATTTGTAGAATTTTGTAGATTCAAAAAATCCAGATGATCTTGAAATCAAGTGATACAGTTAAAATAGCAAATCATTAAAAAAAGGATTGATGGCAAATGAAGTCTGTTGCAAACACTAACTCAAGCAACATTGAAAATTTGGAAAAGTATGTCGTGATGATGACGATTGCTTTGTTTTCATTTCCATTGATATATCCGTTACTTGTTCACAAGCCTTTTAAACTGGCATGTGAACTAATAGCAGAATTCCAAAGTTGTAGACTAAATTTCATTTCTTTCTACAATCTTTATTTTGCATATTCAAGGTAAAAAGAAAATTATCTTTAAAATGAAAAAATAAAGCCATGTATGTCTGAAATGGAAATAACTTGCATTTATTTTTTAAAAAATCTTTCCCTTCTTTTCTTTTTAGGTCTCCTATGTCACTATCGCTCTAGTTAATATCTCTTTCTGAAACTGAATACCAGGGAAAAAAAGGCTAAATTCTTTCATATCTGAAAACTTGTAGCTGGAAGAAGTTATATGTCTACATTGTAAATTTTATTTTAAATAACATGTGAGCTTATACACAGAGTATAATAAAATGTCAAATCCCCTCTGGAGAATTCTTCCTCAGGATAATAATTGTATTCAAGCAAAATACTATTTAAAAGGATCAGCCATTGGATTAAAAGTGACTTTTATTGTTCTTTTTTGTGTTTCAGTCTCTACAATAAACAAGCATTTCTTTTTCAATAATGTGTTTTAAATAAAATACAGCAAAAAGTATCATCTAAACACCAGGAGATATCATTAGACTACACAATGTACGATAAAGACATAGCTGTGAGCTATGGCCACACAGTCTAGGAATGTGATTATTTTGCCTCTTTAATGGCAAACTCAGTCAGATAAATGTCAAATTAGTAGGCACTTTGTCAAATCATGTTAACTGACTTGTTTTTACTTTTTAAATCTATCTAGTTAAGTAGCATTTTCACCTCAGTTTTTAAAATATTTAAATGCACAGGGTGAAAAAAAATAGCATAACAGGACTTATAATACAAACACTTGTTCTCTCATCATACATTTCCCACCAACCCCAACCCTACCATTCTGTTTTAATCTCTTTTTTATTTTTTTTTGAGGAAGACTGGCCCTGAGCTAACATCCGTGCTCATCTTCCTCAACTTTATATGTGAGACGCCTGCCATTGCATGGCTTGATAAGCAGTGTGTAGGTCCATGCCCAGGATCCAGGCAGGCAAACCCTGGGCTGTGGAGGCAGAGTGCGTGAACTTAACCACTACGCCACTGGGCCAGCCCCCTGTTTTAATCTTTGATGGTTATTGGAATAAGTTTAAAGAGTAAGCTTAAACTACTATTTCCTAATTTAGATAAAAGCTCCTGCCATGTAAGGTGATAATTTACCTTATACCTTTCTTTTTCCTCCTTCCTTTTCCTCATTTGCATAGTTTGTCTAAGGACATATGTAATCAAACCCCTACTGCATGTTCCATTTACTTTCAACATTGTCACTTGGCTTCCTATTTGCACTCGTACACTTCCTCAGTCCTTTCATCTGCTAGTTTTTATGAGATGGGCTTGTTGTTTTTCATTTCCAAAGCACGTGTATGTTTAAGACTTTTTTTGCCATGTCTATGTTTCTCTTGATCAAACTTTTAGAGGTTTCTCTATTTTATTAGTATTTACAAGAACAAGCTTTCAGATTTGTTGGTTATCTCTATTGTGTCCTTGTTAGTTTTCATAGCATTCTTCACTTTGATGGTAGTAATTAGGTTTTTTTTGTTCCAGTTGTCTTCTGTTACTATAAAATCTTTCTTTCGTTCTAGGTCAATTGCTTCTCTTCTTTGGTTGGCTTAAATAAGTCTTTCTCATTCATTCTGCTGATGATGCTTTGATATTCATTCATATATAAGAACAGGAATTGTGTTATTAATGGAAATATTCTTTTACCACCAGCCCCAACGTGGAGTGCCTGGATCTATGCACTTACAAAATCTCTCCTGTTTTTAAGAAGATGGGGGAAACACCATATGCACGGGCAGGGTTCCATAATCAGCATGAGTTCAGCAGATAGAGAACTAGCTATTAGACTACTTACTCCCAAAATTCTAGAATAAAGTTTTATTCTTTGATATCTATGCTAACAGTGGGAGCCCTAGCTCTCTGCAACTAACTAAATATGTTTAGTATAATGTCTTCTGGTTTTTACTTAAGAGAAAACACCAGGATGCTGGTAGCTCTTAGTAGAAATACCAGGGGCTGGAGGAGGGATGGTGAAGGGTAGGAGAGAAGAGCCCTAGAGCAGCTGTTTCATAGGCAGCTTTCCATGAACTTCTCTTTGTCCAGCCTCTTTTTCATCTCATCACCCAGCACCATGGGGGCCAAGACTGAAGTCGTTCTGAAATTCATTCATTGGAGCCCCCTCCCACATTATTCTAGCTGGTGTATCATTAATCTTACTCTATTGTCAGACTTCCTTCAACTTTCTGCCTTTTTAAATGTGTTGAAATATACTCATGGAACTCTCTTATTCTTTTTTGCTGTTCCTGTGAAGTTATTTTGTTTGTTCTCCTCGCATTTGCTGTTGTATCTTAAGAATCATGTTAGTTCAAAGATTTAGGTCAAGATGACCTTTAATCCAGAAGGCTGCTAAGAATCTAAATGAGATCCAGAACTCCACAGAAAAACTCTTCCACATCCTAAAAATATTATGCCATAGCAACAATAATAATAATCATAATAATTTATACATACAAATAATTAGGTAATTATATATTTCCCACAATTGAGCTGAGTGTTGTTTTTCTGCTGTTTCTCCAGGATTCCTCTTGGTATGGTTTTCATGTGATCATTAGGCCAAGGAAGATGCAAGTGTTTAAAGAATCATGTAAAAAATATACCCAGTTGAATCTTAGGGACACATAGCTAAGCATTCCATATTTAGAATATATAGAATATATTAGTAGCACTGCCTTGCACGCTTTTACCATGCAAGACAATGGATTATATGTTTCACCTACCTGAAGTTATTTAATGCTGGCAACACTCCTACTACCATGTGGTAGGTAAAATATTTGCTCCCTTTTTACAAATGGGGAAACTGAGACTCAGACTTATTGAGTAATTGTATCTGCTAAGCCTCTAATGGTAGGTGCTCCTCAACTCTACCGCATTGGCAGCTTTGGAGAAAAAAGGCTCTGAGGCTAGAGGTGATTCTTGAAAGCTTTTACAGGCAGGCTGAAGGGACGGAAGTGGGGCAGTGGGTGCCTCAGCTCAAACAAGAGCAAGCTGTGATCCTTCATTCCTTTCCTGGATATGGCTACCATCGAACTAAGCTCCTGGAAGGAGAAGTAAGGCTTCCTCCATGCCCACAATGACGCCATGCAGCTGATAACTTATAGCCTGGACAAAGCATCTTATGGCAGATTTAATATTAAAGCTGGGCATGCAAACTTTCTGAGCAACACAACAGACTGGAGAGACTGATCATACACAACCCTGACATCTCTGGACATAAGCACTGACAGACACAAGGACCAGTCTAGAAACAAGCTATCCCAAACTGTCCTGAACACACTGACTGTCCAATCTGCACCCACCCCAGCATCCAGCACTCTAGATGTCCCCTGCCTTGCTTATCCTGCCTAGGCTTCCAGAAACCAAAGAAAAAATAATAATCAGGGCTGAAATCCCCTGTCTTATGCAGAAGATGATTGTCCATTTTCTGCTATGTAGCAAACCTAGACTCATCCAGGGTTTTCACATGCTCACTCCAGCCAGCACCCAGCGATCACTTGAAAAGCACAACTGCAAATTTATAGTCTCGTGACAGGTGACAGATCATGATTTCACTCTTAAATGTGCATGCACTTCTCAACGTTAATTTACTTAATTTATTTGAAATTAATCTGAAAGTTTCTAAAATATGTTACCTGTCATATTTTGAAGTTAATGCTTCATAATGCTTTTAAGAATATTATTAATTTTGACTCTGTGACAAGAACAGATTTATTTCTAGCAGAATCTGCTCCTATCTTTCAAAACATGCATTTAATCATGTGTTGTTCTCTTAGACTTTTATTATTTTTATGTTAAGAAAAAGATTATCATAAATTACTTTTGAAATATGAAATATACCTCAGTAATAAAAAGGAATGAATCGCTGATACACACAGCAGCTTGGATGGAGCTCAAGGACGTTAGGCTAAAAGAAATACAGCCAAACTCAAAAGGTCACAGAATGCAAGATTCCATTCACATAATATTATTGAAATGACAAAATTATAGAGATGGAAAACAGATTAATGGTGGCCAGGGGTTAGAAATGGTGGAAAGGGGTGGGGTGTACTATAAAGCAGAAGCACAAGGGATGTTCATAGTGACAGAGACTAATTTGTTTCTTGACTGGTTTGGTGGTTACAGCAATCTACAAGTGATAAAATGACATAGAACTTCATACACATATTGTGCCAATGTTGCTTTCCTAAATTTGAAACTATATGATAATTATTTGAGATGTAATCATTGGGGGAAAGTGAGTAAAGAGTACACAGGACTTTCGTACTATATGACTCCCTATGAATTACTCAAATAAAAGAGGTTTAACAATGAAAATTAAAAGACAATTGAATAAAAAATATTTAGATAGAAAAAATGCATTATACTTAGAAAAAAAGATTTGTTGGTGCAGCATATGTTTGCTTGATTCAACTGCTAGAGAGACAGCATAGCTTGCTAATTAAACACATGGACTCTCAAAGGAGATCACTTACAAGCTCTGTGACTTTGGGCAAATTATTTAACCTCTCTGTCACTCAATTCCCTTATTTATAAAATAATAGTACCTGCCTCATAGGGTTCATATGAAGATTAAATGAGCTTCAATTTGTAAGACATATGAACAGTGCTAAGAGCATCATAAGGGGCTTGTTAGGTAAATAAATATACAGACTGTGATATTGCTATTATAAGGGCTTAAATAATTCATACAACAAATATGCGTATTGCCTATTATAAGGGAGATACTATTCTAAGTACTGGAGATGGAGCTGTTAAAAAAATAAAGCCCCTGACCTCACCCTGGAATTTACATTCTAGAAGAAAAGGAAGAAAATAAACAAATTAATAAGTGATGTAATAGCAACTAAAGATAAATATAGAAGAGGAAATGCAAAGGAAAGTCAGGCAAAGGTTATGGAGTGATAGAGGCTTTCATTTTTAATTATTTTATTGTGGTCATATTGTCTTATAATACTGTATAATTTCAGGTGTATATTATTATGTATCAGTTTCTGTATAGACTACATCATGCTCAGCCCCAATAGTCTAGTTTTTATCTGTCACCATACATATGTGCCCCTTTACCCCTTCCGCCCTCTTCCCACCCCCTTCCCTTCTGGTAAACACTAGTCTGTTCTCCTTATCCATGCGTTTGTTTATCTTCCACATAATGAGTGAAATCATGCAGTGTTTGTCTTTCTCTGTCTGGCTTATTTCTCTTAGCATAATACCCTCAAGGTCCATCCATGTTGCTGTAAATAGCATGATTTTGTCTTTTCTATGGCTCAGCAGTATTCCATTGTATATATATACCACATCTTTATCCATTCATCAGTTGATGGGGCATTTGTGTTGCTTCCACATCTTGGCTATTGTGAACAATGCTGCAGTGAACATAGTGGAACGTAAGTCTCTTTGAATCATTGATTTCATGTTCTTTGGATAAATGCCCAGTAATGGGATAATATGGTACTTCTGTTTTTAATTTTTTGAGAAATCTGATAGAGGCTACTGTTTGAATGCAAAGGTCAGGGAGGTGGCCTCTAAGGAAGAGACAGTTTCTGAGCTGAGATATGAATGAAGCGAGGGAAAAACGACTGAGGGAGGAGCATGCTTGATGTGTCCAAGGAGTAACATGGAGTCTAGAGTGGCTGAAGCATCCTGAAAGAGGGTAAAGTAATAAAATAGAGGTAGTTGGCACCAAACCCTCGAGGGCTTTTAGGCCATGGTATGGACTTCAGATTTTATTTTGAAATGGAAAGTCACGGGAGCATTTTGAAAAGGGAAGTAAAATGACTTCATCTGCATTTTAAAAGGAACACACTGTATACCTTATCACCAGGAGACTGTAAGGCTGCAAGAGTGGAAGAAGGTAAATTTAGTAGCTTTCTATTGCTACTGTAAAAATTGCCAAAACTTGGCACCTGAAAATAACAAAAGTTAATTCTCTCATGATTCTAGAGACCAGAAGTCCAAAATCAGTTTCCTGGGGCTAGTATAAAGGGGGTGGACCCTTTTCCTTGCCTCTGCTAGCTTCTTGAGGCCACCTACATCCCTTAGCTTGTGACTCCTCTCCTCCCATCAATCCAGACTGTTGTTTCCATCGTGTCCTACTTCCTTCTTTGACATTCTTGCTTCCCTTTCACAAGCACCCTTGTGATTACATTTAGCTTCCACCTGGGCAACCCAAGATACTCTTCCCATCTCAAGATCCTTAATTTGATAACATCCACAAAGTCCCTTTTGGCATATAAGGTAACAGTCATATATTCCAGGAATTGGGACATGGGTATCTTTGGGGCCATTATTCAGAATACCACAGTAAAATTCTTAGAAAGATATTGCAGAAGTCCAAGTCAAATGTAGGTGGCTCGAGAAGAAGATAGTGAAGAAGGTAGGGGCATATTCAAGATAAATTATCTTTGAAAAGTGGAGTAGACTTGTTGGTGGTTTGGATATAGATGTTGATGGGGAGTTACAGAGAAGTCAGAATAAGGCCAATGTTATTAACCTGAGCAACTGAGAAATTGTAGGTGCCATTGAATGACATGGGTGTAACAACTTCTTTGATTATTGGAACAATGAAAAATGTTAATGGAAATGGTGGTAAGAAACAAATCAGCAAGTTGATATAATCTTTGCCAGATAAATGATAGTGACTAAGATGTGATTAGTACCTGCCCTAAGAAGAGACAGCAAAGTTACAATGTGAAGTCATTGGTCGACAAGATCTGGAGGGTTTTCTTTTTTAGGGAGGATAAGAAATAATGGTCTAGAAAAGGCAATGAGGAGAATCTGAGACAAAACTCCACCTCCAGTGGTCAGATGCATGTAAGGCAAAGAACAACCACCACTTGAGAGGGATATATGGGATCAGAGTTCTCAGGGTTGCCAGGTTTCAATTAGAGCAAAAACATCAAGGAATGATAAAGAAGAGACTGAGTATTCTGTGGATGCCCCATGGAGGATGGGATCAAACCCTGCAAACATACATGCCTAAAATTTGTTTGGATGCCAAGACTAATTATGCCACAGACGTACAAAGTGGTTATAAAAATGTTTATTGTTTATACAATGGGATTTTCTGGAGACAGCAGAAAAGGCACCCCAGATCATTAATAGCTTAAGCAAAGAGAGAGGTGATAGCATTGGTATATATTGCGGAAAGGGGCTGGGGCTGAGGACAGCAGCCATGCCTGGGCTGGGACTTGCATAGGGGAGGAAGACTCTTCCTCTACCTAATGTGGGTTCGTCTGGCTGGAGAACAAATTAAATTCACATGAGACAGACTAGCAAGAGAAAATTAAACAAAGCTTTATGAGGACCATGGCCCGGGGCCCTTCTTCCCGAAGGAAGAAAGGGCACCAAAGAAGTGGGGTGCACAGAGTGGTTATATACCCCCAAACAGGGTGTTTCACATATGATTGAAATGTCCCTCCCACAATAGTCACAAGATTGCCCTGTCAGCACAGCGCTTGATGGACACAGCAGGTAGTGGTCTGCTATCTCGGAGGGCGCGGCAGGAGGCAAGTCTATTGTCTTGAGCTGGGTGGTCACAGGTGAGAGCAGCAATCAGTTCCTAGCCTAAGGAAAGATGCTTAATCCTGAAGGAAATGCCAACGTTGGGAGGGGGAGGGAAGTCAGTTACAGGAAGTTACCAGACAAGCACAATAAACAAATGCAGATTTAAGTCCTTGACTTTGGCATTGATGAAGAGTTTCTAGAGATATCTTTACAGATGGAGAGTTCCTTTACAATGTAAATGTCTCTTACAAAGGGTAAGTAAATTCTACTTTTCAGAGACTCCTTCCCTGTCCCAGTTTATCACAAGCAATCAGCCTCAAATAATCCTCATGCCAACGAGACATATCTTGGGGTGGCCAATTCCAGACCCCTACACTTGCATGGTTGAATTTCCATGCTGGTGCTAAGAGGAGGAGTACCTGGGCTTTCCTAACCTCTTGTCAGGTGTAGTACAAAAGGGGAAAGTGGAGGCATGGAACTTGAAACTGTTGGTGGTGAAACATTAAGAGTGAAGTCAGATTTTTATCACACTGAGGATATAGGGAATTTTGCCAGTGACAGGCCATGGGTTCCATTGGGGACAGTGGACTGTTTACTTCCAGGGTCTGATTGGTGGCAATTTGAGTCAATTTAAGAGATATACAGACAAATCCATATAGACAAAAGTGACTTGAAAAGCCTGAGCTTCTCATGGTAATTGTGGTATTGGAATGCAGAGCACATTGGGACTAGTTCTAATTATGGCCTCCATTTGGGGGTAGTAATAATAATAATAACAGTAACAACTGCCATATAACTAGTCCTGTTAAAATGACAAGTTTTTTTCAAGTGTAATTTTTAAATCCTAAACAGCCTAACGAAGTATGTATTTTTCCCCCCGTTTTTTAAAGGTGAAGAGATTTAGGATCAGAGAGATTATTTATCCACGGTTTTATAGCTAGTAAATGTCAGCTTTGGGAACCCAAACCAGAAGTGTGTGATTTTAAAGGCTATTCCCTTTCAATCATGCCAGACTGCTTTCTTCAGATGGGAGTAGCACAGAGTTACCATACGATTTCACCTTATAATTTCTACCCACTTAGTAGAGGAGCATCTAGGTTGAACAATTTGCTAATATTGATTTGATTCACCCAGGAAATTCTAGCCTGGAGAACTCAATATATTTTCAAACTGCTTCTCATTGCCCTCTAACTGATACCAAAATAGCTGAATTAAAAGTGAAAAATGCAATCACAATCCATCATCTCTAGATATTCTTGTGTCATGTACCTACTGACTATGACAACTACCAGATCCACTCTGTGGATGGGTTCCTCATCTAATTATATATACAAAGCCAAGAGCTGATAGTAAATCCTTCACTGCCTTCTATTGAAGGTTCATTCTACAGTGATTTATCACATATCAATTTTAATTCTTGTTGAACTAAAACTTGTCATGCACAATTTCTATTCTTTTGTACTTTCTGGTGAAAGAAAAATGCTTCTAAATACCTTTAATTAAATTAATTTTGGGGGGTTATAAACATGAGAAGATGGATGTTGATGATTCCAGGTAAAAGAGTAAAGGCCCATTAAGCTCCATATGGAACTAGTAACACTGTCTCCAATGATGAATGAATTGTTATGGTTTGGAGTTGACATCTTGCTGAATCAGAATGAGGCATAGCACTATGAATACTGTCACTGTTAAAACCAGATTTCACACATCTGAACCCATACACTGCAGAAATAGACAAAAATGGTCCTATAAAAGCAGTGTAATAAGCACTTGATTAATTTTGTCGCCAAAAGCAATTAGGGAAAAGCCTGAGGATCGTGTAGTATATTCGACTCAGTTAAATTTTTTTTTTCTCTCCAATGTAAAAAAAATGATCATTTAGATAATAGCTTAGAGAATGTGAAGGCCCCACAAAATTGTTTAGTCAATATCGGGGAAGTAATTTGAAGAATTGTGGATAGATTATAAAAAGAAAGTTGCTCAAAATAATGGTTATGACAGATTAGAAAGCTAATTATATTCAAAAATCAAACAATGTACAGAAATATTTGCAGGTGTTTCTCCAACTACATTGAAATCGTTTTAAAGTCTATAGCCACATCTCTCCATTTTTTGTTTTCTTTATAGTTTTTATAATAATGAACATTTTCATAATTTTGTATATTCGACACAGAATGTACATCTCTACTGTCTTATATTAGGAAAGAATGATTATGATCTTTACCAAATAGCCTAGATAATCAAGGCTCAGAAATTATCAGATCTACCCAAGGTCACACAGCAATCTGAGACAGTAACACAAATCATTTACTCCAAATTCTGTGCTTTTCTTCCATATTATTCTGTGAATATGGAAGCTAAAAATGTTTTATTAAATATAAATACATTGCTGCTATCACAGAAAGCAGGTACTTAGTGAATATTGGGTGACTACAGAATATTTTGTGTAATATATCATATTGATAATATGCCAATAAAGAATAGACAACCCTTTAAAGAGATGAGAAAAAAAATCTCAGTGTCATTGCACATACTGGTACATTTAGTGTGTAATTTATAATCATAAAGCATATAATTTGATTCATGGCCCACATTTATGTTTTAAACTTACTTGAATATCAGACACTAAATCTTCTCTTTCTTTATTCTTACCTACAATACATGCCATATACAGTAAGTGCTTATTGTTGTTAAAGAACATTCAGATTCAGGGTCAACTCAGTGTGAGTGTGAATACACTAATGGATATTGATCTAAAAGAAATTTCATTAGAATATAATGATGATGCACAATGCCATAAAAATTTCACTTTTATGCCCTGAAGAGGTTGAGATTAGCTCAGAAACTGAAAAATAGAAGTAAAAAATTTTGTTAGACCGGCACGTTATTTTTTGTTTAATTGAGCTAACATTTAAAAACCATGAGACACAACTTACATCTGGATTTTTTACTTCTCCATAATCTTGAGAAATCTGGCCCACCATTGCCAAATGTCATCACTCAGTTGGCCCCAAAAAGCAGCTGTCTCCTGTGGCCAACTCCTTTAGTCTCTTGTTTGTGACTTTCTCTGACTGGCCTGACCTTTGTCACTCGAGCGTTTTACCTACCTGCTTCTTGTAGGCATCTGAGTTTGTAAATTTATGCAAAAGCAAAGTTCTCCTTGACTCAGATTTTAAAAAGATGGATGTGGTAAAAACATAGAATCATGAGATTAGTTTATTTTTTAATTTAAAAAAAATTGAAGTAAATATCTCAATAAGAATATAGTTCTACCTCAGTCTATCCATTTTCAAGCTGTTTTCCAAGATCGAATTCTCCTCTGCTTCCTGACATCCTCCCAGGAAATCAGTATAGCTATCTTTTACTAGATTGCATAAAGTGCTAACTCTTTTTTTTTAATGAACAGAATTGTAAAGAACAGATACAAATAAATTATTTCGACAAGATACTCTGTACACATGCTTAAATTTTCTGAAAAATTGCTAAAATACTCCTTGAAAAAAATGTCTATGGTTAGCTTAACCCTCTACTTTCTAACTTCTGTTGTAAGATGGTCAACGGAATGTCAGCATTAAAGTCAGTGTTGTGTTAGTGACTCAATGTGTTTAAATTTGAATTGCAAATTTAAAATTATGGATTATTATTAATTCTTAGTGACAGATTTATATTTACATCAGTGGTTCATGTTTACGACATTGTTCAATTCATTCAATATCTCAAATTGCATAAAATGCTTTATAGAAGCTGGAACTTATTTAACAAAAGTTCTTAAAACTATAAACAGAACATATTGTTTTAAAACTTTCCCTAAGGTAATAAAAATTTTAAGATTTTGCTAATAAAAATGTGCTAGCCCTCAAAAGATAAGGCTAAGATTTCATACCTCTTAATAATTTGCTTTCAACATTATGACCACGTTGACTTACCCACAATAACTACTGAGGGTAACTCACAGAGTCTGAACGACTGCAAAAAGCTGGAGCAACTAGCATGCAGTTTTTGACTCTGGGAGAGCACAAGATGTATTATGACAAGTGTGTTAAGAAAATGGGATTGCCGCAATATTAAAGAAAAAGTTTATTACAGATAATTGCTTGCTCTGTTTATGTTGCTTCTGTGGAACTGGGATAAGCAATTTAGGTTACAGAGATTTATAACAGTTTTCATGAAGATGTATGAAATCCCAAACTTGCAAGCTTTTTTAATCCACCTATAAATCATTTTATACATTTAATTTCTTCCTGTATAAATTTTATGGGACCATATAAGGGTAGAAAGCTTAAATTACTACACGCTTTCTGAAGAGGGAGCTATTTCTGGGATTTTTTTTCCACATGTTTCCTATCTAATATATGATATAAATTTCAAGAGCTCAGTTGTAAATAGTTAACAAATACTATTTTATTGCTCAAACATCTGCAGCCCTGTGAGGTGCTAGAAAGAATCTATCTTTGAGATAGAGTTACCTCAAAGTTGGGTTTCTCTGCACTACATGAGAAACTACAACATTATATGTCTCATAAATCTCAAAAATAGTAAGTTCTAATCCCATATAAGATCAGTTTATTATTATCATAAGGGTTTGACCTAGAAATGGGACTTTCAACTTGCGTACTTGAACTCAAATCATTAGTATACCTACAGTGCTGTGCTTAGCTAGATGTAAAACATGATGATTCCAATTTACTGGAAACTTTTAGACAGTTTTTTAATCTTGGTTTACTGAAAGGAAGTCATAGGATCCTAGAATATTGGGATGGGTCCTAACTGCGCTAAAGGAGAAACATTCTTATAGTCAGATTTGCAGCTGGTAACCTAATCTTTGAAGGCACATTAGACCCCAGGGAAGCTGTATTATTTTATTAATGAGGGTTCCAGAAATATTTAACCCTATTCTATAGAACTATCTGATGCATTCTGTCTGACTGTGTCTGACTTGATATGAAATGGGCAAGTTAAGCAAAAACACAGTATATTTGGCTCATGTTGATTTGTTCATTGTGATTTTTTTTAGGGGGTGATGAGGATGTGGTGATAAGCTTAAGTATAGCATATATATTTCTGACTCTTTTCCAAGCAGATATTTTAACTCCCTCTTTGACCAAACATATTAATAATCGGAATAAGAATGACAATCAAATTTGAACTCCTTGGAAAACCCCACGGATTTGACTCATCTTCCAAGGTAATGAATCTAGTGCATGTGGTTTTGTTCAGACGGGCTCATTGAAATGGGACTTTGATTTATTTAGCTGGTGTCTCGTGTTTCCCCCAACAACGAGACCTCCTTTGGAAAATGCAATTTCCTTTTGGCAAAATTTCAACACTTTATAAGGGATTTGTCTCCATTCATTTCTTCTATCTTTTCTTCAGGGAAACAAAGCTTTTGTACTGTGAATGTTTTAATTTCTAAATAATAGCATGTCTACATGCCTACAAATTAAGAAAGTACTGACTAACTTTTATTTCTGACTGTACTTGGACAGTTATTATATGTGAATATTAAAATAACTATTGCAATTGCAAAGAAGCCTTTAAAAAAGAATCAAAATTTTAATCTGTTTCTGCTTTAAATAGGTAAGTTTAATCAAAATACATGGGTTGGAATGTAAATTTATGATTTTAAAATATCTTTTGAGAATGATTTATGACAGAAGAAACTTTTTTGCTATCTCTACCTTAAATGTTTCTCCACATATAAATTATTTAAGGAATTTGATTGATATTGACCAAGCACTTTGCAGATTTATGGCATATCTATGGTTTGGAATATTAAGCTTGTTAAATCTACCTCTTAAAACATGAAGTGACATTGACTATTGCTCATAAAGTAGTAAAGTCTAAGTCATTTGAGAGGTCAACAAAAATTTCAGAAACTCCTTGAAAAAGTGACTACTAGAATTACCTTATGCATGCAAGCATCGGTGTGTAGGAGCGGCAACTTTAAGGATACTTCTATGCTTGGATTAGAAGCTTGCATAGTACCAGGAGTTTAAAAACTCAGTTAGCTATGGAGCTGCCTTGAGCAAGTCATTTAATCCTTATTGGCATCATCTAGAAAATGAGACAGTTTTTGAGTTTCCTTTAGACTCCAAAATTTCATGAACCTATTTACTTTAAGGCTGAGTTCTCCAATTTGAGTGCGAATCATCAGGTCATTGAGAAGGCTTATTGAAACACAGATTGCTGGGCCCCACTCCAGAATTTCTGATTCAGTACTTCTGAAGTTGGGCCCACGATTTTACACTTCTAACAAGTTCCTAGGTGAGGCTGATATAGATCCAGGGACCATGTTTTGGGAACTCTAAGGATCCGGCTAAAGCATTAATTTGTCAACACACCAGTTTCACAATTGTGAAGTTAACGGCAGGTGAATTTATCTGATTTTATCATGTAGATAAAGGACAGCTCTTCACCAAAATTAGTGGGTCCCCCCACTTAGCAATATTTATGAGCTGAATCTATCTTCAAAAGTGTCTCCTACATATGAGATCTTATTATGTAATTAAAATCTCATCTATATTCTTAATACCATAGTAGAAAATGACATTTAATTGAATATAAAAGCAAAGACAGGTAGATAGATGTGTAGGTAAAGAAATGAACAACAGATCCTTCATGTAGTTTTATTTAAGACATTGTAAAAAATGTTAATCGGTTAAGTGCCTCTTCATTACTGCAATTCAGGTTACCCTTTGGGACACTCAAACAGAAGCAGTTCGTTACCCGTGCTAAAATGGTACCATTGTTGGTTATCAACTTGCATTTTAAAGTAATAAGTTAACAAAATTGTATTATGTTTATTGTTGTCATCAAATATAACAGGAAACATTAATCTTGTAGAATTTAATTTTACTTGGATTTGAATTCCATTCCTCATTGCCATAGGGATATATAGGATTTTTTTTTCATACTTGACTTTACAGAGTTTATGCATGAGAAAACTATATGCTACTGTACTAAGGTAATTTTCTAGTTGATAGTTTTAGTATCATCCTCTTATTTTCCAATATTTTCCATATAATAAAAGTTTTGTGTTACTAAATTTTGATTTAGTTTATCAGAAGCATGATGTCTGTAATATTTCCCTAACGAGATAATCAATTCATCCAGTAACACCACCAACAACAAAAGTACTTCCTAGTCATATGCTAATGTCTTATTAGAAACAACGACATTAACTCATCTAAATTTAACACATTAATTTTGAATGTGGTATTACAGTAGCTTGGTTCCCTTAAGGTTAAGACTAAGTGAATTCTACCAGGATGAGAACCAGTTTTTAAATTCATAACAATTCTGTTTCAAGAAGCTGTTTCATTGCAACTCATGAAACATTTACTGAACATATACATTGTCCTAGGCCTTCAAAATATAAAGTTAGTTTTAGTATCCTGGACTCAAAAAAAGATTACAATATAGTAAGTAAAAGACAAAGGCAAAGAAGCCATGAGAATTCAGTGAGAAAATATAGCAACAAATCTATGTGTATAGGAGAGGCATATCTCATAAACGGATTATGTTCTGGTCATGGGAGTGGCATGTTACACAAAAAGACTGATAGCTGATTGTGTTCTCAGTAATTTTTTTTAGTTTGGACAAGAGTCACAGCAAAGGTACTTCTAGCAAGAGGAAATAGGTGCACACAGTCACCATAGTATAAGAAAAACATGCATGCTCTGTGTGTGGTACAAAAACAAGAGGTGGAACTCTGGGCTTGGACAATAAGATTGGAAAATGGGCTTTGAGAATTGAGATTAGACGAGTTTCTAAACACGTTTTTGGTATGATTCTTAGTCCACAAATTTAACTGTCCCGGAAGTAGCCTCTCTATATTGCCATATCCCCTCACACACACACACACAGACGATCACTGAGAGGTTACCTCAAAGTCCCAGAGACAATGTTGTAGCTCCCATAATGGGGAAAGAGACTCTAATCTCCCGTCCTTTGCCATCAATTCTCACGTCCTCATTGCACCCAATTTTCTCAACTAATTTTCTTTAAGGTTCTACAAAATAGGGATAGACACTTGTGCCAACAAATGAGTGTCTTATTCTAGGAACACTCTCGAAAATATTATCCATTAAAGTGAGTTACTGTGGTTTCATTTTCATTTTGTGAGACTCCTCTGTAAGACAAATAGTCCAGGTGTCCTAGATGAACACATTTGGTTACGGGTATGTAAGGGGATTTTCTTTGTGCAAGGGAATCTAGTTATAAGAATGTTTTTATCCTCTAATTTGAAGGCTCATATATAGTTGGTCTTGAAATATTTATATCCCCCTAGTAACTGAGTGACCCAACTATCTGTCACTGAACACAATCTTGCAATAATAATAGGCTAATGCTGATGAGGGAGAACTTGTATGTTAAAAGGTTCTTTGATGCATCATTTCTACTTGAGAGTTTTGGGAAACTAGAAATCTGATCAGATGTTAAATATCTTTTCCTCCTTTTTTTTGAGGAAGATTAGCCCTGAGCTAACTGCCACCAATCCTCCTCTTTTTGCTGAGGAAGACAGGCCCTGAGCTAACATCCGTGCCCATCTTCCTCTACTTTGTATGTGGGACGCCTACCACAGCATGGCTTGTCAAGTGATGCCATGTCCGCACCCGGGATCCGAACCAGCGAACCCCGGGCCACCATGAAGGGGAACGTGCGAACTTAGCCACTGCGCCACTGGGCCGCCCCCGTTAGTTTTTCTTACTTGTCTTTAAATTTTAATAACCCAGACTGAGAATCGAGGGACAATCTTGATCATTTCTGTCACTATCTATGTGACCTAGAGTAAGTCACCTAAATTATTTGAACTTCATTTTTTTTTCTGTTAAGTGATAGATGACCTCAGGGACCTCTCCAAGTTTCACCATTTTATGATGTTATATGTATATTTATTTTTTCTCTAATTGCTTCCTTTGTGTGTGGTGTATATTAGAAGAGAAAGGTCTATTCAGAGGAAAATCAATTAAAGATGTTTGATATGAGGATCACATGAGGATTTACTAACTTTTCCTTCAGATATGTGAGAATATTTGTGACTAGGGTAGGCTTGGTTTCTTCAAACGTTTGTGTCATCATTGTTCTGATTATCTATTGCTGCACAACAAAACATCCCCAAATTAGAGGCTTAGAACAACGACAATCATTGATTTTTCTCAGTGGTCCCTACTTGGGCATTGCTTATCTCTGTTCTGTGTGGCAACAACTAGGGTAACTTGACTGAGGCTGAATGGTGCACTTTTAAAACTCTTCCCCACATAGATGGCAAACTCGTGCTGCTGTTCAGTGGGAATTAAGTTCAGACTGTCAGTTGGAGGCTTTGATTCTCCACTGTGGAGGTGTCTCTAGGAATTGCTTGGGCTTCCTTACAACATGGTGACTGAGTTTTCAATGGGAGTATTACCAAGGGAGCATCCTGAGAAGCAAGCATGTGAAACGGCCCAGGCAGAGGCCTCAAGACTTCTTGTGATCTGGTATCAGAAGTTCCAGAAGTCACTTCCACTGCATTCTTTTGGTGAATCAAGTCACAAAATTAGCTGAATTCAAGGGGGGGTCTGACTCCTCTCAATGGGAGAAGTAACAAAGAATTGTGCTCATCTTTAATTTACTGTGGGCTGTCTCCTTCAAGATCCTTTATTAATAACTGTTAACTGAGGCCTCTATCTTCTACTTCAATTGAATTTTCCATCTAAGGTGGAGTTAATGAAGATGTGATTAGGTTTATAATTTTCTGTTTCCACTGTAAGGAGATAGACCTAAAATTCCACAATTATAATTTGAAATTATGAATTTAAAAATAGAATGAGATATATACAAAGAACTGTGAAAATACAGGAAGGCATTTACCAACTTGAAGTTGGAGAAAGCTTCAGGGAGGAAGTAACAATGAACTAATTCTTAAAGTATGATATAGAGTATGCTGAGAGGGTCACCATATACACATGCACAGGTGAACACTATGAAGCACATATAACTGAGCTTGCAAGACTGAGTTGTCATGCAGGAAAGGGAAAAATTCATACTAGGTGCCGAGGACGGCATTTTAAAGGTATGCAATCACAAAAAGAATTACCTGAGTTCATAGAAATGTGAGAATTTTGGTATGGCTAGACAACATTGAGCAGATTAATTTAGCACATGAGGTCCTCACATCCTAGAAGAAGCTCTGTAGCAAATTCTTTTAATGCTAATAAATTTTTAAAAGTACTTTCCCCTTATTTTTCACCCATTCAATCAGATATTAAGGTTAGTGCTTTTTTTCCCAAGAAGGTTTATGGCAGGGTAGAAAGTAAATGTAGCTGGGTTGGAGAAGAAACAAGCTCCTTTTCTTAGGGTAGAATAATATGCACTAAGTAAGGTAAATTTAAAAGAAAGTGCAGAGAAAGAAGCTAATAAGTAGTTGTTTGTTACTCCTCTATAACAATCTTTAGACAATATCATACTAGAATAGCCCACTTATTTTTATTGACATTTTTCATTACTGTTGTTTTTACATAGACTCAAGACCAGAAAGGAAAAGAAATTATGTTACACGCATTTTCTCCATGTCTACTCAGCTTATGGAAATGCAGCAGACTCCGTTGTGCACTTTAACTAAAATAGTCCTGCTGAGAAAGGCACTTCCCAGACAGAGATTTCATCTTTCATGCAGACCCCAGACACACTGTATAAATAATGCATACATTACTCTTGTGTGGATAGGGCTATCTTTCACCTATAAGGCTGCCTCTCCAGGAAGCCATTGTCGCTTCACTTGTAGTCATGCTCTTCTAATTTTTGAAAAGGTTAGCACAGTTTTATCTTTAATAGCCACTTGATCATTGCAGAGATTAACAAGTCATGTTGGAGACATTAGTCAAGGAAGCTGAGGAATACATCTTGAGGTCTTTACATCCCCCCAGACTGTGCAGAGGCACATTGCCTGGTATTTGCATGCTGCTATCTCTAAATAACATGCAGGAGTTGAAAGGGTATGTTTATTAGATAGGAGCCCATTGGTTTTTAATCAAATTTAAAGAGCTGCGAACAGAGCTATCCACCAATCTTTAGCTTCACTGACAGTAATGAATTTATCATTCTCCCCACAACATTCCTCATAGAGACGTCACACCATTTTCTATTAGATTCCCCCTAAAGGCTCTGTGACCATCTAGAGGAACAATGACAAAGGCAGAGCTCCTGAATTAAAGTCTGATTGCAAATTGAACAACATCAACCTGGAATAAGAATAAGATACATAATGGATGTTTTAGAGATCCTTTCAGATAGCAGGCATTACAATAAATAAAATATAGTGGAAGAAATAATAAACTGCACCACTGAAATGCATACCACACTTTCAAGATTTTCACCTTACTGAAAATTTCCCAGACTCTTCTCACTGCCATTGAACTTAAATGTGTTTCAGTCTCCAAGATATACCAAAGCTTCAGTAACTATATTATAGAACAGGGTCAGCAAACTGCTATCTGTGCAACAAATCCAGTACTCCACCAGTTGTATACAAGGTTGTATCATAACACAGCCAAGCTCGTTCACTTATGTATTTTCTATGGCTTCTTTCACGCTAAAACAATGGAGCGGAATAGTTGCCGCAGAGGTTGAATGGCCAGCAAATCCTAAAATATTTTTTCTCTGGCCCTTTAGAGAAATGTTTGCCAGTTCTTGCAAAGGTACTAGTACAGGAAAAATAAATCTTTCTAGATATGTGAATTTTGAAGGGAATTTGTTTAACCCTCCAAATAGTTTATTTAAATTTTTCTTTTACAAAGTATATATTTCTTCAACATCTTAAAACAGTTGTTAGAGATCATTTTGCAAATATACATTTTCTGCCATGTTTAACAAAGTGTATTCAAAATGATTTAAATTTTACTTGATTATTTAAACCTCATTTGATTTTTCACTATACAGTGCAATACTCATACAGTGCTAGAGAGATTAGATAGAGTACAGGAGTAAATGAGCTCTTATTCTAGGAAGAGGCAGGCACTTGTTTCAGAAAATAAAGAAATAAAATCCTCTGATGTTAGCTTGGGTTTTGCTCACTTAATTATTTACACTTAAGGTAAAGTGAAGGACGTAGAACCTAGTTTCACTCTAAGGCTGTATTTCTGCAAAAATGAATTTTATAATGAAAGATTGAAGTAGACTTTTCCCAGGTGGTTTTCTCCCCCTTCAGGAAATCATTATCATCATCGCTATTTCTATCTCTATCCTTAGAGTTGTCATTGGCATCCAAAACATTGCCTGTAAGTTCTACATCACGGAACAATGAAGATAATGTACCTTCTTGTCAGCTTGTACCTGTTTGCCAATTTTACAAGGTGGGAGCCAGACAGGCACACTGCCATTAAAAAAAACATGGTAGGGGGCCGGTTCCGTGGCCGAGTGGTTAAGTTCGCGCGCTCCGCTGCAGCCGCCCAGGGTTCGGATCCTGGGCGTGGACATGGCACCTCTCGTTAGGCCACGTTGAGGTGGCGTCCCACATCCCACGACTAGAAGGACCTGCAACTAAGATATACAACTATGTATGGGGGGGGGGGGGGTTGGGGAGATAAAGCAGAAAAAAAATAATAAAAAAAAAAGATTGGCAATGGTTGTTAGCTCAGGTGCCAATCTTTAAAAAAAAAAAAAAAAAGAAGTGATAGGGTATTTTGCCAAGGGCTAAATCTTAGAAAATCCTTACAATTTGATAAAAAGAAGGGTTTTTTTTTAATATGAAAAGAGTGATTGCTCTTCTTTTAAAAGCACTACAGGGGTATACATAGTAAAATTATAATACAATGACTCACTTGTATATTGTTTGAATATATTTAACAAACTCTTTTTTGTAATAATATTTTATAGATTGAATTATACTCTGATTTCTAGGTTAAATAAATAAAGCAAATGTGGCAAGAAAGAAAATGATAAAATAAAAATCCTCTCAGTCATTAATCTTGCTTTCCCAAAATGAGCTATACAGTATTCTATCAATAGTTTGTTAGTTTTACCAAATCATATGACTATAAAATAATCTTTCACTGATAGAGATATGAATCCGATAGAATTACTTGTTAATTTTTGCTTGTTTAAATATAAAGGGAAGATGATAATTGTACACACCTCACATGGTATCTGTGACTAAAATACTTGTAAATCAAGTGGTAGGATGGACCTTGTACATAAATAGGCTCAGTTAATAGTAGACATTATTATTATTATTCCTGTTGTCAGTGCATCACAGTGCTCATTGGAAAGAGGAGACAAACACAAGGCATAATTGGATACTTTTGGGTAATGTTTTCAGTTATAAATTTTATTCTTTGAGTTTCTACAGTAATAAAATATTGAAAAAAGTAACATTTAAATATTTAAGTTACAAGTATATGATTCATTATATATACATACATAAAGGTCATCATAATAATTGAATTTTACCCCTATTTTAAAACTGTTCAGGAGATGGGTTATAGAAACAAATATTCTTTAAAACGCTGATAATACACAGAAGTTATATATAGTAACAATAATATTTTTTGATACCTAAGTATATGACTAACACTATTCTGAGGTATAATATCCATTAATATATTTGATCCACAACTATATATTATTATTATTATCTCAACTTTTCAGATGAAGAAACTAAGACAGAAAAGTTAAGAATTTCTAAGGACAAAGAGATGATGACTGAGGAATCCATAATTTGAACCCAAGTATTGTAGACCTATGTTCCTTAAAGCTCAATCATAGATATTAATTATATACTTTAAACCTATGCTTACACTATGTACTTAAACATTGGCTCCATCATTAAGGCCAATTTTTTTCCAAAGAAATTTTTCACTTAAAAATAATTTCTTGGGGTGATATTAGCAAAATGGCAAACCAGGAAGATCCAAGCTCCAATTCCTCCCTGGAAAGATCAAAAAGTATCAGAAATTGACTGAACTAACTTTTTAGGACCATGGAAAACATACAAAGGTCTACAGAAACCAAGCAAACACCCAACCAAGGAGAAGTCACATTCAATAAGATAGGAAATTTCACGGCATTTTCGCTTGCTTTTTCCCCACTCTTTTCTCGGTAGAGAACAGTTCTGATCTGGAAGAGTCATAAAGCCTGTTCCAAATTCCCTCTCTCAAACCAAAATGAGCAGAATGAACTTTATTTGTAATCTTCTAAACTGTCTGGAGGTTGCCTGAAAGATTTATCTCTGTTTCATCTAATTTTAGATCTCAAGCAGGAGAAGCAGTAGGCACTGCTCATGAAACCTGTGGGAGACTACAGATCTGTAGATGCCTTGGGCAAGGGTTAAAGATTTGGATATAAATAGACTATACACAGCCCCAAGGAGAATCTAGGATAAGACTTGGGAATTTAATACATTCAAAAGCATCTCTGTATGCAAGGGAATTGAGAAAGCCACAGGCAGGCCTAGTTAAGACCCCCTCAGAAAAGTCCTGAGAAGACTGTAAACTTTCACATTGAGCTGATCCCTAGACTTATAGCATGTCTAGTTAGTCAGCAGAGAACTTCCCTAGCAAAGAGCCAAGTATGCAAAGACTGGGAAAGATAGTAGTTTTTTTCAAATGCCCAATCTTCAACAAAAAAATCACAAGCATACAAAGAAACAGTAAAATATGGTCCACTCAAAGGAATGGAATAAATTTCCAGGAATTGTCCCAGAAGAAGCACAGACATAGGATTTTTTAGACAAAGATTTTAAAGCAACTGTCATACATATGTTCAAAGAACTAAAGAAAAACATGAAAAATGAACTAAAAGAAATTAAGAAAAGGATATATGAAGAACATGAGAATATCAACAAAGATAGAAATTATAAAAAAAGAACCAAACAAAAATTCTGGGGCTAAAAAATACTGTAATAGAATTGAAAAATTCACTGGAGGGGTTCAACAGCAGATTGGAGCAGGAAGAAGAAAAAATCAGCAAGTTTGAAGACAGAACAATTGAAATTGTTGAGTGATCAAAACAGAAAGAAAAAAGAAGGAAGAAAAGTGACTAGAACCTAAAGGACTTGTGAGATACCATCTAGTGGACCAATGTGCGCATTATGGGTGTTTCAGAAGGAGAAGAAAGACAAAAGCAGACAGAGAAATTATTTGAAGAAATAATTTCTTGGCCAAAAACTTCCAAACTTTGATGAAATTCATGAATCTACAAATCCAAGAAGTGCAGCAAAGCTGCAAGTAGGAAAAACCTAAAGAGACTCACATTGAGACACATTATAATCAAATTGTCAAAAGCCAAAGCCAGAGAGAATCTTGAAAGCAGCAAGAGAGAAGCCACTCACCATGTACAAGAGATCTACAAGATTATTAGCTCATTTTCCAATAGAAACCTTGGGGATCAGAGCACAGTGGAATTGCATGTTAAAAGTGCTGAAAGAAATACCTGACAATAAGGATTCTATGTTTGGCAAAACTGTCTTTCAAAAATAAGGGAGAAAATAAGACATTCTTGGATAAACAAAAGCTGATGGATTTGATTACCACTACCACTAGAGCTACCCTACAACAAATGCTGAAAGTTGCCCTCCAGGTTAAAGTGAAAGGACCCTAGATAGTAACTCAAAATCATACAAAGGTACAAAGATCTCTGGTAAAAGTAGGTACATGAGCAAATACAAAAACCACTAGTATTGCAATTTTGCTTTGTAACTCTACTTTTATTTTCTACAGGATACAAAAGACAAATGAATTTTATGTTAATGTGTATTTTGCCACAAGTGAAAGTCAAATGCATAAAAAATAATTATAAAATCTCTGTTAATAGGTACACAGTGTATAAAGATGTCCATTGTGACATCAATAACATAAAATGGAGGAGGACAGAACTGGATAGGGTTAGAGTTTTTGTATGTAATTGAGTTTTGTATTAATTCAAAGTAAATTTTTATAATTTTAGAATGTTATATATGATCCCCATGGTAACAAAAAAAATCTATAGAATATATACAAAAGGAAATAAAAAGAGAATCAACATGTGTCACTACAAAACATCAACTAAACACAAAGGAGGGCAATAATGGAAGAAATGAGGAACGAGAAAAAGATATAAGGCCTACAAAAAACAAAAAAATGGCAAAAGTAAGTTCTTACATATTAATAATTACTTTAAATGTAAGTGAATTAAATTCTTCAATCAAGAGACTCGCTTTAGATCTAAAGACGCAGGGTGAAAGTGAAAGGATGAAAAAAGATACTTCATGCAAATGGTAACTAAAAAACAATTGGGGTGGCTATACTAATATCAGACAAAATATACTTTAAGTCAAAAACTGTTAAAAGAGACAAAGAAGGATATTATATATTAATAAAAGGGTTAACACATCTAGAAGAAATAGCAATTATAGATATATATGCATTAAACATTAGCACTCTAAAATATATTCACAAACATTGACATAATCAAATGGAGAAAGAAACAGTGAAGCAGTAATAGTCAGAACTTCAATACTACCTTTTCAAATGGATAAAAAAAAAAGACAGAAGATCAATAAGACAATAGAGACCTTGAATAACACTGTAGACCAATGGGACCTAACAGATATATATAGAATACTCTACCATACAGTAGCAGAATACACATTTTTTCCAAATGCACATGGAACATACTCTAGGATAGATCATATTTCAAGCTATAAACAAGTCTTAAAATTTAAAAAGATTGAAATCATACAAAATATCCTTTCTGATCACAATGAGATGAAATTAGAAACCAATTACAAAAGGAAAACTAGAAAATTTAAAAAATTATGTGGAAATCGAACAATACACTCTTGAAAACCAATGGGCCAAAGAAGAAATTATAAGGGAAATTAGAAAATACCTTGAGATGAATGGAAATGAAAGCACAACCTACCAAAATTTATGGGATAAAGCAAAAGCAGAGTTAAGAGGAAAATTTATAGCTGTAAAAACTTACATTAAAAAAGAAGAAAGGTTTCAAATCAACAATCTAACTTTATACTTCAAGGAGCTAGAAAAAGAAGAGCAAACTAGACACAAAGCTAGCAGAAGAAAAGCAATAATAAAAATTAGAGGAGAGATAAAAAGATAAAAGGAAAATAATACGGGAAATCAATTAAACTAAAAGTTGATTCTTCAAAAAGATCAACAAAATTAACTTTACCTAGATTGACTAGAAAAAAAGAAAGAAGACTCAAATAGCTAAAATCAGAAATGGAAGAAGAGACATTATTACTAATTTTGAAAAAATAAAAGGTATTATAGAAGAGTAATGTGAACAAATTGTTTAACCTAGATGACATGGACAAATTTCCAGAAACACAAAACCTATTAAGACTGAATCAAGAAGAAATAAAAAAAAAAAAAATCAACCTCTAACTACTAAGGAGAGTGCATCAGTAATCAAAAACTTTCCAACAAAAAAAGCTCTAGACCAACTGGTTTCAGTGGTAAATTATACCAAGCATTTAAAAAAGCATTAACACTAATTCCTCTCAAACTCTTCCAAATAATTGAAGAGAAAGGAACCCTTCTTAACTCATTCTATGAGGTCAACATTACCCTGATACCAAAGCCAGACAAGACAACCTGTGTTTATGGATTGGACTACTTAATATTGTTTAGGATGGCAATACTAGCCAAAAGCAACTTACAGATTCAATGCAATCCTTGTCAAAATTCTCATGGCATTTTCTACAGAAATATAAAAATCCAAGCTAAAATTCATGTGGAATTTCAAAAGATTATAAATAGACAAAACAATGTTGGGGAAAAGAAGAAGAAAATTTGAGAACTCACACTTCTGGTTTAAAAACTTACTATACTGCTACACTAACCAAAACAATGTGATACGGCATAAAGACAGACACACAGAAATGGAATAGAATAGAGAGCCCAGAAATAAATCCTTGCATGGTCAAATGACAAAGATGCCAAGACTATTCAATGCAGAAAGGACAGTCTTTTCAACAAATGATGTTGCAAAATATCGATATGTACATGCAAAAGTCTGAAATTGGACCATTGCCTCACACCATATGCCAAAATTAGCTCAAAATGAATCAAAGATGTAAATGTAAGAGATAAAACATTTAGAAGAAAACACAGGAGGTGAGCTTCATAGCACTGAATTTGGCAATGACTTCTTGGATTTGACACAAAAAGCATAGGCAACAACAACAAAAATTTAAAAATTAGGCTTCGTCAAATTTAAAAACTTTTGTGCTTCAGAGAAAACTATCAAGAGAGTAAAAAGGCAAGCCATAGAACAAGAGAAATTATTTGTAAATCATATATCTGATAAGTGATTAATATCTAGAATATGTAAAAAGACCCCCTGGAATTCAACAAGAAAAAGCAATCAACACAATTGAAAAAAATTGGCAAAAGACATGAATAGACATTTCTCCAAAGAAGGTATATAAAAGGTTAATAAGCACATGAAAGAGCCACACTAGTAATCATTAAGGATATGCAAATAAAAACCACAATGAGACATTATTTTGCACCAATCAGGATGGCTATTATAAGGAAGAAAAAACAGAGAAGGAAAGAGAAAATAACAAGTGTTAGCAAGGATGTGTAGATATTTAAGCCTGGTATGTTGCCGGTGGAAATGTAAAATGGTAGAACCACAGTGGATAACAGTATGGCTGTTCCTCAAAATATTAAACATGGAATAACCTTATGATCCAGCAGTTCTGCTTCCGGGTATATACTCAAAAGAGTTGAAAGCAGGAACTTGAACAGATATTTGTACAGCAAGTTTTATAGCGGCATTATTCACAATAGCCAAAAGGTGAAAACAACCTAATTGTCTGTCAGCAGACAAATAAACAAAATGTATATTTCCATATGATGAATATTATTCAGCCATAAAAAAGGAATATAGTACTGATACGTCCTGCAACATTAATGGACCTTAAAAATAAAAAATAAAATAATATTATGCTAAGTGAAATGTGTGTGACACAAAAGGACAAATATTGTATGATTCTACTCATATGGGATACCTAGAATAGTCAAATTCAGAGACAGAAAGTTGCATGGAGGTTACCAGTGGCTAGGGGGAGGGAAAAAGTTATAGTTTATGGTTACAGAGTTTCAGTTTGGGATGAGGAATAGTTCTGGAAATGGGTGGTGGCGATGATTGCACAAAAATGTGAATGCTCTTAATACTGCTGAATTGTATACTTAAAATGGTTAAAATAGTAAATTTTTGTTATCTATATTTTACCACAATAAAAAACAAAAACAAAGCTGAAACCTTCCTGGTTTGATGCTCCAGACAACATGACCAATGAATTGTTATCAGTTAGTTACATGTTTAGAATTGACAAAAAGATTCCCAGTACCCAAGAGGTCCCCATTTGTCAATTTAGCTTTAAAGAATACAAAGCAGGGGGCCAGCCCAGTGGAGCAGTGGTTAAGTTCCCACATCCTGCTTCAGCAGCCTGGGATTCGCTGGTTCAGATCCTGAGTGTGGACCTACACACTATTTGTCAAGCCACATTGTGGCAGGCGTCCCACATATAAAGTAGAGGAAGATGGGCATGGATGTTCACTTAGGGCCAGTCTTCCTCAGCAAAAAGAGGAGGATTGGTGGCAGGTGTTAGCTCATGGCTAATCTTCCTGAAAAAAAAAAAAAGAATACAAAGCAGGAAATAACATTCAGCCAAATAACAGTTGAAAGGGAAATCTCACAACATCTTAGCGTAGCTTCCACAATATTCCACAGTAGAGGACATTCTTAGTTGTAAGACATGAGTTTGAGACAAGTGAGGACCTCTTCAATACAGATACACATCGTCTCCATTCTGTGTTTATTCACCTTATATAGCCCATGTGAGAATTTGCATCAAGTCCCCAGTGTAACTCATCAATCAGGAATTTCACTAAAAACTGCTGCTACGTTCAATCTACAGCATAGAGCTGATAACGTTCCACATTATCCCAACTCACTAGTCTGGGGAACAGTATTAGAGGAACATAAATCCAAGTTCATATTTTCAAATGTCTCTGGTTTTGGGGTGCAATTTTACACCAGCTGTTCACCCTTTACCTGCAGATGCTAATCCAGGTGTTTGACTCTGCCATAGGTTGGATCCTCCAATTACGGCGCTCAACTTAAAGCCACAGAATACAACTTAGCACTTGGTTTTGTAATGACGTTTAAAATAGTTTTTGCCTGTCAGTAACAAAGTGAGTCACATTAGCCACAGTTAGGCATCAAATAGAGGAAATCCACACCAGGTGGGCAGGTGCTCTGTGGTAGAAGTGGCTGCAGGCCATAGATGGCTTCCAAACAGGTAGGCAGACAAAGTTGTAAGATGGACAGACAGAAAGGCATCCTAGCAGACAACACACAACTTTTCAGGCAGATAAACCTTCTGAGTCAGGGGTTTAGGTAGATGGCTGGCAGGATGACAGGCTGTGGCAATGAGAGATGTGCAGCAGCTACTTTGATGAAGCTTGGACACTAGTCCTCAGCTAAGTGTTAGGAAGGCTCGTATCTTGGGTCTAGGTTTCTGAAGAAGTTTCCAAGAAGACTAACAGGTACAAGGCAGGGACTTTGCCTCAGAGGGACAGTTTACTAATGCTAAGACTCTTACGATATCTGCAGATGAAGGGACAAATCAGGACACCAACTGCCAGAACTGAGATGCAAATCAAGATGAAGAACATCAGTAAGACAGTTAATGTTTAGTAGATAAGCCACTGACTCTTACTCTAATTTCTCCTCAGTGCTGGAACTCTGTCCTTGAGTTAAGAAGGGGCTCTTAAAAATGGAGATTACACATCCCAACTATGGTAATTATCCAGGTCTTCTGTTTGTACGGAGCAGCCTCCAACATTGTTATTGTGTTATTGATAGGCAGCTGTCTGTAACTTTGCCTCCTGTTCAGAGTTGCTCACAGAGCTGAATGGCTCTTCAGGAGGACCTGGCTAATACTTGCTGATTCTTGAGAGAACTCAAGGAAAAGGGATGAACGTGTTGGCAAGACTAGGAAAATGTACATTTTCACACACTTCTAATAGGAGAATTAATTGATACGATATTTTCAGAGGGCAGTTCAAGCCAATCTATCAATGTTAAAATTTTTATCTATTTGATCTAGAAATTCCACACCAGGAATCTTTCCTGGAGTTTGTACCAAGATACAAGTCTAGGGATACTAACTGAAAATTTATTTGTTATAACCAAAGATTAGAGACCCTATAATATATAGTTGTAATGATGATTAAATATATTAATATTTATAAAGTGCATGGAATAAAGTCAGGCATGTAGTAAATGCTTATTAAATAAAATACACATGCCCCTAAAAAGTAGAATGGTTAACAAATATTGCCTTATTTAAATAATGGAATATATGACGCTCTTAAAAATAATGAGGTAGATATTTCATAAAGATATGTTTTTGAATGGAAAGGTAGTTTTCCAAACCATGTATAATGTGATTACATTTAAAATTATATACATATGAAATATACATATGAAATATATATATGAAGTATATATGAAAAAATATATATAGACAAATATATATGTCTATTATGTATTAGGATTGATGATCCTAATGATCAATATGATTTTTCTCATTTTTTTACCATAATAATCACCAGAATTTTAATGCAATTAGAAATCTATTTACAATTGAAAGGCCTGCAGTCCATTAACATACTCATCTGAATATATTTAGATTTCCCCAACATATTATTTTTATCCTTACAATTTAGGCCCAGAAAAAAATTTATAAGGTGAATTAATTTTTCCCCCTAAGATGCTAAAGTCTCTTTTATACACGAAGATCGTATTTCTAGAAATTTCAAAGCTTCACCACTCAATTCTGAGCTTTTGGAAAAAGTAGTGCATGTGGTTTCAGACTTTCTTCTGTTTATTTCTACTGGAAAGGTATTACAACTTCTAACAAATGGCAGAAAACTATAACCACCACTAAATATTCAGAAAGAGTTATACAGCAATTAAGTAAATTTGAAGTACATTTTTTAAAATAACCTCAATGTTAAAATACAGATTCAAAATTCAGTTCAGGTAATGATCAGAGTCAAAGTAACATTAAGTGCTAAGAGCTTTATCTATGCAAATATCTATCCTTTAGAAATGAATGAAAACCATAACTGAGGAATAAATGGTTTTAATTCCACTCATTCATTCATTTTTAATAATATAACATAATTTGCATTATTGTCTTAGGATTCAGTTCTTAATAGTAGATTTTTAGCAGCTCATACTTTCACTTCCTATTACACTTTGCAACGCACTCCAATTGCTTCAAGATTCAGTACCTTCCTCAAACATAACTCCTCAGAAGAGACACAATGAGTCTAAGGTAATTGTATCTAATGCTTCCACAATGATCTGAATTATATCTCCAAGGCAATTTTGCTCTTTGATGCCAGCATTCAATAACAATTCCTTGCTTTCTAACTGCAGTAGTTTTTAAGAACTTGCATTTTTTCCGCAAGATCTAATGATCTCTAAGTCCACTTATGAAAAAAATAGAGTATCACTAATTTTTGTTTAACAGCTTTGAACAATGTGAAGGATACTTGGGAAAAAGAAATCAATGGTAAAAAAATACTGAGTGAGGCTTATTCTGAAGATTCTGGTTTTCACTGCTGATATAAACCCTTGTAATATTTGGAAAGGTTAAAATGGGAGATAAGAATGTGTTTTCAACCTTTTGGGCCCCCCTTTTCTTTTATTTCTATCCCCCCCTCTCCCAGTGTTGTGTTTTATCTTCCGTATCCACTTGTGTGTGTGCATCACTGACTTGTAACTAGTTAATCCTGAGTGAGTTATTATTGTGTCATCTTTTCAATGACCCTCTAGTGATTACTGCAAAGACAGGTCAACTGTCATCCAATTCTATCTTAAAATGGCGACTCTACTCATTTTCTAACTGAAATAAAATACAGAGATATTTTGGTTTTCATCATGTCTTTGCATAGGTTAGTTAGATGTTTATACTGGGCAATATAAGCCATTATTCTGAAGTAGTTTTTTATTTTTTGTATGATATTTGTTAACGAATATAGTCTCCACTGCCATGATGTTGGATACTTGTGGAAGTGGATCCAGGTTTTCTGGGACCCAAAGCTTAAACAAATATGGAGTCCTAGTAAAGTAAAAGAACAAAAAAAATATATAAATAAAAATTAATTACAAAATGAATGCTATTTAGAGTGAATAAAGAAGTTAATAAAAAGCAAACCGAAAAATAACTGTGGTTTACTGCCACTATCACAAAATCCAGTAAAGAATAATTTACATTATTTGTGCCTAATATACTTCTAAAATTCCTTATTCTGCACTTTTTTAAATGTAAATTCTTGGTTGCCTTTTGATAGGACAATTATTTTGTAATGTCTTTTCTTAAAAAACGTGAATGTAGTTTGGTCTTTCCTCTACACAGCTTGATTGAATTTTATTATTATTATTATTGACAATTAGGATGCATCAACTTCACACACAGACACACTTTGTCCTTATAGAACCCCTATAGATTTTGGCTCACAAACTCATGAGTTGTGGTAAGTTCTACTATGTGTGATTTCTTATCAAAAATAAAAATTATGCATTGTGCATTTAAAATTACATGTGTCTATACTCCTAACAGAATGTATGCTTTTAGGTGGCATCTTTAAGAACCTTATCTTTTGCTTACAATTTTATGCATTTGATGATAGGAAAAATTTTCCACATAATAGCTTATGGTTTCATACATTTCAGACCTTATTTTATCACCACTTCCCAAAGTTTCTGGGTGGTGTCTACTACTGTTGAACATAACCATGTTGCAAAATGACTCCAAGCCCTGCACTTTTGGGTCTTGATGCTGGGGGAGCCCTCACAGTGGAAGGCAGGCATACTCCTGGAAACTGAGCCCACTCTTGGACAGCTGCAAACCACATAAATAGATCTCACTCAATCCAAACTACAAGTCTTCTCACTTCAGCAACCCTTAATTGAATATTAAAAATGCCTACAGTCACATCAACAGACACAAGGAGGAGTGCAACATTGTAAAAGTTATAGTAGAAGGAGAAGAGGCCTTAACTAATTGGAGTGAAAATATCTTAATTCTGCAGATTTGGCAAACACATGTGACCATGTGAGCATAGTTCTGTGGCCCATTCCAGGGTCCTGAAAGCGGTGTAGTGCATACAAGTGAGTTTTATTTTAAATCTCCCTCTGAGTGTACCTGATATTTTAAGCATTTGGTTGGCCATTTCACATATGTTTCATTTTATTCTCTTGATCTTGAAATTTGGGGAGTATTACTATTTTACAAATAACAAATCAAAGTCTCAGTTAAGTTACATGATCCCTAAGATTCTACAAGTAGTAAACGACTAAACCAGGATTTAATTCAGGTCTATATAGGCCCTTTGTACAGGTTACTCACAGACATTTGTGGGCAAAGTAGCTGATACCTCATAAAAAGCAAATTTCAGAGCCTCATCCCAAGGATCTCAGGTTATTCTGATATAAGATGAAATTAGAAACACTGTTTTACATCATGCTGCTCTGACATATTCTAATTCCTTAGTGATTACTAAAATGAATCATGAACCAAGTGTTCACCTACCTCGTTAGAAGTCTTCACTGGTAAACTTGACCTGAGGTAAAAATCCTTGATCAGAGTTTGGTTCAACCAGTTAAATATAAACTCCTACATACCAGATGAGAGAGCCTGTATACTATCTTTCTCCATTTGGTGGGTTTCGCCGATGGTACACAATGAGTCAGGAAATGATGCTTTCTCTACCACAGTACACTGTAATTCTGCGCAGGTCCCACTGAGATTTTCATGCCTAGTTAATCTAAAGCAAGGATGATCTTAGTGAAGAACATTAAAAAAAATTCTCAGAAAATTTATTGGACCATTTGGGCTCGTCTACCATTTTTAAAAAAACAGCTGTTCGACAAGATAAGATCCTAGATCTACAGACTCAAGGTAGTCACAGACAAAGCCCCCTCACAAACACATTTGGTAGTAAATGCACTGAACTGATGGCCACACGGGGTTCAATTTTCTACACCATATTGCCAGATAAAAGAGGTTTTGAAAATTCACACAGTTGGTTTCCAAACAACCCCTACTTTGTCAAGTTTAATTTACAGGAGTAAACCCCACGCATGGACTAGAAGTGAACAACATTCTTTTGGCACAAGCTTCAGCAATAAATGCAAAGGCAAGCAGCATGAACACACACATCTACAAAGGACAAGAGCACCTGCTCTCCATCTGCAAAATAGACTATTTAAAAGCCAGGTCAAGCTTCAGAATGTGATTTACAGATGACTACATCAACTTAATGCATTTTATCCCTCGAGAAAGAAGAGAATTTAGTGCACTTGAAATAACAGTTTTAGCGTTCTTACAACCAAAACTCTAAAGTCTCTTTAGCAATGTCTATCAGATTGCTCCAAAATTAATCAACAACTATTTATTGACTAATATTAAGCAATTTATTATTAATATTATATCAATTTATTATTAATCTACTATGGGCTCTGATGGGTACCAGAGATATGCCACCCCCAAATATGCCACTTTAGCATAAGAATTATTTTGAACTAAAGGCATTTGAGTGCCTAAAATCCTTTATCTACCTAAAAGCAGAACCTCCCAAAAGAACTCAATTGTCATATGTCCCCTTCCCACGAATTCTCTTCTTAGAGACATTACAATTCTCTTCTTAGAGTCAGCATTACACCCAAAAAGACATTGTCACAAAACTATCACATATTCAACTTTCCTAAGGACCCATTTATCCTTCAAAAAAGTCATTTGTATTTCCATAAATGCCCTTCCTCAACCCTTCTAAGAAGTCATTTGTTCTCACAGAAGTGCCCTCTGCCCTTCCTTTTCCATTGGTAAGATGGCATATAAGCTCTCAGATCCCTCTACTCCTTTGGGTATTCACTTCTTTCAACAATGCCTCATTCATGTAAAATTAAAAATTAATAAATTTATATTCTTTTTCTCCTGTTAATCTGTCTGTTGTCAGTTTAATTCGTAGTGCCCTCTCCTCTCCAACAGCTGAACCTAAAAGGGTAGAAGGAAAGGTTTTCCTCCACTACTGCTTGTTACTATGCTCATTATAGCTCATTGTTATAGCTCATAACTATATTCTGTTCCACTAAGAACCTTCCAGAAAAAAAGATTTCCTAATGCTCTTTATATGACTCACATTCTCCAAGCTATTTAGGAGGATAAGGAACAATAGAACCTGCTATGTAACTGAATTTAAAAACTAAACACACACACATCCCATCAATTTCCTTAACTGCTGTGCCCTTTTATAATTGTCTTAATTTAACAAGTTCTCAGTTTTCTCTCTATAAAGGAAGTTGTTACCCAAGATTAATGCATTCTTCAAGATGTTAATAGGTATTTTGTAAAAATAAATAAATGAATATAAGAGATGTAAGGAGTTGTAGTTAACTGTGGGAAACATTGGGAAATAAAGTTGCATGTATTTCATTACAATAAGATATTTCAGCAACTTAAGTATGCTAATGTGTGTTTTGATTCTTAGAAATGTTTAGTTTCCCGAATTAGTCCAAGGAACAATCTGTATTGATGAATCTAAGAGCCCCTTCCAGCTGTTAAAATGCATAATTTTATGAAATTCCAGATCAATAACAACTTCATGGGAATTTGTTCAGCCTGCTTTCTGAAAGTAATCTAATCATGCCCCACATCAAGATGAATCCAAAGAAAATGGAATGACCAATTCCTGAACGGGAAATATTAATACACTCTGACTCTAAGGAAATACCACATAATCTGTAGTACTTTTGTTTCTTTCAATTAAATTATAAATAAGATTAATTTTTAAATTCACTTGTATTACTTTACAGATTCTACTTATGATGAATCATTTCTTATCTTAAATTCTAACATGTAAAGAAGACATACACTAATAATTTTTTAATACAGTGTTGTAATTTCTTCTTTTTTCAGGAAGATTAGCCCTGAGCTAACATCTGCCACCAATCCTCCTCTTTTGCTGAGGAAGATTGGCCCTGAGCTAAGGCCCGTGCCCATCTTTGTCAATTTTATTTGTGGGACCCCTGCCACAGCATGGCTTGACGAGCAGTCTGCACCCAGGATGCGAACGGGTGAACCCCGGGCTGCTGAAGCAGAACGTGAGAACTTAACTGCTGTGCCACCAGGCTGGCCACTGCTGTTGTCATTCTTTAGACAGCTATAACAAGACTAATAAATGAGCCAACCTATCCTGATTTTTGGGTTAAGCAGAGAGCAAACTACTACCACTAAGTTACTCTAATGATGACAACAATAATAATACATCTTCTATATTGAGCTTCTATTTATCAATTAGGAGCTATGCTAAAAGTTGCAGACATATTGAAATTTTAATGCTTACACATGCCCTAAGAGGGAGATAAAAATTTTATTCTAATACAAAAGCTAAGTTTTAGAAATGCTAAGGTACTGTAAGGGAAGACAAAATCTCTTCTTCTACCTTCCTGGGTTCAAAGGCTGGGCCTACACATCAAACTGATAAAAGACAGATAACATAACAAGAGAAAAAAACAGATTTAAGTGCATGTACACACACAAAGACACGTGATTCAAGGAGGCAGCCAAAATTTGTTTGGTGTATATACCTACCGTGTCAGGCTAGACAAAGACATCTTTGGGGCTTCTGGGCTGGGAGAGGTAAATTATAGGAAGACCAGAAACTGTGTGGTAAACCAGGGTTGTTTAGTAAGGTTTGTTATGCAGATTTAAATCGGTGCTTCTCAACTGATAAGAGTTGTTAAGAGTCCTCTTACACCCTAGTAGAAGTGAGGAAGCCATCTTTACAAATGGAAATTTTCTTTATAAGTGTTAATTTACTTTACAAAAAAGAAATCTATGCACTCTCTCTGCAGTTTTTCCTTCATCTGCTGTTCCTTAATTTCTGCTAGCTCAAAATAACCCTTATGCCAAAGAAGCATGTTTTGGGATGGCGTGGTCACCTTCAGTACTTTACCTAAGTCATATAGCTAGTGAGTTGTGGCACAGGGATTGACATCTGGTGAGTCATTTCTTAGTTAAGGATGTTGTACTTGTGAAAGATGACATGAGTGGAGCCATATTAAATTAGAACCAGAGCAGCTATTTCAGAGGAATTGCCTTGCACATCTTGTTTTCTTTATCTTCCAAACTGGATCAAACCACCAACATTCCAAAACACCAATAAGGACAAGAATATCCAGTATGTAAGGACTGATAAAACTGGATTTTGCTGATGACTGAATTGCTAACCAATCAATAAAGTTCAAGTCTAACCTTTTGCCTGATGATTGAATCTCAAGCCAATCTAGGAAGTACAGACCTAGCCTTACTTCATCAAGCACCAATGAATTCTTTTTTAATACAACTCACCTCATCCTCCCTCTTCCCCATAAAAACCTTAAGCCCCTCTCCTGTAATCAGAAGACGTTTTAAGTTTCTACCTTGTTGGGGAGGAAGACATTTCCTCCACCCTCTCTGGATTCCTCTGGCTGGAGAACAAATTAAATTCACATGAGACAGAATAGCAGGAGAAAATTAAACAAAGCTTTATGAGGACCATGGCCCAGGGCCTTTCTTCCCGAAGGAAGAAAGGGCACTGAAGAAGTGGGGTGCACAGAGTGGTTATATACCCCCAAACAGGGTGTTTCACACAGGATTGAAATCTCCCTTTTACAATAGTCGCAAGACTGCTCTGTTGGCACAGCAATTGATGGAAACAGCAGATAGGTCTGCTGTCTTGGTGAACACAGCAGGGGGGCAGGTCTGTTGTCTCGAGCTTGGTGGTCAGGTGAGCTGGGTGGTCAAAGGTGAGTGCAGCAATCAATTCCTAGCCTAAGGAAAGATGCTTATCCTTAAGGAAATGCCAATGGGGGGGGGGGAGTTGCAATTTTATCTTAAGGCCATGTGTTCTTGCCATAGTAAATGTTTAAAGCAGATATACAATGTGTGCTCAATGGCCACAGTCAGACCCTTTTGGAAAAAGAAAAGCAAAGTCAGGCCGAATTAGGTTTACACCAAATGGCTTCCTCATGTATTCCAATATATCCTATCGCTTGCCATTTCTATTTGTCAGTGTATACATGGGAGTTGCTCAGGCAAGCTGAGCAACTCACCAAAATGGCTGAAACCACCACAGCTGAAATATCATATCCAGCTGAAGACAACCGAGGATGTTGGGGGTGGGAGGAGTCAGTTACAGGAGGTTACCAGACAAGCACAATAAACAAATACAGATTTGAGTCCTTGCCTTCCCCATTGATTAAGAGTTTCTAGAGATAAGGTCATCCCCCCTTCTTCCTGGTAGAGAGGGGGAGATATCTTTACAGATGAAGATTTCCTTTACAATGTAAATGTCTCTTACAAAGGGTAAGTAAATTCTACTTTTCAGTTGCTTTCCTATCTGCAAAGTAACAATCCCCAAATAATCATTGTGCCAAAGAGACGTATCTTGGGGTGGCCAATTCCAGGCCCCCACAACGTGAATCTTTGTCTCCCAAATTGCAACTGTCATTCACCAAATAAATAACCGCTGTTTGAATTGTAGTGAATTTTTCCTTGCTTGACATACTGCAAAGATATATAATAATCTGACACATTTAACAATACACGTTCTCACTATGATGCTTCATAGCTTTTAGATATTAATGGTAAAATACTTCCTCCAAATAGCTATATGTTGAAATGATATTTGTAAAATCAAAGCTCACTTATTTAAGTTTCCTGAAAGCGACGTCCTTGCCTAGCTTATTCACAAATCCACTGACACTCATATAGATGAGTCAATTAAAGACCTGGATAGAACTTCTCAACAATTTTCCCTGTGTATTTATTTATGGCATGCAGGGGTAACTGGGGCTGTGTCTCAGATGTTCTGGGTTTTAGAAGATTAAAGGCAACCAGGCTCTGATTGTGGGAGAGAATGAGAAGTTGTTTCTGTTACTAGACCTCTACTAGAACAAGCCCGTTTCCAGGAATGAAGTAGTGACAGTAAGGAGTGACTAATCTGTCTTCATCACTTCCTGGAACCTGCCTTTCAGCAGCCCTCACCATGTCAACTGGAGCTCACAGAGCCCAAGGAAGAATAGCATTAGTGAAAAAAATAGGAGAAAGATCTTGAAAATGCTATTCTGATGGCTCACTCCCATACAGCTTGTGTACCAGAATACCACCAAATCAACTGTAATTTAGGGATTAACAATAGAGTGAGAATTTTTGTTCAGCTCTATGCTGATGCTTAAATATATTTTAATAGAAAATACCAAATCCTTATATTTCACAATTAGTGACAAATTATAGAAAGCAAAATATCTAAATGTAAAGAAAACAAACTGGCAATTTTTAACTTGAAAAATAAACATGTCAGCAAATTACAAGTGATGCAACAGACCCTTTGACTAGTGGGACATTGTGAACCTAGAGATACAGTCATAAACTTCAGCACCTTTGTATTTTACCTGTACACAGTTTTTTATTTAGACACATGGAGTTTGTGTAGTACCTCCATTCTTCAAGGGAGAGCATTATTGAAAATTTTCAGTAGCACTGACGTCATCAATTCCTCATTACTCCCATAAAATCTCAAAATTAAAGAGTCTTGCTGTATCTGAGGATTTATCTCCAACACCTCTGGCTCACATCCTGACTCAAAGCTTTAAAATTTGTTGAAAGGATTTCAGCTATCACAGAAGATTGTATGAAATGTTTCTAAAATTCAGTGTGTTTAAGAACCACCCGAGAAGCTTGTTAACATGCAGCTTCTCAGGTCTGATCCTGGATGTAGATGAGTGAGTTATTGGGTCCTGAGAGATACCTGGTACCAAGGATTTTAAACAAGTACTCCAGGTGAGACAGTGTAATGCAGGAGAGCCTCAGACCACACTAAGAGAAACACTGCAGTAGGGGTACAGAAAGAGCATGCAGAAGACTGCTTTGGCCTCTGTACTGTTGTTTGAAAACCAGTGTTGATCTTGAACCCACACTAGATTAATAAAAGGTGTAGCACTAATGACATTACAACTCCTTGTGTAAGAGTTCTCCTGGGTAACTGGTTGCCTTTTATATACCTTGTGTGTCCAGTCATTGTCCTGGAGTGTTCTTCAGTTGGAATTTAGCTTGGATTAAATTAAAACAACCTTCTCTTCTCTCTCTGAGCACATTGCCAAATTCAGCATGTTCCGTGTAACTTAACTAACAAAGCAACCTATAAGATTAAAGCCAAAATTATTTCTGTGAGGGAAAACTATTAGAATTTTAAGGAGCTGAAGTAAACGTGTAGATAAGAGATTCTAGACGACACATTTAAAATTTTTGTAAAGGACTTTTGAACATCCAATACCAAAAGCAATGAAAATAAGAACATTTTTATAGTGTTGGACAGAACTCTTATAACATATAAAACACTAGATTAAAGAGAGGAAAAAAAACAGTGGTGAATGAGAAGTATAAAAAAAGAAATGAAAACATAGATTTTATTCGTCTTTCTTTACATTATCTAGCAAAGAGAGTATATAGTGAAATGTCAAGTTGAAAAAAAAAACACACTTACCTTTTTATATTTTACCAAATTATTTCTCCCCTTTGTAGCATAGGTAATATAGACTGGCCTGCATTTTCAAATAAATGTCTCTGGAAAAAAATGCTGCCTATAAAACAGACAAAGTGCAATGGATATTTATAAAACCCTGACTATATCTCTTTTACGCTGATCATTGCTCCTCAGAATAAATCCCCACATGTAATAAATCTATGTTGTATACGATGAACATCCAACTAGTTGGATGATTGAATATTTTACTCAAATTTTTAATATATAGCCAGAACCAAACTGATCATTAATGATATAGGAAATAAGAATTTTTTGTGTGGAGTCTATAGAAACACCACATGGGAACAGACCATTATCCAAACAATTTTTATTCCACAAAATAAATTGTATGATCATTAAAATAAACTTAAGGAATACAATACTTGGAGTAGGTACTGGATATCTTTATTTTTTAAGCTCTGAAGGGCTCATTGGTTCTATTATCAAGTCTGAAAAATCTTAAATTATTAACTGAGTCATGAACATTGAAGAATTACTTTCTCGTGAATTACTGAAACACTTGATTGCATTAGTAACAAATTCATTTCACTGTCGTATTTTAAGCCCAAACTTAACTAACTCTATGCAAAGATAGGCCTGCTGCAGGTTCAGATTTATTGACCGAGATTTAAGAGGTCTCTGCTGTATTCAAATTACATTATATCCATTTAACACATTTGCTCTAATTAAAAAGTAAGACCACTTTCTTGCAATTCTTCCCGTGAGTATGCTGGGGCCTTTTAGCTCAAAAGAGAAAGATCACGCGACAGATCAAATGAAAACGTTAAAATATAAATTACGTACTTTAAGTTGCTTTCTCTAGATTTAGAAATACTATCAGGTAAAAGTTAAAATTTTACCGAATGGAGCCTGATTTTCTGTATATTCGCTTCCCAAGTCAATCATATCTGACATATAACAAATATCTGAGGCAGATTAAAAAACATGCCAGTTTTCAATTAGTTCTAATTGAAGGGAAACACCCCATTGTCAGGGTACTCAACTTATTTGTAGAGTCAATTGAGACTGTGGAATGTTAGTCCACTGCTTTATTTCAAATTTATTTACTTCTAAGTTAAACCTAAAGGTTTCCCAGAATGAGAGAATACAAGATTAACTCTTCATCTCATCTTTGAAAACAGAATGATGGGCTTGGATTTTGACCAATCATTTAGGCTTAACACAGGAATATCTGAGTATTAGCTTTCGTTTTTGTGGGTTTTCTACCAAATTTATTCTGATCTACATCAAGAGCCAAGTAACTCACAATTCTCTAGGTAGCTAGTCAAAGGATACTTGTCTTGGCACACAGAGGGCCAAGGGACCTTCATCACATAGATTTCCTCCTAAAACTCCCACTGCTCTTGAGTATTCAACCATAACTATAGTTGTTCAGCTCAACGATAACATTTAGCTAATGAGACCAAAGATCTAACCAATTGACTTTATTCTGTTCCACAGCCACTGATTTCACTTATTTTTTCATTCATTCTTTCTTTCATTGATACTCATGATATGCCTGGCACACTGTGATTGGCACTGGAGTCATTATTGTGTATAAAAGAAAAACCTCCATCAGGAAGTACTGGCACAAGCTTACTTTATCATTTGGTAGATGTGCCGAAGGTTCTAGTTACATTAGGATCCAGGAAAGTGTGTTAAGTCAGGGATTTTAGATATTAAATATAGTAATAATGAAAACAGTCAAAGAAATGAAACCCAAAAACCTACAGGTGCCACGCAGATAATAGAAGTGAGTGAAAGGGTCAGTGGCAGTTGTGGTGGGCTTGAAGGTATGACCTGCCTTGCAGAATTTCTGCCTACTGTCACCAAATCTGATTTTTAAGACAGGCTGCAATTCTGATTTTTTATGCAACTCTCATGATGTTCCATTGAATAACTGCTCACTTCAAAAAACAAACAAAACATTGTGGTGGCCAAACATTATTTGGCCTCCAGATTTGAAATCCACAGCCATCATTTATCAAATTCTATCATAAACCCCAAATCAGCAAAACTATTGAGATCCTATGCTTCTTTCTCTAAACAGTAACAGTTTGGTGAGTAGAAACAGAGTGTATGTTTCTACATATGCACATCAACAAATTTATGGTAGCAAGTGTTTTATATAAAGGATAAGTTTCTACTTAACACTTTTAAAAGTAGCTTTTTACTCTTAATAATATGTTTTGAAGATCATTTCATGTAAGTATGTGAAGAAGTAGGTTGTTACACTAACTACGACATTATATTCCTTCGTATGGATATGCCATACCCTGTTTTGCCAGTTCTCCTTTAATGAATATTTAGATTATTTCCAAATCTCATTACTAAAAGCAATACTGCAATGAAATCTCTCACTATGTGCTCCTTTATACAGTTGTGTGTGTATTTCTTGGATATATACCTACATGGAGAGGTGCAGATTAAACTGCTCTGCATTTTGATAAACAATAACAAGTTTTCTCCCAAAATCTCATACCAATTTTCAGTCCCACTGAAAGTGGATGAGAGTATGTATTCCCCAAATTCTAGTCCCTACTAGATTTTAATAAGCTTTCTTATTATTTTTCCCATCTGATGGGTGAAAAAATTATATCTCAATTTTTTTCATTACTACAATAGAATTTAAACATTGTATATGTTTAAATTCTATCACAAATTATTAATGCTTCATGTTTAATTTTATGTATATTAGAAATCCATAATTCTCATCTTCCATTAATTTTTTTCTCATTTTCTTTCTGGGAAGTTATTATGCATTTTTGATATTAATCCTATTTCTGCCACATATGTTTCAAATTTTTTCTCCCAGTATGTTACTTTGTCCTTTGTTTAAAAAAATTAGTTGTCAAATCTGCCATAAATTTTTATTATGGCATTTGGCCAATTTTTGTTATACTCTAGAAGACCTTATCACAAGATTCTTATATTTTGTTTTAATGTTTAAATATCTTTATCCCAATTGTATTTGAAATTTATTTCCATACATCATGTGAGATAAAAACCAAAATTTAATTTTTACTTGGAGATAGATTGCCAATAATTCCAACACAATTTATTAAATACCATCCTTTCTTCATCACTGTAAAGTGCCTCCTTTATCATGTGATATATTGCTATAAATTTTATGGTCTGCTTTCAATGTATGGTATTCCATTTATCTATTTGTCTCCCATGGTAATACTCAACTGTTTAAATTACAATAGTTTTACAGTATATTTTGATAACTTGCAGGGCCAGAATCAATATTGCCCCCGGAGTGTCATATTTTCATTGAGTATGCGTAGCTTTACCAACCTCACTCCTATTTGTGCCAAAGCCAGTCTTGTCACTGATACTTTCCTTATCTTACATGAGGTGGCTTATTTGGGATGCCCTCTGCTCAAGAATGCTTCTACTTTTGCGCTACTACTACTGGCTATGTTTTATTGGGTGCTTACTCTGTGTCAGCTAACTTTCTATGCATTTTAAATATGTTTCCTTGTTAAGACTGCACAAAAACCTTTTAAAGTGTTTGCCACTGATATCAAGCACTCTGAGTATATTCCCTTGGATCCTCTTACTATTTTCTTGCACACTGGCTTCCAAGTGATTGTTACCAACAGCCACCATCTGTGTGTCTTTGTGACAGAGCTGCCCTCATGTTGCCGGACTACTTTGCACATGGAGAGGTAAGTTCTTGGGACATTCCCCCAGGATAGCCTTAACCCACGACTTTTGGTGAGGGTATAAATTCTCCAGTTCTCTTGTCTCCCTGTCAACTCTGAGGTGAAGCCTCCATTGTCATCAGAGTTCCCCCGTGGGACTGAAGCACACCATCTTCTGTACTGTATTGATAACTCATCTGTGTCTGATTTCCTTCCCTTCCCTTCCTCCTTCTCCACTCCCTTGCTAGCTTTTCCTGGGAATACTTCCTAAAAGGTCACTTTCACACAAAAGCTCACCTCAATATCTGCTACGAGGGGACCCATTCTAAGACAGGTAATTACAATATTAAGTCCATTTTAAAAAAGAAAAACTGAGAGTTTGCAGATTAACTTAACATCATACAAAAAATAAGTGGCAAAATTTGATTAAATCTTTTCATAAAATCAGTCATAAATTCGAGATATTTGGGTTCCATTTACTTTTGTCTCTAAAAGTATTCACGGGTTCAACTCCTCCTGGTATCCTTACAGTCAGCCCATGGCTTTTGCAGTCCACTTGGTGATGCCTGCTGTTACTGCCCGTTTTGCATACACTCTCTAGTCAACAAGGATAGAGAATGATAGGGAGGAGTGTGAGGGCCGGTGCTATTTTAACTGTTTAAACTAAGAACATGTTTCTCTCCACCCCCTTTCTCTTGTGCTCCTGGGTTAAAGTTGACCAAAAGAGGAATTTGCATAACATTTGGAAGGCAGAGGTGAATCAGCAGCCATTATCCTTAGAAGGTCTTTAAGGTCAGATGCAACGACAGACAAATGGGGAGGTGCCCAGTGGGCTCCAGCTTTTCTTATCCTCCCCATCTGTGTCTCCCTCTCCTGTTGGCCAGAAGTGGCTCACTGCAGATGCTTGGCTGAGAACCCGTGGAGGCAGCGCCATATAGAGGCAACAGTTCTAAAGACCTCTGCATGAGCTCACCTTTTGTTATCCCCCTTTGGTGCCTAGGTGCACTGGGTTCCCTGGATTTTCCTGAAAGTTCAGATTCATTCACCTGCATTGGTTTTTCAGGAGGATGGGCTAGGGATCCTTCCTCTCATTCTCCAACTCCACCAACCAGATTTTCACTTTCCCTGCTTCTCCCATCCTGTGCAATATCTTATTCCCTTCAAGAGTCACTTAGTCCCTTCATACTCAGTAGCCATGCTTCCCTGACTGAACTCCGACAGATGCAAAAGTGTTAAATATAAACTGACATATAATTGAGACTTTTTCCCAAAACACTTGAAATAGCATCAAAAAGAGAAAATCTTTAAAAAAGTAACTGTCAAAAATAGCTTATTTTCTTTATTCATGAGCATTTTGAGAAACATCCCCTCTGAATATGCAAGATGTCTTTTCCCAACAAGAGAGTTGCTTTTTCTTTTTCCTCTTTCCTTCTTTTTCCCTTTATTTTATTCTTACTTTGTTTCAATTGTAAAAATATCTAAGGACGTAATTTTGAAGTAAGAGCAAGCTATATGCCTTCCTTTTACTGACTCCTGGGGAAAATTCTATTGCTTTAATGTTAAGGATTGACAAGACCAGGAAAATGATTCTACGTAATCAGGTCATGTCAGTTCATGAGCATAAAGCTTGACATTCAAACTATGCAAACAAGGAAAATAAAAAAGAAAAAGAGTTTTGGATCTATTAATAAGCAATTTTTCTTTTATTCATAAAGATATCTCACCATTTTTATACGTTACTACATCATGAACGTATGACGTTTAATGTTAAAGTTACCGAAAAAAAAAACAATTTCAGATTCCTAGCTGAGAGAAAGAAAATTTAAAAGATTTAAATGAGATGTAAATAGTCAATAATTGAAATATTTCCGTGATGATAAAAATCTTTAGAATGGTGCTGAAATTTAAAAATAGGCTACTCTCCTTACACTACCAATTGACCTAAATAAAAGTATCTAATTTTATCCCAGTTCTCTAAAAAAGAAATTAATGTAAAATTTAGGGTATCATGACCCTGGAGAAAAATCTCATAGATAAGCAGCATTTTGGGTCTCTGGCCTGTGTAAATACTTCTATAAGCACAAAAACCCAGAGAGTTTCATTACAGTCAATTAATGTCAGGAGAGGGATAAAAAGTGACAGAAAAATGGAGTGAACTGCAGAAGTCTAATAGAGTCGGGACCATTAAGAGAGAAATTTATTATAGCATGGAATGGAAGAGTCACCTAGATGGAGAAAGGTATGGAAAGAACTGTTTTTTATCCTCTTTTTCTAAGTTCTGGGGGATTAAAATTGATGATAATTTTCTCTTACTTCTTCTTATCCAGGAAATCTCAAATTCAGCCAAAAGAACAAGTTAGTACAATATAATTTCAGTGTTTGCAAGGAACTTCCTTAAAGAAAATGCAGAAAATGTTATAGTAGAAAAATTCAGAAGTCACAGTGGGAGGGGGTGGGGATGAAAAGTCATGGTAGGAGAAGTTGAGATTGACAGGCCAGACTAGGTGAGGTAGAGGTTGACAGGTCATGAAGAGGTTGGGACTGACAGGTCATGGTGGAAGAAGTTGGGGTTGACGAATCATGGCAGGACAAGGTCAGAGTTGACAGATCATATTCCCATTTGAAAAATACTGTAAGGAATCACTTCTTCTTTGGGGTGACACAGTGTACCTCATCTATCTCTTCTCCTGTAATGACAAATGATGTGGTAAGTAGAGATAGTAAAAAATTAATAAAACTTTTCATTAAATTTGAAGATGAAGCGCCAGGCCTGGACTAGTGTGAGGCAAGAGAGGAGACTAGGATGCAAAATTTAAGGAGACAGTCCCTCTCAGGGTCATGAAAGGGCTGACCCTGCACCTGCACAACCCTGACAGTACATGCTTCCTTAAATTTTGTGCACCAGGCTCTTCTCTTGCATTACCAATACTTCTGGTCCTGAGGAGGGATAGAGTGTGTGGGAATTTGTTTCCGAAGCGGAATCAAAGAAAGGAATTTTAAGCGACAAGAGAGAGATACACACATGAACAAAATAAGAAAGATTCTGTTTAAAGTGAGAGACTTAAAGTTGCCCCCCTCCCCAAAAATAAAAGCAGCAATGACTCATGTAGGTGTTGATGAATTACCTACGTCTGGACTCATCAATCAGAATGTAGCAGGTTTCATAATGCAAAATTTTTATGGTAGCTTGAAGCTAGAATTTAGGACACAGTAATAGAGGAGATGCTAATCAAAGCAGGTGGTTGACTTTAGAAAATTTGAGCACATGGTACTAGTAGTATCATGACAGATAGAAGGGAATAAGGTGACTAGGAGTCTAGAAACAGTCATACATGGAGGTCACCTGAATTAAAGCCCCAAGGACACTTCACAGAGTAAAGACAGAGCTCCAGCTCTAGGGAGGAAAACTTTACAACAAGGTAGTAGTTAGTCTTAAAGCTATTAGGTGCAGACATGGACTAGCTGATTTAAAATAGTGAAACTAATGCTAGAAATTGGCTACCAGGTGAAGCCGTGGTCAAAGAAATAAGATCAAATCTCAACTGTGAGACATTTGACTGAGCTGTTTTAGTGCTAGAATTTGAGAACCCAAATTATCCTCAACTAAGGAACAAACGAGTGCCAGAGATGTGCCAAAGCTGAGCTTCTAGTCAGGTCATTCCTGCGGATCGTGAAGGAGAATCCTTAGGAGATTGAACTACGCTAGGCAAAATGATGGCCTATCAAAAACGCCCATGTCCTAATGTTGAGATATATTAGACTGCATGGAAAAGACATTAAAATTATAGTAGCAGATGGACCTCAGTTTGCTAATTAGCTGACCTTATATTATAGAGGTTATCCTGGATTATCCGGGTGAACCCAAAGTAATCACAAGTGTCCTAAAATATGGAAGAGAGGCAGAAGAGTCAGGATCAGAGTGATGTGATGTGAGAAAGACTCAGTGAGCCATTTCTACCTTTAAAGATGAAAGGGAACACAAACCAAGGAATGTGGGTAGCCAAAGAAAAGCCAAAGAAAATTGACTTTTTCTTAGAGCCTCCAGAAAGGAATATAGCCCTGCTGACACCTTAACTTTAGCCCAGTAATATCCATTTCAAACTTCTGAACTCCAGAACTGTAAGATAAAACTTCATTCTGTTTTAAGCCACTAAGTTTGTGTTAATTTAGTACAGCAGTAATAGAAAACTAACAGAAGAACTAAGTAATATGTTATGTTTGGTGTAAAGATGATGCAGTCTCCCAACACACATACTTTTGGTGTCAAATTAAGGAAAGGAATTTGATAAAACACACAAAGTCTAAAGTGAACACAATCAAAGTCAAAATCTGAGAGACAGATTATGGGATCAGAAACTTTATAAGTTTAGCTTCTTTAAGAAGGCTCGATTTCATATGGAACTCAGAGAACTGGTTAATTTGGGATGGAGAGTAAGAAAGAGCACAACATGTCAACTGAGGGGTCCCCCAAAGACAAGAGCAGAAAGCCAAGAGTTAAGTGCACACATGATGGTGAGCAGCTAGAGGAAAGCACATGGGAAGAAAGATAATGCAGATAATGATCATGTATTGTGTGAGAGGCACTGGCCCCTCCTTCATCAAACTGGCTCACACTGAATACCCACTACGTGCCAGGCATCATTTAGAAGGTGGAGATGCAGTGGTAAACAAGACAGGTAAAGCTCTCGATCTCATTGTAGCAGCGGGTGTAAATTTTAGGAAATGTTTTTATTGATTATTAATTCATTTCATGTCATTAATCACTACAACCACCATGCAAGGTAAGAAGAACTAGGATATTCTCATTTTACAAGTGAGACACAAAAAAGCTTAAGGATTTCATCAAGGTCACATAACAGTAGACGGTAGAAGCAGCATTCAAACTCAGACCGTGTATGTCAGATGCCTGCTAATAAGTGGAAAAAAATTTGAGTGGATAAGTTGGTCCAGATGGTAGATGTCTTTAACATGTTAAGGGTTTTTATGTAGAAAAACCACCACAAAAATAATGAAAACTGCCATTTGTAAAGCAATCCTTTTTATTATCCATTGTGCTGCTTGAAGATTTTCTATAGTCCTCAAGGCAATTCTGCAAAATGGATGTTATTATCCCCATTTTACAGATGGAGAAACTAAAACTCAGAGATCTTAAGTGCTTGTGCAAGGTCCCCCTTCAAGTAAGTGTCAGAGACGAAATCAAAACCATGTTCGTGTGTGAAAAGAAACAGATACTCTTGACAACTTCCCACGCTGTCTCAAAACTGAGGCTGGAATAATGAAAGATCATTTGTTCTAACTATAAATATATCATTCTCAAACACATATTTATATTTCATGCTAGCATTATATGATTCCCACAGACAGAGGGGCTATACCCCTATAGACCCCAGACCCCCCCTACACATTTGATTCTTCCAAAACTTCATGAGAGTAAAAAGTTTTGGAGACAACTGAAACATAAAGTCTAGGAGAAAGGAATAAAATGAAAGGTCGAACACTGGAGCAGGCTAGACTTACACACACCTGGGAATAAAGAGGCAGATCTCCTTGTTGTTAGAACTTCTGCCTTAGGAATAAAGCCCTTGCTGCCTTATCTTATCCCATGGCACAACCAGTTCTCAGCAGTTTCGGAAAAGAAAGATCCAAATAAAAGTTGACTTTCATTTTTAGGATTGTTTAAATTTAGAAATTGATGCAGAATTGCAAGCAGTCGCAAAGACAGAAATATTTTTTCTCTTTACTTGAAAAATAAAAAAAATATAATTAAATGCTATGTTTGAACAGTATTCTTTTTTTCTCAGGGATCAAAGAAACATGGTTCCTCTATAAAACTTATAACAAAAAACTTTTTCATAGTGTATTCTGTTAGTATATGATTAACTTAATTGCTATGTATGCGATTAGACTCCATATAGTGCCTATTCTCTGTGTTCGTTCTGATTGACAGGTGTGCCAATCACAAATGCATAGACAATCGCTATTGAGAAGACCTGCATTTTTCAGCCCCTAGTTTCCTGCACAATTCTGCATTTTGTTAGCCCTGCCATCAGTTTAATTGGAAGGTTCCTTCGTAAAAATATGATTTATGTATGTTTTATTCAGGATTTTTTTCTCTTGCTTCAGTAAAATAGAATTTGAAGAAAGAAAACATTTGTGTTACACTTGTGTCCAGTTTCTTAACTCAGTGATACACTCTCCTTGGATGCATAATGCCAAATCAAGTGTTAAAAAATGGGAAATAAAACCAGTAGTTTTGTCTTTGTAGTGTATTAGGGTGCAAATTAAATGTATTTGTTGAATAATACATTTTTGAGTATCTGCTACGGGTAGTCATCAAATAGAGGGTTATTTCTTCAAATGCAGGAGTTTAGGGAGGAAGGCACCAATGGGTATGAAACTCTGTGTGGTTAATCACAGAGTTCCATTCCCCAGCACACGTGCACAGGATCTCCTATAAAGACACTTCATAGTTATTATAATCCACTCCTCGGGCCCAGCTCTTGTTCTAGTGACATGGAATGGACTCACTCTAGGAAACTCCATTCCCAGGTCCTTTCATACAAAGTGCATTGAAGTCCCTCTGGCTACTCCTTTATTATCTCCTGGATCATTCTCTGGCAGCACAGGGTGTGATGGATCTGAACGTGAGGAGCTGGTTTATCTATAACATGCAGAGGTAGTTTGGAAATTAGAATGCCTTTACTTTTAAGAACATAGTATTTATTTATCAGGCCACTAACTCTTTAGCTTTTTTTTTTTTCAGGTAAACATAAAATTACAAATACAAGACTATAACCTCAATTTCAATGTTGTTATTAATTTCTAAAACGAGTCAAAATTAAATCCATTTTAAAAACTTCAGCACTAACACAGAGTTCTCAGTAGCCTCAGCTTTTATTGAGAATTTGAATGTGTCACAAATGACAGAAAAGCAACAATTCCATTAAGAACACCTGATTTCCAAATGACATTTAAGAAAAAGGGAGATGGAGACAAAAACAAATAAAATTGAAAAGGGAGCTAGTTTCATGGATTATAAACGATGTACCTATTAGCAGAGTCATAAAACAAGAAAATAAGGTAATTAGACTGACTGCAGAAAGGGGAAAGTTATGTAAATGATGACAGCCTTGTTAAAATAATCAAGACAAAGAGATTCACTGATTTAGAAGGCAGTAGTTTTTGAACTGCTAGTATAATTAATCCTTTTCTTTTGTGAGCTATTCTTTCAAGGGGTCAGTTTCACTTGAAACAAACTAAGTTGGGTTGAACAATATGAAAATGAGCTGAAGTTTGAAAGCAATGCTATACGCAGCACCAGTTCTAGAGAGAAAGATGCTCTAAAAATGAACTTTGGAAAGCCTCAGAGAACATGAAGTGATATGACTCCCTTCTACCCCACACTACCATGTTTTATGAAATACTCTAACTGATGAGAGAGAATTGGTAGAATTCATCACCTGCAGCTATGGAAATACTGCTGGCACATAAGGCCTCTCGTCTATGACTGGAGCTATACTGACAGATATGAGCCTGTTACGTCTATCCCATGGTTCATCTGTTAGGTTCAATGGGCATACCAGAAAACTCTGTTCTTGCCTGGAAAAAAAGTTCTGGTCTCAAGAGTGTATAATGTATATGGGATTATAAAAAACTAAGAAATAAAAGGCAAAAGTGATTTTTCCCAATTTCATGTACCTGAAAGTATATATGTGTATATTGACACATCCACACATAGATTTCATGAATGAAACAAAACAAATTTAAGTTTCTAGTAAGGGTAATGAATCTATTTTCATCCTAGTAAAATTAACTGAATTTTTATAGGACATAACATGAATGCTTTCTTTCAAAGAACTTAGTAATTCTAATAATGCACTTTCCAGCACATTTCAATATTCCTTCATTTATGGAACACTAAAAAATCTGTCTTTGGTTTTTACTGTGACTTTATTTATAGAGAATAAAGTGATTTGCATGTATAATTTCTGCATGGGAGTCAAAGCAACAGCTCAGAGTATAGATTATTGACCCTGAGAAACTGAGACTGAGAGATGTTACATAACTTGTCTGAGCTCCCACAGTTACTGCCTGGAGGAGCTTGACTTTGAACCCTGCTCTGTGCCACCGCATTGTCCTACTTCTCCAACAATTTTTCAAACAGGAAATTTAATTTGATCTTCAATGATGCAAGGAGTTGACTGTTTATCTAACCGTAGATACTTTTTCATTTGCCCTATCCCCACTTACTCTTCAAGGACATGACTTGGTTGAAGATACAACATGTTTGTTAATCACTGACTCTATCCTGAAAAAAATTGCTTTTGATTCTTCACGCCAAATTAGTGGATAACAGCTCAGATGTTTTATTCTGTAGATACTGACTTTTTGATGATAGCCATGAACTTAATTATGCTTCTGTTTTATTCTATGGAGCCAATTACTGTAACTGAAGAAATTGGACCTCATCTAGAGAAAATCACAATTCATGGTACATTTTGTTCCAAGAGTATTTCTTGAAGTGAGAGGAGACAAGTACAGAAAGTCAGAGCTGGTAGATTTTTAAATCTTTGAATGTAAATATTATATAGACTTTAGTACATTCCACAAAAATTGTGATCATGTTAAATGTATTCATTACTCTCTATCTTTTAGACTATTGTTAGTGAAAATGAAAGGTGATAGGAAAATAGCTCAAGATATTCTTTTATCCAAAGGTTAGATCATAAAATTGTAGAAGTTATAAAAGTCACAGTGTCTAGATGTAGTGGGAATTTCATAACTATATCCCTTTTAAACTTAATTCAAAGCAGCACTTTTAAAAGTCTTTTCGAGATTCATTTAAAAATAAATTTTCCTTTAATTTCCAAATTACTATTTAAAACAACCAGGAACTCATAATGAGACAAACATTAAGACTCAAATAGGTAAATGGATAAATGAGTATGCAATTCACAGAAGATAGAAATGAGTGATATAATTAAAAATGATGCTCAATCTTAATTATAAGCCTAGAGATGCAAATTAACCCTTCCCTTTTTCTATTTGCAAACTAACATAGATTACACTCAGTAATGGTGAATACGCAATAAGATGGGAATCCTAAAGTATAGTAGGTATATTATAAATTCCTATGGTTCCCCAGAAATTAACTGAACAATGGGTATAATTCACTGATAGATGTTTTTGATTTTTATTCCAATATTTTCATTTTCAGAAATGCATTCCAAAAAAACAACCAGAAACACAAAAATGCCTACAAATACTAAAAAAAATTCCTTAAGTCACATTTTTATAAATATTTAAAAATGAAAAGCTTAATTCCACAAAACAAGGGGATGATTCAATGAGTTATTTTATAGTCATGAAATAGTATATTATACAGCCATTAAAATTATGTTCATAAATGTTGGGGCTGGCCCGGTGGTGTAGTGGTTACATTTGCAAACTCCGCTTTAGTGGCCTGGGGTTCACAGGTTTGGGTCCCCGGCGCAAACCTAACACTGCTTGTCAAGCCACACTTGGTGGCATCCCACATGAAAGAGAGGAAGATTGGCACAGATGTTAGCTCAGCAACAATCTTCTTCAAGCAAAAATAGGAAGATTAGCAACACATGTTAGCTCAGGGCCAATCTTCCTCACACACACACAAATTCATAAATGTTTAACATAAAAGAAAATTTTATAGTATAACATTTTTAAAAATAGTGTTAGAAAGATATAATCTAAACTCTATAAAATACATATAGACATAGGAAAATTAGGGTTGTCACAGTGCAGATAAGAGTAAATATTTCTCATTGGTGGAATCCATAGACTATTTTTATTCCCTTCTTTATCTTTTTAATATTTTGGACTGAATATAGACTACTTTTAAATGAAATGTGTAATGCATATGTCTATGCATGTATAAATGCATGCATACAGACATATATAATTACAAATACATACTTATATTTTATAAATCTTTACTATTTAGCCATCCAGCTCCTTTTTTGGTTAACTATTTTTTCTTTTGTCTTCCACACTGACATTTTTATCTGCAGTTTCAGGTGAAAAGAACACTACATGAACAAATACTTCAAAAGGATACCATTGTTCTCTCAATTTCTCAGTCTACAAAGTAGCTTTTGCTTATCAAATATTAATAAATGATTGGTCACTGATCTCCCTTTTGTAAAATTTATAGCTTCTTTTTAATCTATGACTTTTTGGTCTCAGCATATGACTTCAGTTATAAAAAATGTCATACCACCAATTAGGAATGTGTTTTAGATAAGGTCATTGATTTTCTAAGAGGACAATAACTGTCTGCTATCAAATTGATGAAACATATGGCTCTGTACTTAATTGGCACTAAAACCCATCTGATCTTATCATAAACAAAAACTTTAAAATTCCTACTCCTCATTTTATATTAAAAAGCCTAATTTTTGCAAGAATTTAGGAGTGATTCTCTGAAAGTTATGTAACCTAACATTTCTGCAGACCAGTGATTTTCCAAATATTTTTTATGAGTGTAGAAACATTTCTCAAATTTTACACAAAACATATTGCTTCCACCTCAATCAGCCCAGTGCCTCATCTCTCTGAAGGAAGCCCCTAGGACATTTGCAAGGATCTCTTGGAATCTGCAGAATACTATATTCCACATTTCAATGAAATCATACAGTATTTTCTCTGTCTGACTTATTTCACTTAGCATAATGCCCTCAAGGTCTATCTATGTTGTCACATATGGCAAGATTCCCTTTTTTGTATGATTGAATAATATTCCATTATTCATTCATCCTTTTGTTTATCCATTCATCCTTTATTGGATGCAGGTTATTTCCATGTCTTAGCTATTGTAAATAATGCTGCAATGAACATGAATGTGCAGAAATCTCTTCGAGAGAGTGATTTCATTTCCTTCAGATGTATACCCAGAAGGGAAATGGATGGATCATATTTTTACTTCTGTTTTTAATTTTAATTATCCACCAGTAGTGCATAAGGATTCTCTTTTCCTCGTATCCTGACCGACACTTGTTATCTCTTGTCTTTTTGATGACAGCCATTCTAACAGATATGAGGTGACATTGTGATTTTGATTTTCATTTTCCTGATGATGAGCACCTTTTCACACACATGTTGGCCATTTGTATGTCTTTTGTGGAAAAATATCTATTCAGTTTCTCTACCCAGGCTTTTTTTTTGTGTGTGGTGAGGAAGATTGGTCATGAGCTAACATCTGTTGCCAATCTTCCTGTTTTTGCTTGATGAAGATTGCCCCTGAGCTAAGATTCGTGCAGATCGTCCCTCCGTATGTGGGACACTGCCATAGCATGGCTTGATGAGCAGTGTGTAGGTCCACACACTGAATCTGACCTCATGAACCCGAGCCACTGAAGCAGAGCCCACAAATTTAACCACTCTGACACTGAGCTGCCCCTCTTGGATCATTTTTTAATCAAACTGTTTATTATTTTGCTATTGAGTTGTATGAGTTCTTTATATGTTTTGGATATTAACCTCATATCACATATATGATTTCTAATTACTTTCTCTCATTTAGTGGGTTATCTTTTCATTGTATTGATAGTTTTCAGTTTTCAAAAGCTTTTTAGTTTAATGTAGTCCCACTTGTTTATTTTTGCTTTTGTTGCCTTTGATTTTGGTATAAGATCCAAAAAACCCTTGCCAAGATTGATGTCAAAGATATTATCCCTTATGTTTTCTTCCAGGAGTTTTATGATTTCAGGTCTATGTTCAAGTCTTTAATCCATTTGAGTTGATTTTTGTGAGTGGTACAAGATAGGGGTCCAGTTTCAATGTTTTGCATATGGTTGTCCAATTTTCCCAATACCTTTGTTGAAGAGATTGACTATCTTTCCCTCATTGTATATTCTTGGCTCCTTCGTCATAAATTAACTGACCAAATGCATTTGAATTTATTTCTGGGCTCTCTATTCTGTTCCATTGATCTATGTGTCTGTTTTTATGCCAATACCATACTATTTTGCTTACTATAGCTTTGTAATATAGTTTGAAACCTGGGAGTGTGATGCCTCCCAGCTTTGCTCTTCTTTCTCAGGATTGCTGTAGCTATTTGGGGTCTTTTGTGGTTCCATACAAATTTTGGGATTATCTGTTCTATTTCTGTGAAAAATGCCATTGGAATTTTGATAGACATTGTACTGAATCTGTAGATTTCTTCAGGTAGTATGGACATCTTAACAACATTAATTCTTCCAATCCATGAGAATGGAATATCTTTCTATTTTTTTTATCTTCTTCAATTTCTTTCATCAATGCCCTATAGTTTTCAGTGCATGGATATTTTAATTCCTTGATTAAATTTACTCCTAGGTATTTTACTCTTTTTGATGCAGTTTGTCTCTTCAGATAAGCTTTCTGCCCCTTTCTCTCTCTCTCTTATCCTGGGACTGCTATAACACAAATATTGGTCAACTAGATGTTGTCCCATAAGTCCCTTAAGCTATCTTCACCCTTTTTCATTTTTTGTTCTTTTTGCTCCTTTGATTAGATGAAATCTACTGCCTTGTCTTTGAGTTCACTGTTCCTCTTAGCTTTACTCTCGTTCAATGTTGAACTCCTCTATTGAATTTTTTGGTACAGTTATTATATTCTTCAGCTATGTGTTTTCTCTTTGGTACTGTCTTATTTTTTGTATCTTTCTTGAAATACTGACTCTGTTTATGCATTGCTCTCCCGACCTTGGTGAGCATGTTTATGACAATTATTTTGAACTCTTTATCAACTAAATCACTTATCTCTTTTTCATTAAGATCAGTTTCTGGAGTTTTATCTTGTTCCTTTGTTTGGAACATATTCCTTTATTTCTTCGTTTTCCTTGACTCTGTGTTAGTTTCTGCACATTAGATAAAACATCCACCTCTCCAAGTCTTGATGGAGTGGTCTTGCGTAGGAGATGAACCGTGTCATTCAATCCCACCCTAGGTCTTGGTTGACTCTCAAAGCTTTGTGATTGTCCAAGCAGCCTTTTTTGTTTTTTGGGTTTTTTTGGTGAGGAAACTTGTCCCTAACTTAACATCTGTGCCAATCTTCCTCTATTTTGTATGTGGGATACCACCACAGCATGGCTTCTTGAGAGGTGTATAGGTCTGTGCCCAGAATCTGAACATGTAAACCTCAGGCCACCAAAGCAGAGTGCATGAAGTTAACCATGATCCCACTGGGCTGGCCCCCCTCAAGCAACCAACTTTATTTTTAATAGCTTTTAGGAGCTGAGGGTATGCCAAGACCTGTCACTATCCAAAGGGGAAGATTTCAGTCAGCGCATAGATGCAGGCTTATTGGAAACTGAACACTCAGGCAGCAGCTTTTAAAGTATTCAATAGGCCTCTTTCAGAGAAAAATTAGGCAATGGACTTTCTGTCTATTCTGTCTATGCTATTCCCTGGGGGATAGCTGGTTCAGAACTGGGTTTTGTTGCTGTTGTTGTAGTAGTGTGGGACCTGCAAATGCAAGCCCTGCTGGACACCAGAGCCAGGCAGTCAAGAGGTGTGTCCATGGGGCAGCAGCAGCAAAAGCTGGGACATCAGATATGTATACAAGGTCCTTTCATGGAAACACTGGTGACCTAGAAGGTAGAGATAGCACCCCCATCCTCCTTCATCTCACGGACAGATTACAGGCGGGTCCTAGATGTGTGCCAAGTTAGAGGGCTGACCCTCAGATAGCAGCTTTCAAAGTATGCAAATAGGCCTCTTTCAGGGAAAGACTGTGAGAAGGGTGTTTCTCTCTGTTCCCTCTATGTTAAGTCCTGGGAGAAGAGCCACTGCAAGTCCTCACAAACCTATTAAGAATTGTTTTTTATGTTTGCCATATTCTTGTGGGTCTCATGGATGCAAATCCTGTTGGCTCTCAGAGTTAGGTGTTTTAGGGGCTCACCTCTCTGGTGGAATTCTTAAAGGCTGGGGTGCTAGATGTTGGGTTCACACCCTTCATGCCTCAGGGAGAAGCTGACAGTTATGAGTTCCTTCCCTATTGAATGTCACTGTGCTGGGGGTGGGATTTATGGTGATAGTGTGTTACAGCCTTTCCTACTCATTTGGATGTGGGTACTTTCTTATTCACCTACATGTAGATGTTGCTTGGCTAGTTTCTGGGTTTCTTTCAGTGAAATTGCTCTCTGCGTAGCTGTAGATTTTGTGTGTATTGGAGGAAGTGTGTTCAGGAGGCTCCTATGTCACTATCTTTGACTGGAACCTCACAAAACTGATTCTTAATCATTTAAAAATGTGTCTGTATACATAAATATACGTGTATTTTTTAGACTGTCCTCAGAAAATTCCAGGCTACATTTTCTGCCAATATTTTTCTGAATCTATTTGCTAGCATCAATTCATTCGTTCATATATTTGTTCAGAAAATCTTTATGGTATACCTAGACATACCCAGCTCTTTGTGTGAGTACAATAGCAACAGTGAACCAGACTCAGCTCTTAATCTTACAAATCCAAGGGAGCCCATTTACTACAACTACCAAATATTACCGTACACCATGTTTTACCCGTAGCCCACAGCCTTCTAACAGTTCTCTTTAACACATTTTAAGGCATTCAATGAATTAAAGTCAAAATTGAAATCTATTTAACTCAGTTAAGTAATTGATTAAAAAATGAAGCCAATGTATTTGCAAATCATTAAAGCTTATATGCATTCTTGTTGGCATCCTTTTAAATACAGCCTATGATTTCACTTTCTTTAATACATTTTGTTAAAAACCATTCAAACCAAAATTAGCTTTGATGGAATACTGCAGCTTATTCTTAAAGAAAAAGATTTATCTCTCCCCAAGCCATATATATGTACCTTGTCTGATTAGATCAGAATACTGATATCAATATCAATGTTATAGCAATGAATTTGCTTGCCCAATAATGTCATTAACGTCATTAGAAATAATTATAAGCCATTTATTAAATTATTTTCAACCTAATTTTAAATTAAAAGAAAAAAGGGAGATTAATAAATTAAAATTTTGTGAAAAAAATTTATGGGATTTTTTTCCCTCACAATCAGTTCTGCAATTTGAGTCTTCAGTACTGTTCATTTTCTTGAAATTTTATTTTAAAGAAGAAAATAAATATTCTTTATTTTTTAGAATGATGATATGATTGCAAATTATAAAATTAAAACAAGATAAAAAATTACACCATATATATTTTAAAATTAACACCTTTTTCAAAGCAATTTTCCCGTTTAAAACATAATTGCCAATCCTGTAACATGCTATGTTTTAGAACTGAAATAAAAATGTATATCATTATTGAACAAAGTTCTGTATAAAATTAATTTCAAGATAAATTTACATTTATTGTCTCCTAAGAATCTCCACAAGGAAGAAAACTTATGAATAAAAGAATTAATGTGAGAATTTTTTTCTATTTAGAGATCAAGAATTTATTATATTTCCTCTCAAAATGTTTTATTTCTTTATCTTTCCCTCTAAGAACAGAATTCTTCAAGCTGTAAAGTCTTGAAAAGTAGTGAAATGGTACAAAATTTAGGAATCACTGTTGCTTAATAACATTTATGTGATTTAAATTAGACTCATTTGGCTTCGTGTCAACTGATTCTTTTTTACACTTAGAAAAGTTATGGTTACCTTTTTTAGTGCAGTTAGAATAGTTTGCCCATCTCATTTACCTGATCCAGAAGCCCCAGACTGCATCACTTGTCAATAGAGTCATTACCGAGATTCCAAATACTAACGTGAATTACATCAAAACGTAATAGTGTGACATGGCACTCTCTGGTAGGGGATTTAAGATATCAAAAACTTATAAAAATATGTCCATGCAATTTTATGTAGGAGAAGGAAAAATGCTTTGTCAAATATACCCTTATACTATAATTGGAAGGAGGGATTGCTCTGTCCAAAGCCAGGAATAAACAAAAATCACTGCAAATGGTGAGACCATAGAGACTGCAATAAAATAACCATTCTTATGTACTGTTATTGCTTCTAATAAATAAGTATGTGACTAGGACAAATAAATCATAAAAAAAATTTTAGCAGTCATTAAAAATGTAAATTTAATTGCTAACATATTTCACAAATTAAGGATAGTAAAGTTAACTTTCATATTGATATCTACTCACCCCATCTGTTATATAATCACATGTTAACCCAAGGAAAGCTGGACTGTATATGAATCAGCAGCTAATATACCTGGAAAGAACAAAGATATCTTTGACGCTGGTGGACTGTCCATTCCCAAGTGTATTGAACAATGGGTTAGTTTGCATATACAGAGATATCTTGTGGATTTTCCTGGGGCGCTACACTAAGGCTTGTCCTTTTCAAAGTTGTGTCAATCGAGTCATCATAAATGTAGTAGAACATTAATAAAACTTATGCCTGAGTCAAAAATGGAAGAGAAAATGTATATAGATTACAGAATAAGTATGTAAAAAAGATAAATACTTAACTGGAGTAATGACTAAACTAGCAAAATGAAGTTTAATAGACTATTAATGATAGTTACCATTTATTGACCTATTATTATATCCCAGGCCTTATGCCAACACTTTTAATATATTTTTCCATTTAATCTTTATAAAAACCCTATAGAGCAGTTACAGTCATGTGTCACTTAACAATGAGGATACGCTCTGAGAAATATGTCATTAGGCAATTTTGTCATTGTGTGAACCTCGTTGAGTATACTTACACAAACCTAGAGGGTATAGCCTACTACACACCTAGTCTATATGGTACTAATCTTATGGGACCCCCGTTGTATATGCATTCCTTCATTGACTGAAACGACATTATGCAGTGCATAACTATACTAATACTCACACTCAACAAATGAGGAAAAGGCTTAGAATTTTTTAACAACTTGCCCCAGTTCAGACAGGTATCAAGCCAGAAGTCAAAGCCAGATCTGGCCACAAAGCCAGTATTTTATCCTCTGTGTTACATTGCCTTTCATCTAAGTTCCAGAAATCTAACTCTCAGTTCAGAAAAGACAGAAATTTTAGTTTACAGTAAGGTCAATGTAAGTGTCATATACTTGCTAAAAACATTTGAAGCATCTTAGGCTTTAGTTATAAAAGTAAAGTGTCAAAAGCAAAGAATGCAATAGTCCTTAATTGATGACCTCATGCACCCTTCCTGGAGTTCTGTGTAAAATCCGGGAGCTGCGCTTTCAGAGGAACATTGACAAACAGAAGAGCTGCCATAGAACAAAGGTAATGAAAATGTAATAACTCTGATGAGTATAGTTACCTTTTATTTAACATATGCTAATGTCTGTTGCTGTCTTTGTACTTTACATAGTTTTCTCATTTAATCCTCATAATATTCTTGGAAGCTGGGTGTGATTTTCCTTATTTTACAAGAGAGAAAACTGGAGCTAAGAAAGATTATGTAATTCTCCTGAGACCACATAGCTAATGTACATTAGAGCTGGAAAAGGTCTCCTGAGACCACACAGCTAACATATATCAGAGCTGGTGTTTATCTAACAACAAAGCCAGGAAACTTCCTATTATACTACCTTGCAATGTTGAAAGGAATTGAAGAAGTTTAGTACTAAAGAAGACAGATGTTAGAAGGATTAGGCTTATGTTATTGCTCGGTTCCAAAGAATAAAATTAGAAACAACTGGAAGGTGGTAAAAAAAGATACATTTTTCTGATGGCAAGGATTTTCTATTGACCAGGCCATTTGGAATATGTAATTTTAAGCCATGCCAAGAGGATGACTTGCCACTTGCTGCTCCTTTCCCCATGTTGTCTCATTTCTGACTCAAGGAGTTTTTATTTGTGGTTTTCTTAGCCTAGAGTGCTCTTCCCTGTATCTTCTCTCGGAGGAGGTATCTTCTGAGCCAAGCCTTAGTGATAAGGGGTATCTTATTTGATTGTTCTTGGAAAAGTAAGCCTGATCTCATTACTGCATTGCCCTTGCTTATTTATTGTTACCGTGTTGATTGCCTTTCCCCTCCACCAGAATGAATGTTCCAAGAGAACACAGGTGAGAACTACGTGAGGCAAAGAGCAGACACTCAGTGAGCATTTCTTGTATACCGAATAAACGTTGTTGAGCTATTCATGCCTTAGATGGTGCGTCATTAGATTAAGCTCTCGGCTACTCCAAGAATCTATGACTCTCCTTTTAGCCTAATAAATAATGAATGCAGCAAATGGGAGACAGTCTATATAAGAACTGTACTGTTTCATCAAAACAAGTTAAAACTTTATTTGAGTAACACCAAAATGATGTTTAAGAATGCATATATACAAACGATTCTACAATCACATTGTAGAATTTGTAAATAAACACTAAACAATTGTGGAAGGGAGTTAGGACAGTCTTAACATAAGTTGTTAACTGAATTTAACACAAATTTTCAAAATCCACCCTCTGTGCTCTTTATGTGACAGCATACGTAGGCATCATGGCAGTAAGATCCTATTCCTAGTGAGTATCTACAAAAGAAGTGAAAGTATACATCAGCACCATAATAAATAACATTTTCTTAATGCTTCTGATGTGTTCGGGATAGCACAGAACATTACACACACATTATCTCTTCTAATCCTCAAAGTGCACCGATGAGATAGTATTTCTAAGTCATAGTTCTCCCATTTTACAGATAAGGACAGGAAAGCATGATGGACTTTTAAGAAACTTGCCCAGAGTTACATAGTTTATAACTGATGCTGTCATATTTAGACTTTAAGCCAGTCTGACTCCACAGTCTCACTATCAAATACCAATCATTGCACATTAAACAATCTCCTTTTCAATGTCATTAAAGTAAAAGGGAATATATCCAATGTCTCTCAAAGTAGAAACATAAAACTAAACATTTTTCTATTTTTTTCAAAATTTGAGATCTGTACATGAAGAACTCACTTTTAAATTCAATTTGAACTAGATACTTCTTTTTTAAGTTCCAACAAATACTTAGTGGAATTACTATAAGGAAAAGAGAGCAACCTATACCTCTTTGTGGTGAACAAGTAATAGATCTCACTGTGACTCATTTTCCTCTTCTCAAAAGAAGCCCATTGTTTGGGAGGCTGCTCTGTATAAAAGGAAACATCTTATGCTGTGAGGTTACAGGGAGCAACGGATAGATGTTGCGGGGAAGAGATTTTGCTTTAATGTGAGGGAGAAATTTCTATCAAGTTGGCAAATGAGCTGCCTTTTGGGTTGTGACTGCCATATTAATGAAGAGGTGATTTTAGAGACAGCCAGTCTTGCTGGTCTAGGGTTTAATCACTGCTGAGGTTGAGGTTTGTTTCTCAGTCAGGGAGCCACACCACCTGTCAGTGGGTTGGTCGTCATACTGTGGAGGCTGCCTGTTGCTGTGATGCTGAAAGTTATGCCGCTGGGATTTCGAATACCAGCGGGATCACCTATGGTGGAAAGGTTTCAGCAGAACTTCCAAACTAGACAGACTAGAAAGAAAAAAGGACCCGGCCACCTACTTCCAAACAAATTGGCCATGAAAACCCTGTGAATAGCAGCAGAGCACTGTCTGATATAGCGCTGGGAGGTGAGAGGATGGAGCCAAAAGACCAGGCAGGGCTCCACTCTGTTGTACACAGGGTCGCTGGGAGTCAGAATGAACTTGAAGGCACTAACAACAAAAACTAGTAGAGACAGGGAAACTATTATCAAAGTTGAAGAAAACAGGTCAGCAAGCTTTTTCTGTGAAGGTACAGATAGCAAATATTTTAGTCTTTGCCGGGAGTATGGCCTCTGTTAGAAGGACGCAATTCTGACTTTGTAGTGCAAAAGCAGCCATAAAGATGATGGAAGCAAATGGGTCTAGCTGTGTCCAAATGAAATTTATTTATACAGACAGGCTACAGGCCACATTTAGCCTGGGGATGAAGTTTCCCAACCCTTATTAAAGAGTGCATTAACCTGAACATGCTCACTGCTCTTACAAAACCTCCAAATTTCAGTGGCTTAATGGAGGGATTAGCAAACTAGGACCACAGGCCTATCTGCCCCACAGCCTGTTTTCACATGATTTGCAAACTAAGAACAGTTTTTACATTTTTAAAGGTCTTAAAGAAGAGGAAGGATGAAGAGGAGGAAGAGAAGTGACAGAGACTGTGGCCCACAAAGCCTAAAATCCTTACAAATTTGTCCTTATACAGAAAAAGTGTGCCAACCTAAACAGATATGCCTTGTTAGACAGCTTTCCTCCAAGCAGACTCAGGGCTTCAGACCCTTTGCATTTTGTAATGCTGACATCTTCTGCATGGGGCCAATAAATTCACTATGGTATGGGGGGAAAGCAAGAGAAAGACACACAGGATATGTCACTCTCTTATTGAAGTGATACTCATTATTTTTGCTCATCTTTCATTAGCCAGACTTAATCATGTCTCTGCTTAGATACAAGAGAGCTGAAAAATATATCCTTGGCTGAATAGCTTTCTCCCAGCTTACTTCATACAATGGAAGAAGACCATGAATCCTTAGTGGGCAGAGAGTTGCCTCTACCACATAGAAAGAATGTGTAGATCAGATCAAGGCTTGAAATAGATATACTCCAACAGGCATTTCAACTATGAGACATGATATTTCTACTTCTACAATCCCTGAAGTTGTAGGAATATGATATCTATGGGCTACACAGAGGCTGATTCTCTCTAACACACTCACTTATAACTTGTTACCTTTCTTTGATCACAAATGACAAAAGAGTTTCCCAAACACAGTATCTAATAATTTTTGTCTCCTAAAGTTCTTTCATGTATTTATACCTAAATAAAGAATCTCAGTATTATGAACTTATATGAGAAAATTACAACTCTGAGTCTTATATGATACATATGTCAAATAAATTACAAATAATGCAACCATATATTTTTTGTCTGAGTTAAAAAGAAAGCATTTGGTTTTAGAATATTTCAATTTAACCTCTACTTTTACACGTCACTTTATCACTCATATCTTTGCCTATCCACTGAGTCGTATCTTTCATGATTGATTCTCAGTTAAGTTTATAAAGTTACCAGCAACAAAATAGGACTACAATTTTTCAAATGATGGTTTTCATCACATTATTGTTTCAGTGCTCGTTCTTGTAGATTTTTATGAAGAGAGAAAGAGAGATTGAGACGGAAAGAGAGAAACCTGAAATAAATCTTGTTACTTGCTGTAATAAACATCATTAAAGGTGTGAGAGACTAATTGACAGGGCTTTAAAAATGAATCTCTATTTTAAGAGAAATTGGTGTAATCACTCAAATAATTAAGTGAAAAGAACAGTGGTAGTAATAGAAACTGCAGACAAGTGATCAACAAAATAGCATTTAAATCAGACAAAACTAAGGGATAACAGAAAGGACCAAATAGTCTGTTGAGAAGACAACGAAAGGAATTTAAATTAATCATCAGGATTTATCAGGACAAGAAAAGCAATAACAAGTACATGGCATGATTCAACGTCATTGACTGAAGTTACCCTAAAGAAGTAGAATCAACCAATACTTTTTTTTTAATCACCAACATCATATCTGTGATATGCAATAGAAAAATTGTTAAATGGCAATATTCCAGGGTTAGCTGAATTCTTTGAAGCACAGAGTAAAAAGGAGGTAGAATCAAGATAAGAAATATCTTCTGACTAGAAATAGTCACAAGGAAGCCGTTGCTGTATTTCTTAACTGCTTTAAAATGTAGGAAGCACTATGACATTTCAGGTATCTACGTTAAAAGACATTCGTACCACTAGGTTTGGAAAATATTATACTTCAGTTAGAAGGACTCCCAGGAAAATCTTTCTCCAGTCTGGTTTTCTTAGCTTTTTCACGTATCATATCATGAGAAACCCCAGAGATAGTCACCAGGCAGTCAAACACACTCTTGGAAGATTAACCGTTTTGTAATAATGATGTAAGCATTGGTTTGAACGTTGAATTAGTGAGTTTATTTGTTGGAACGCGATGAAGAGTCAAACAGCTGGGCACATCTAGAGTCAACGAATCAGAACCTTAGTTCCAATCAACTGTACTGAAGGAAAATTACTGTTTTGTTTTTTTATTGAAATCTTGACACATTGAAGGTACTTTCCAAGAAAGTTGTCACTGTTGTACTCACTAGCACCCTCTGATGGCAATGCTGCGAGTCCTCAGGGGGAAGGATTAGCCAGTCTTTTGGGGACCCTTGGGCAGCTGAAGATATTCTCTTCTCCCTACATTAGTATGTGCTGCCTACCTCTAGACCCTGCAGACCATGGGTTATGTCTTCTGGCTGGGAACATGGTTCACCTCTATTTCTGATGGTGGGAGGTAGAAATGCAGTGATTTGTGTTGCTTTCATTAAGTTATATTAGTATAATTAAAAGTTAAAAGAACCTAAGATCAGTACAAGGTTTGTAAACTTTTTGGTAATCCTTGATAACCCTGCGATGACTCTGGGCCATTCTCCGCATCAACAATGTCTCTTCCTTAGACATCTCCTGCACCTTCCCCAGCACATACTTACCCTCTCTCCCAGGAAGAACCTGGTCCTCATTAATCAAGAAAAAAAAGGGTCAGCTTTAAGCATAAGGGTAGACAGATACAAGAAAGCCAGGTATCTGAGATGGATTGACACTTCTCTCCACCCCCCTGGAAAAAGTCTTTGTAATCTTACTGTTTTGGTACACTTCCTATGTCTTGTCTGTCCAAGACACAACAACAGGAGATCACATTTGTGTTTTACACAAGCCTTCCATGGCTTTTATTTTCCTTTTGCTCACATGTAATGAAGGCCAAGTTCATATCTGTAGCCAATAACAGATTCTCTTCTGGTTCTGATCAAGTAGGAAGTTAGGGACAGTAATAAGCTTTAAAATCCTTTACATAAATCACAGAAACTATATAAGCAAGGTCACTCAAAGGGATCTTTCAACATTTGGGAACTGAAATCCATGCAATTAGCAGACAGTCTTGTTACCATATCCGTGGTCCCTTTGGTTCTGATGTCTTCCCTCAACTCTCTGCCTACGAATGTTCTCTGGTCATGTGGTTATGAAAATAAAGCAGAAACGACTTGCTATGGGATTAACGTGGGGTCTCAGTACCACGGCAGTCTCAGTGTATCTTAACCTCTTTTATATGGTAGCTCAGGATTCCCAGAGAGATTGTTCCAAAATGCTAGGGCAAAAGCAGCAAGGATTCTTGTATTTGGTCTCAGTAATTATGCAGCATCACTTCTGTCGTACATTTTTGCTCCATTCTTTGGTCAAAGCAATATTAATCCAGCCCACATTAAAGCAGCCATAGGGCCAGTGAATAAACAGACCTCATTCTCAATGAGAAAAGTGTCAAAGAATTTGAGGACATTGTTATTCCACTATTCCATGTTGTTTTGGATCACATCCAAATGAAATACTTGTATCCATATCCTTGATTCAGGATCTGCTTTTTGGAAGAAACAAACTAAAACAATTTGATCTCTGTTGATTTCTTTTTGAGAGAAAAGCCTTGCTGGGCAGCAGTGGTGGAGCAGTAGCTTGCACAAGGCCAGGCTGTTGGTTGATAACCAGTTATTTAGAAATGCAGCTTAGGCTATGTATTATTACCTTGTTTATGAGATAATTTCTGTTCCTCCAAAAATTCTTCATGTTTTCTCAGGAAATGACAAACTTGGGATTTTTTCACATTTTAATTTAATTTTCACAGATAAATTTATATTGTCCCCTTAGATAGTGGTGAAAATGCATCAAACTCCCATGGTAACCAGTAGCTATCAGAGAAGCCTGACTTCCTTAGTTGCTGGAGTAGCCAAAAAATAAAAATATCCATTTTAGAAACATTATAAACATAAGTTTCAGAATGATAATATCTTTTTGTATGATGTATTACGTATTGGGATGTTTTAATATATCCATTGCAAAACATCCTATAGATCAAACCGGAGTATGTAAGGGCTAATTTTATTAAACATGTCTCTAAGAAGGAATGTGGGAAAATCAGGACGATGTAAAGAAACTAATAAACACACTGCTAGGATAAGCTGTGAAAGGGAACAGAATATGTCACCCCAAAACATGCCACTCTTGCCTGTGGATTATTTAGAGCTGAAGACAATCAAGACCCAACCGACTCAGGAAAAACTTTTACCTCTTCCTTAACTGCCTAAAAGAATTTAGATAGGGGCTTGGCCTAGAATGAGAGCTATTACCAGAGGAAACATTTTTGTCTGAAAGACTTGCCTGCATGGCAGGGCAAACTTCTGTTTACCAAACATCTGCTCTTCTTATCTTCCTGTGAATTGCCCTCCCCCTGTTTGAAGCCCCAGGCCCCTATGGGATTCCTTAGTCAGGTTGGCATATAAGCCTCAATTGCCTGACTGTCTTTGGGTCTCATGTCTTTGTGGGCTCCTGTAAGTATGAAATTAAATTTGTTTTTCTCCTTTTAATCTTTCTTATGTCAATTTAACTATTGGACCAGCCAAAGAACCTAGAAGAGTAGAAGGAAAAATTTTTCCTCCCCTACAGCAGTAAGCAAAAGTACCATGTGAAAACCTAATATATACATCACAAGGCAAAATTTCCCCGATTTGTGGGGAAGTTATAAATCTAATGTGTACAGATACTTCTAAAACCCTGACCCATGCAGTTCAGACCCAGGGTAGTGTTGCAGTTAAAATGACGCAAGCCATGAAAACAGCACACATTCAAAATAATTCAAGTCCTTTATTTGACTTGTACTTCTTGAAAGACCATGAAGGTGATCAATAGTTCTGAGCAATGGTTTTTAAACTTCTTTCTGTTTTTCTCTGTCTTTGATAGACCTCCCATACCATAATACCTCTCTCATCCTTCACTTCAAAAGCTTCTCCTTAGAAACCTCTACACACAACCTCCAAGCTGCATGTCTTATGTTCACATAATTCTTCTCCCCTTGTTTTTGGTTTTTGTTTTTTGGAAACTGACAAAATCTCTTTTGCAAGAGCTGTTAAATTTATCTAGATAACTCTCACTGGATATTAAGATCACATATAGTGATCTGCATTCATTCAATTCTCATGCTTATCAAAGACTATATATGTTGACACTTTTCTTTTTTTTTTTGAGGAAGATTAGCCCTGAGCTGCCAATCCTCCTCTTTTCACTGAGGAAGACTGGCCCTGAGCTAACATCCATGCCCATCTTCCTCTACTTTATATGTGGGACACCTACCCCAACATGGCGTGCCAAGTGGTGCCAGGTCTGCACCCAGGATCCGAACTGGTGAACCCTGGGCCACCGAAGTAAACGTCCGCGCTTAACCACTGCTCACCAGGCTAGCCCCTATACATGTTAACATTTAATTGCTCACCTTCACAAAATCTGAAATCCCTGTGTGGTATTGAAGGGGAGCAGAATATGACACCCCAAAATATGCCTCTTTAGCATAAGGATTATCTTGATCTGATTTTTAAGATATGGCAGACACAGGAAAAGTTCTGAAAACCACATAGAAGTTGCCGTTTTGTAAGAGAATTTATATCTATATGCATGCATTGCATAAGGACATTTTGGTAAACAGTGGACCACATGTACGATAGTGGTCCCATAAGAATAGTATCATATAGCCTAGATCTAGATTTGTGTAAATACACTCTATGATGTTCTCACAATGACAAAATCTCCCAGTGATGCATTTCTCAGAAACAACCTGTCATTAAGCAACACATGACTGTATAAGACAAACCTCCATTTTTAAGGGTGTGTCCCTCTCTGTACCAGGAAGAGGAGAATAACTGAATCTCTAGAAACTCTTATCAATAGAGAAGGTAAAGACAAATCTGCATAACAACCATGCCTTTGTTTACTGTGCTTTGTCTGATAACCTTCCATAACTGGGGCTCCCTACACCCCTATTCCCCTCAACATCTTCTGTCTTTAGGTGAAGATGGTGCAGTTAAGGTAGTGACTTGGGTCATTTTGGAGAGTTACTCAGTTTTCCTGGGTCTCTCCCATGTATGCAGGAGGGATACATGTTATTAAACTTCTATTTGTTTTTCTCCTATTAATCTGTCTTTTATTAAAGAAGAGTCTCACTCAAGAACCTAGATGGGTAGAAAAATTACTTTTCCTCCCCTACAATATCCCCCTAAGATCAGGAATAAATAAAAATGTTCACAATCATCAATGCATCTTTCATCACCTTACCAGAGGTTGTCGACAGCCATAAGGCAACAAAAAGATATGCAAGTTATTTAGCATGAAAAGGAAGAAATGTGTGCTGTTATTTATTGAAGTCATGATTATATGCTTAGAAAATCAAAAACCATCTAAAGACAAACTATCAGAATTAGAAAATGAATTTCACAATCATTGGATACAAGATCAATATATAAAAATCAACTGTATTTCTACGTGCTAGGACTAATTAAAAAATAAAATTTGAGAAATCATACAATTATTTATTGCATCAAGAACCCTCAAATACCTAGGAGCAAATGTAATGAAAGACAGGCAAGACTTATACGGATAAAACTACAAAACATGGTTAGGAGATATTTTTAAATATTCCAATAAACTTGGGGCAATCCTATTTTCTCAGTTTGGAAGAATCAACATTTTAAAGATGTCATTCCTTCCAAATTAAATTACAGATTCAGGGCAACCTCAAACAAAATTTTCCCCTCCAAAAACAATAGTAAATTCTAGAAATTAACAATTTGAATCTAATGTTTATATGGAAATGAATAGGCCTAATAATAACATAACAATCTTAAAAAAGAACAAACACTACCGCATAAAAAGGCTTATAAAACTACAATAATTAAGACTGTGGTGTTGCCAATTAAATACGCATATAAAACAATGGAACAAAAAAGAAACAGGGCAGACCCACACACACACAGTCCCTTGATTCAACACCAGGTGACTCTTCAGTAAGATGGGGAAATGATGATCTTTTTAATAAATGGTGCTGGGTTAATTGGATATCTATTTAAAAAAGGAAAATAAGAGTTTTAATGTCTGGAGCCTGTAATACTGAAGATATTGACAGAGAGAAGCCAGCTACCTCAACATTTTGATTCTTTTTTTTTTTTTCACCAATTCCCCTGGGTGTGTGGTCTGTTTTCAAAGGTACATTAGGTAACAGAGTAACTAAATATTTCACCACTCTGTAACAAGGATAGAAGATATTGCTTCTATTCTGCAATATCTGGTTTTTAATATTTACCTCACCATTTGGTCTTTTAGTCAATTCCACATGATAGGTTCTAGTCCCTGAACATAACTTTCCTAATCATAAAATTTAACTGAATTAACAGAGCACCCTGGACTCACCCACCCACCCAAAAAACAAACAAATGAAAGCAATGGCTTAAATCAATTAGTAATTTTATTTCTTCAGCATATAAAAACCATTACTGTACTGGTCAGTTGTGGAAACAGAATCCATTCTGACCACATAAAGCAGGAAAGGATTCAGAATATTACATATTCCTTAATGCGTGAAATTGCTGGGTACGCAGAAATTCTAAGAACGACTCCCAGATCTCTACCGTAGAACTTGTCTGGCAAGAGAGATGCTGCTAACTGATGCTTTAGACCACACAATCTTGTGTTCAGAGAGCTGCCACATCAGGAAGCCACCGCCTCCACTTCTAGCCTCAGAAAATCCAAGGCCGTCTGTTGACGTGCTTTCCAGAAGTTCTGGACTCCCCAGACTCAAATTGCTCACTTTCTCTTCCTAAGTTTCACATGTGTATATCTGCCCACTAGAACACAGTCATTCTTAAAACACTAGCTCAAGGGAGCCTAGGAAACATGGTCCATTCTAGAAAGACAGTGGAACGAAAATTGAGTTAACCAATCTAGAGCATTTGCCTCAGCTTTCAAAATTCTGTAACAATAAAAACTATCATTTATTAAGCATCTACTCTGTGTCAGATGCAGCAAATTTATTTGTTCTCATTTATTTCACCTAATTTTTTTTTTTTTGAGGAAGATTAGCCCTGAGCTAACATCTGCTGCCAATCCTCCTCTTTTTTGCTGAGGAAGACTGGCCCTGAGCTAACATCCATGCCCATCTTCCTGCATTTTATATGTGGGACACCTACCACAACATGGCTTGCCAAGCAGTGCCATGTCTGCACCCAGGATCTGAATCGGCAAACCCTGGGCCGCTGAAACGGAATGTGTGAACTTAACCACTGTACTACTGGGCAGTGCCCTCATCTAATACTTTCAACTAAGTTTTCTCTCTCTTTTTGTTTCCTCCCCAAAGCCCTAGTACATAGCTGTATATTGTTTTTTTTTGGTTTTTTTTTAAAGATTGGCACCTGAGCTAACAACTGTTGCCAATCTTCTTCTTTTTTTTTTTTTTTTTTTCTGCTTTATCTTCCCCAACCCCCCTGTACATAGTTGTATATCTTAGTTGCAGGTCCTTCTAGTTGTGGGATGCCGGACGCCGCCTCAACATAGCCTGACGAGCAGTGCCATGTCCGTGCCCAGGATCTGAACCCTGGGCTGCCACAGCAGAACACACGAACTTAACCACTCAGCCACAGAGCCAGCCACATAGCTGTAAATTCTAATTGTAGGTCCTTCTACTTCTTCTACGTGAGCTGCCCCCACAGCATGGCTACTGACGGGCCTAGTAGTTAAAGATAAGCGGGTTCCATTTCGGCGACCCATGTTCAGTTTCCTGGCACAGAACCACAGCACTTATCTGTCACTAATTTTTTCTATAGATTGAGTTTAATATTCTCCTTTTATTAAAGTTAAAGAAACAAGGGTTGGCCTGATGGCGCAGCAGTTAATTTTGCACATTCTGCTTCGGCAGCCCAGGGTTCGCTGGTTCAGATCCCGGGTGCCTACCTATGCACTACTTGTTAAGCCATGCTGTGGCAGGTGTCCCACATATAAAATAGAGGAAGATGGGCACAGATGTTAGTTCAGGGCCAGTCTTCCTCAGTGAAAAGAGGAGGATTGGCAGCAGATGTTAGCTCAGGGCTAATCTTCCTCAAAAAAAAAAAAAAAAAGAAAGAAAGAAACAGACTAATGACCAAAACAACAATTAAAATAATTTTTAAAAAACTTGCCCAAATTCTCTAATATAATTATGCAAGGACAAAACACAAAACCAATTCAGTGTGACTTGGGGAATGAGATTCTTTCTATTATTCTTTGCTTTCTCTAAAACTAAAATCATATCAGTATAACAAGGGTTTTATTTTCAAATTTTAAGATTTTACTTAAAGGTGGATTAAAACAAACTCAGGGATGTATGAAAAAGTTGTATTAGTTTTAAGGATGGATAAAATCAATAATAAAACAACGACTGACAGGATGCCTAGATCATTCAAAGGGAAAACACTAACAAACCCAAAAATGTTAACGTTGCTGCATTTAGCGAGCCAGAATGTGAATGCCATATTACAGAAAGTTCTGACTCCATTTAATTGATATGCGCTTTTGGCAAAATAAGTGAGGATTTGGCCCAAGATAAGAGCGTAGACATCTGTGTGCTAATACCTCTGAGCAAGTGCTCATGTCTTCTATATTCAGCATCAGAAAATTTTGTTAATCCAAGTTTCCCTGTCAGTCATGTGACTTAAAATACGACAGAAATATCTTTAAACAAATAGAATAATGATGAAAAGATCTCGAAATCACAGGCAAAAATACATTTCTGAACACCAATTACTTTTCTTCGTTCATAGACTAAGCAAAGTAAATATTCTTCTTTCAAGTATTCTTCATCTAAAAAAAGAAATATCGGGAACATATTTCTCAAAGCATCTAGACTTGAAATGTAGGTACAAAATGCAGAACAAATGACACAGAGTACCCCAGCCAGAAAAATGCATGATTCATAAGGACTTTAATTTTAATAAGGCTGAAGATAGCTGAGAAACTAAATAATGTGAAAATTTACTGAAGACCTTGAGAGTTGCCTGAAATTTCACCCAAGAACTTACAGAACTTAATCAAAGCAGCCTTTGTTGAAAAGCAGATTTACATTCCAAATGAAAGCATTCAGAGTGCTTGAAATCAGAAGGTGAGAGGAAGAAAGAAACAGAAGGTCACCCTATATATTTCTCATCATTGCGGTGTTCTCTGCCTTCCTTCTTGCTCAGCTAAATCAAATGAAAGGACTTGGCTCAGAAAACTGCGTCGTAGTTTCGGTAGTAAAAGTAGCACAAAGTACAAGTTACCAATATCTCTGGGAAATAAAAGACGGAAAAATTAACATAAGTCTAAATTTAATTAGTAGGTCAATGGAATCATTGATGTACTCAAAACTTAACTGTAACTTATTGGGGGTAACTACAAATGATTAAAATATTTGAGAGACACTTAGCTGCTTTATTTTTTAGCGTAATATTCATCTTGTATGGATATCTGAGGTGAGCACAAATACAATTATTAATTAATTGTTACTATTAAATTACTATTAAATTTTTATTTACATTTAAATGTGCAGTAGGCACTCTACTAGGTAATTTTTGTATATTATCCTCTTCTTTATCTGACCTTGAAATGTTGGATTTTCTCACAGCTTGGTAAAATGCCCCCTTATTTTCTCACTGACTTTTAACTTATCTGCCTAATAAAAATTTGCGAATGTATATCCCCATGCAAACTTTTCTTAGGAATTCTATTTTCCTCTAGTGAACCACCTAACTGACATCTGTGCTGAGGCAGCATCCTACGTACAAAATAGAGGAAGATTGACATAGATGTTAGCTGAGGGACTATCTTCCTCAAACAAAAACAGGAAGATAGGCAACAGATGTTACCTCAGGACCAATCTTCCTCAACAAAAAAAATAAAAATAAAAAAACCCACACAAACTTTTTTTAAAAAGGGAAAATACAAGTTACAAGCACTTTTCAGGAAGGAATTATAGGAATTGGACTTCCTATGATATTACAGCTATAGAAAATAATGAGTTGAACTGTATGTAATGACCACCGTTACTGAGTGTCTTTATGACAGGCAACATGAAGTAATGGAGAGGATCCAGACTCTAAAGAAAGATGAAACTAAATTTGAATATTGCTCTGCCATTTTGTAGAAGTGTCAAGTTGGGCAATTTTTCTCCTCTGTGAACCTCAAATAGCCTCACCTGTGAAACTGTGCTATTAATACCTAACTTTCACTGACATTTTAAAGATCTGCAATGGTAGTTTTTATTGTTTATGGGTTTTTTTTTAACATAATTACCATTTTTTTCTCGTGATGAGAACTTTTAAGATTTACTCTCTTAGCAACTTCCAAATATACAATACAGTATGAACTATAGTCACCATGCTGTACATTGCTTTTATTATTATCACTGTTGTCATTATCATGACCATTATCATCATCATCACTCATAGCAGAAACAAGAAACACAAATTTTTTTTCTCTCAAAGAATATTCTTTGTTTTGTCCTGTTTTAGTTTTTTTTTTTGTTATTGTTCTCTCAGGAAAACAACAAAGGTGTTAAGATTGATTATATACTTTGCTTTCCCTTCTGGTCACCATTTGTCACTGTAAGCAAACAGCAAAATAAAATCTCCTTTTATTAAATGAGCCTCTATACAAATCCCACACAGTCTGCACTGGTAGGAAAAAAGAAAGGCCTCTTCTTCGCGTGTCCAGATTTGATCTTCCTGTATAAATCAATAGTTACCTATATCCACCATTCACCTGTCTTAGATAGAGACCTTTAGTTACACTGTATACAAAGTTTATGTTGCATTCCAAATATTTTAAGCTGCTTTGCAATTTCTTACAAAGAAAACCTCTTTCAGTCCTGTTACTGCTCAGCTAACTCCTGTACCCCTATGCCATTAATCTAATTAAGACTTTGACAAAAACAATTTAGAACTAGAACTCAAAAATACAATTAAAAGGTTTAAATGCAAAGAAAGTGATTTTGGGTATTAAATGTAAACGACATTTTAATACTAAGAATTCATCAGTTTGGAAGTTAATGAAATTAATGAAGCAAGAAATAAGATGCAAATCCAAAAGTTTGTATTCCTCTGCTTAGTTGGCTGCCCTGGGCAAGCCCTAAAGAGGAACCGAAGCCAATTACAACTGTAAGTTATAATTTGGGATGTGCTTCCATTAGACACTTATACACAATAAAATAGTCTGAAAAGGACTTTGTAAACAAGAGGCACAGTCAATTGAATGTATGTAAGTGTGTGCATGGGCGTGCAAATGAACGGATGTTAGGGGAATAAAATGCTAGAAGTATAGGATGAATATTAACATTTTTATTTAAAAAAATAGCCACTTGAATGCCCTAAGAGTCAAAGATGAAAATCTAGAATATAACTACAAAGTTTGACAGTAGAAAGCCCCTGGAAATTCTGAAATCTTGAAAAATTATGTTGGCATTCTGAGCAAATGATTACAGGTATTTGGTAATATGAGCAATTTTCTACTTGTATGGTAGATAGATACACATCATTCAGGGAAAAACACACGCAAACACCTATCTACCTGCCATATGATAAGAAAATGTCCACATTTATTTCTTTGAAAAACACTGTACTAGTGACCATCAAATTAACCCTTTTGGGTTTTTTTGTGTGTGTTTGCAGGAGGAAGTTTGGTCCCAAGCTAACATCTGTTGCCAGTCTTCCTCTCTTTGCTTGAGGAAGTCTTGCTGGGCTGACATCTGTGCCAGTCTTTCTCTGTTTTATGTGAGATGCTGCTGCACTGTGGCTTGATGAGCGGCGATAGGTCTGAGGCCAGGATCCTAACCTGCGAACCCCAGCCTGCCAAAGCGGAGTGTGCAAACCCAACCACTATGCCACCTGGATGCCCCTTAACCACTTTTTTAAAATCCATTCATTTAGATCATTTTTGAAAATAAGCAAAAGTAGTTTTTTTTCTGAAAAATTATTTTTAAGCATGACGCATTAACATAGTTCACATAACTAATGTACAAAATGGTCTGACACCGTGACAGGTAACTTTCCAAAATGTCTCCCATAGAGCCCTGCTCTCTGATATTCACGCCACTGTGAAATCCCTTCTTATTGAGTGTGGGCAGGACCTAGTGATTGCTTCTAATGATCAGAATATAGAAAAAATGCAATTTCTCAGATTAGGTTATAAAAGACTGCAATTGGGGTCTTATTCTCACTCTCTTGTTCTTCCTGTGTGCTTGCTCTGATGAATCAAGCTGGAGAGGTCCACATGGCAAGGAACTGAGGGTGGCCTCTGGTAGCCACCAGCAAGGAAGAGAAGTCCTCATACTAAAAACCCTTTGAAGAACTGAATCCTACCAACAACTGCTTGAGTGGGTTTGGAAGCACATTCTTCCCTATTGAAGCTTTTTGTGAGACTGTAGCCCTGGCTAACACCTTGACAAGGCAGCTTTTTGAGAGATTTTTAAGCTGAGGACTCAGTTAAACTGAGCTCAGATTCTTGATCCACAAAGTATGAGATAAAAGATGTTCAAAGCCACTAAATTTTGAGGCAATTTGTTATGAAGCAATAAGGAACTAATAAATATTTCAGAGCATCTAATTTAATTAAGTTGATGATCCAGTGTTCAAATGTTGCTGAAATCAGTTACTAAGAGAACTCATGGAAATTAAATCTAACCAAGCAATTTGAGTGGTCATGTAGCAGAGCGCCATTCATTGAATAATGATATTATTATAAAAGAAAAGAATCTTGTAACCATAGAACATATAAAAATATAAAAAGAAAGCTAGCTCTCTTTTATTTGAAACCTGAGTTGCTGCCTTTGTTCTTTGTGTGAATTTTTGGAAAATATATCAATCTAGCAGTGTTAATCTCTGAAAATAAAAGCAGAAAGTGATTTTCGTCGAAATCCCTGTTCTTGAAAATCTTTTATAATGTATTGCTCCACTTTCCTGCCTTTATACATATAGTACAGAGAACTTGGTTGCCTTCTTTTGATGTCTTTCATGCAATGCCTCAGCCATTATATTGAAAATGGATTCTCTCTGTACAGTATTTTGGATATCAGAAAGTAAAAGAAAGATGAATATGCATCAACCTAAAACATTCACTGAAAAGATTTTTGGAATAAAACATTGGACTTTAGATTACTTTCTTGTGACTTGAATTTCTCAATGGGCTTCAAGTATATAATAATAATGATGATGATGATATAATAAACCAAACATTGTGTATTCAGAGGCTTCTGTTATATATTTTTTTTGGTATTATTCTTCTATACTAAGTGCTTAAAAATTACATTACTACTATTTCCTTATTTTTGTCAAAGACTTTTTGGGGAAAACTCTTGTCTCTTTTTTCCATATCATAATTCATAATAGTTTTTTAGTTAACCAAGTATTCCTTGGTTGTTACATCATCATATCAAAAACATATGAAACAGTATTAAAATGAAAAATACGTATTATGACAAATTAAAAGAAGCATCTGGGTCAACTTTTCATTCTTCTTAAATGGAAATATGAAGATGTCACTCCTAATTATGAAACGCACATTATCCTTAGATTTGAAGTTTCAAATAAAATATATAGGCTTATACATTTCTATTCTACATTTAAGATTTTACCCAAATTGTAAAAAAGCTAAGCCAAATGGCTCTTAAATTCTGGCTGAAGGATTGTAAAGACTCTTATTAATGTAGGGGGTGGAAAAACCCTTGAGTTGATAGCCCAGGTGGAGTTTGCTGCTCTGGAAATTAGAAAAACAAAACCTTTGACATCCATGCTAGGGAATATAGATATGGATATTATTCTAGAATTACCATGGAACCCCAATCTGTCAATTTAATTTTTATTTTTGTGATTATTACCAAACCTAACATGTTCTTACATGTTTGTTCTCATACCAGCAAAGATTTACAACAATGAATTTACAATGATCTATTAATTACTTGTTTTACTTCTCTCCACCGTTCTCTTTATTTCTCCCATCTTCTTCTCATTTTTATAACAGGATGGATTAAAAAATATTTCAGGCTTGCTATTTCTATTGAGAGGTCAAAGAAACACTATGCAAAAATAAATATTTATGAAGAGATCTTTTTCTGATGGTTTGTTTTATTTAATACTGTTCTAAAGTAGCTTATTTCCCTTGACTAAGAAGTATTGAGAAGTTCAGACTAACTTCAAGAAGACTTTGCTAATACATCAATGTGTTCTAGTTGAGGGTCACTAAGGTGTCAACTCAGGCTCGAATTACTCACCCTGTCAAACAGAAAGTCAAACATTAAATCTAGACTCACTATCACAACTTGCAGCTGGAATTTATTTGTGAGATACCCCAAGTCTACAGATAATGAATTTTACCTTGATCTTCTAACTTTAACACTGGATGAAATTTCTATCAGAAAGGAATGATGGTGGCTCTCAAAACGTTTATGTTGCTGGTGGTTACAATAATGGAAAAACTTCTAAAGTTTGTTTTAAACGGTAAAATTGTTTATGTGTAACCTGTATAAAGTCATCCCAGACAATGTTCCAGGTTCCCAGGGAGCTGAATTCAAGGAAAAGTAATACAACAGACAAAAATAAATTGAAGTAATTTGAATTTTTAAAGCAGTCTTTCTCATCAAGAGCGCATTCTTAATGTATAATAAAACTTCTACTTCTTGATAGTAACTGGGGAATTGGGAAGATCAAGAAATAAGTGCACGAAGCAGTGTCCTTTCCCCTTAACTGGCAAGAGAATGAAGGAAAATTGAAAGCATTTATAATTATGCATGCCTTCTGTCATTAATTTCATATATATTAGAAATATTTGCAAATTAATCATTAGAGAGTTATGGAAAGTTATCATAAAAATACTTCCATAAGGCCAAGCAATAAGAATAATTCTTTTTTGAATGTGAAGCTATTTCTTGATGTCAATAAAAGTCCTGCTGAGATGATCACATTTCTTATTGATATAAGTCTTTCCAGCAGGAGAAACAAAGCTTCGTTGAAACTTTTAAAAATATTTTCACTCTAAAAAATATTTTAAGAGCTAAAAAGTGTTTTAGGGTTTGATGCTGTGTGTAAAAAAATATTCGAATAGTCATCTTTATAAATTTTAAATACAATTTAATGGCAAAATAACAGATTTATTTATAGAGCATTTTTTTTTCTTTTAAAGAGTAGAAAACAATATAACGTAAAAAAGCTATGTTATACAAGACAATGTCAAGTCATTATAGTATAACTTAATTTGGGGTGTTTTCCTCAAAAAAAGTAAAACTATCTGTCTGTCCCTTTAAGTGTTAAGAGCGACACAACTCTATCCTATGGCAGCACCAATTCAGGACTCCAGAAAAAGTGACTTGGAATTTTAATATTTCTCTATTTATATTAGATGTTTTCATTTTCTGGTTCCAATTCATCTCTGGAATTGCTACTTTTTTGTTCCCTTCCAAGATAGGCAATTTAATTTTTAGAGCATCAATCTTGCAAAAATTAAATTCAAATCTAGTCATTTTGCTGGCAATCGACCATCTTGTCCTGTTGTGTTTACTTTGGAGGCCACTGCTGCCTTATGTTGCAATGTGTATTTTGTTAAAATGGACACTATTCACAAATAGAAGGAGGAAAAATTAGAGTGTGATGGTGCCAGTGATATGAAAGTGGGGACTGGAGATTAAGGGATGTTTCTATTTTGTTCTCTATGGTTCTTCTTCAAAAGAAAGCAGGAATTAGGTTTGGAAGAGTCAGAGTTGATGGTAATGGTTGAATGTCTTTAAAAACTCATTCAAATGGATAGAACTATTTTCTCTCTCAATCAGTTCCTACCCCACAACCCCTCTCTGGCTTTCTCTCTTTTTCTCTTTCTCAGAATAGTTCAAAGGAAAATAGTCTAGCACACAGTCCATCAAGAAATAAGGCCAAGCATCTTCCTCTTCCTTCCAAGTAGCTGGGATGCCAATTCCAGGGTCGGCCTTATCAGATCAGGCTCTTCCAACGCTTGTTTCTCTTTCATTGCTTTTTTCCCTATGACTGGCCAGAGTATGGTAATTTCCAATAGTCTATCTTGAATTCAGCAAGGAAAGAAGTTTACTAGATTTGAGATCACAGTATTTATAGTCCAAACCACTATTGGTAATTATGGTAGGACAAAGGTCATCAATCAAGAATGTATCAAGCAAATCCACCTTAGACTTTTACTAGCCAGCCCAGCTTATCAGAGTTTTGCAATTGCTTTGCAATTATTTCCTAGGAATCAGTCGACTTTGTGAACCTCACAGGAAGTGAAGAGAGTGGTCTGGGGCAATATTTTAAATAACTTAAAAGTAAAGTTCATGAGCTCTGAACTAGCACGGTGTTCAAATATCCTCTCAGCCTCTTAACCTTTCTTTCTTTCAGGTTCTTCATCTATAAAATGAAAGTAAACAGTGTTTTCATAGGGAATTGAATTATTGAGACTTGTATAGCCCAGCAGATGGTCTGCCTTAGTAAATGTTTCATGTGCAATTGAAAAGCAAGCGCATTCAGGTGTTGTTGGGTAAAGTGTTCTGTCAATGGTCGTTAGGTCAAGTTGGATTACAGTGTAGTTCACGTCTTCTATATGCTTACTGATTTTTGTCTACTTGTTCTATCAATTACTGGGAGAGGAAAGTTGAAATCTTCACCTATAATTATGGATCTGTCAGTTTCTAATTTCGGTTCTGTCAGTTTTTACTTCACACAGCTTGAAGCCCTATTACGGGGTATATACCCATTTAGGAAATTGTTACTTTTTCTTAATGAATTTCACCTTTTATTATTATGATATATTTCATTTTATTTCTGGAAATAGTTCTTCTCCTGCAATCTATTTCCTCTGTTACTAAGATATACACTTTTTCTTATCATCAAAGTTTGTTCCATTTAACATTTTTCATCCTTTTGTTTTTATTTTTTATTTTATTTTATTTTATTTTAAAAGATTGGCACCTGAGCTAACAACTGTTGCCAATCTTTCTTTCTTTTTTTTTTCTGCTTTTTCTTCCCAAATCCCCTGAGTACATAGTTGTACATTTTAGTTGTGGGTCCTTCTAGTTGTGGCATGTGGGACACTGCCTCAACATGACCTGATGAGCGTTGCCATGTCCACGCCCGGGATCCAAACCAGCAAAGCCCTGGGCCACTGAAGCGGAGCACGTGAACTTAACCACTTGGCCACAGGTCCGGCCCCAATCCTTTTGTTTTTAAACTGTATCTTTATATCAAAGGTGGGTTTCTGTTAAGTAGCGTATGGTTGAGTCTTGCATTTTTATCTATACTGACACATTCTGTGTTTTATCTGGAATTTTTACTCTACTCAGATTAAAAATAATTACACATAGGGGCCAGCACCGTGGGGTAGTGGTTAAGTTCACATGCTCCACTTCAGCAGCCCGGGGTTCACAGTTTCAGATCTAAGGTGTGGACCTAGCATCGCTTCTTAAGCTGCTCTGGGGAGACATCCCACATAAAATAGAGGAAGATTGACACAGGTGTTGGCTCAGGGCCAAATCTTCCTCATGCACATGAAATTAATTACAAGTATATTTTGGTTAATTAAGTCTATGATCTTACTATATGCCCCATTTTTTCTCATTTCCTGTTTTAAGATTACCTAAGTAAGTTTTTATGATTTCACTTTGTCCGCTCTATTCTAATGTTAACGATAGCTCTTCCTATTTCTTAGCAGTTTCCCTGGAGCTTCGAATATGCATCTTTAACTTATCACAATCTAGCTTCAAATAACATTATTCCATTTTATATATCATCATTCATGATCTTGTAGCATACATTTTACTTCTACATATTTTATAAACCCTACAATAGATTGCAATAGATTGTCTTTATTTTCCCTTTAAAGAATTATCTTTTTTTCTTTTTTGGGGAAGATTAGCCCTGAGCTAACATCTGCTGCCAATCCTCCTCTTTTTGATAAGGAAGACTGGCCGTGAGCTAACATCCGTGCCCATGTTCCTCTACTTTTTATATGTGGGATGCCTGCCACACATGGCTTGCCAAGAGGTGTCATGTCTGCACCCGGGGTCCGAACCAGCGAACCCTGGGCAGCCGAAGCAGACTTAACTGCTTCACCACTGGGCCGACCCCAAGAGTGATCTTTTTAAAAGACTAGTAAATCAGGGAAAACCTTTATATTTACCCACGTATTATACCATTCCAGCATTACTTAACCCACTGTGTAGATCCAAGTTTCTAGCTAGTATCATTTCTTTCAGCCCAAAGACTTCCTTGTACCTTTCTCGTAGTATAGGTGTGCTACAATGAATTCTCTCCATTTTTCTTCACAAGAAAGTATCTTTATTTCTGTTTGTGTGATATTTGTATAGCCTGTCCAGCTTTCTTTCTTTTTATTAATGTTGGCATAATATACCTGTTCCTGTCAATTCATTAGTAATCTATTATGTTCTTTATATATAAAATGGACTACTTTTAAGTAGTAGAAAGGTGGATCTTACTTTTTATCCAATCTGAAAATCCCTGTCTTTTAATTTGTGTTTGAACCACTTATATTTAATGTGATTAATGATCTGGCTGAGTTTAAATCTACCACCTTGCTATTAAATTTCTATTTATCCTACATATTCTTTGCTCCTTTATTCCTCTACTTCTGCCTTCTTTTGGGCTTCATTTTTTAATCCTCTCACTTTATCTCCTTTGTAAGCTTATTAGCTATAACTCTTCGTTGTGCTATTTTAGTGGTTACTTTAGAGTTTATACTATACATGTTTAACCTGTTATAGCAGACATTCAAGTGATATTACATTCTTCCTGAATAAAACAAGACCCTCAAAACAGCATATTTTACATTTTTCCTCTCTCGGGCTTTGTGCTACTATAGTCATACGTTTTATTCCTTCATAATGTTATAGACTCCACAATATGTTATTATTTTCTCCAAAAACAGTTAATTATCTTTTTTAAAGAAATCTAAGTGATAAAAAGAAAGTCTTTATTTTAACCATGTAGTTAAAACTCTTGTGTTCCTCACTCCTTTGTGGAGGCCAAGTTTCCATGTGGATTATTTTTCTGCTCCGCGAAGAATTTGCATTAACATTTTTACAGTGAAAGTCTGCTGTCATGAATTTTTTCAACTTTTGTGTTTCTGAAAAAATTTTGATTTTGTCTTGATTTTTAAAAGATTATCATTGGGTAAAGAATTCTAGGTAGACAGATTTCATTTTGTTCATTTTAATACTTTGAAATTTTACTCCACTCTCTTCTAGCTTTCATTTCTTCCAACAAGAAATCTACTGTGATCCTTATCTTTGTTCCTCTGGAGGTAATGTGGCTCTTTTCTCTGGATACTTTACATTTTTTTTTAATCATTAGTTTTAAACAATTTGATTATGAGGTGTCTTGGTGTAATTTTCTTTGTATTCCCTGTGCTTGAGTTTCAGTGCACTTCTTGAAATTTAGGTTTATAGTTTTCATCATATTTGGACAATTTGGAGCCATTATTTATATTTTTCCACCCTCCTATCTTGTCCTTTGGGGACTCCAATTAAATGTATATTTGATCACTTGAAATTTTTCCATAATTCACCCATGTGTTATTATTTCCCCCAGGCTTTATTTTCGGATAATTTCTATTGCTTTATCTTTAATCCACTAATCTTTTCTTATGCAATATCTAATCTGCTACTAACCTCATTCAGTGTATCTTTCATCTCGGGCAGCATAGTTTCCAATTCTAATAGTTTGCTTTGGGTCTTTTAAATATCTTACCTATTTTTGCTTAACACACTCAATCTTTTCTCTAGGCCAATCGTTCTAAGTCAGGGGCAATTTTACCCCTTCAGTGGACTTTGATAATGGCTGGATAAATTTTTGATTGTCACAATGAGGGGAGGGAACTGGCTTTTCCTGGTGGAGAAGATGAATGATACTAACCTTTGTACATTGCACAGCACAGAGCCCAGGCAATAACAAAAATAAAACTAAACTTACCTGGTAACTTATTAAGCCATCAATGGTATTGAAGTCGAGAAATCCTGCTCTAGCCTCTTGAACATATGAAATATAGTTAGAATAACTGCTGTAATATCTTTCTCTATTAATCCCATTGTCTATGTCATTTTGGACTTAATTTTGATTGATTGATATTTTTCCCCTCATTATTCCTGAGACAAGACCCATCCCAATTCTCTAATAATTCTTGGTGAGTTGGGAGGCTTTCTACTCTGGCTGTTGGGAAGTGGCATCATTCCGGTTGTGTTTTAATACTGGGCACTGTTCCCTCAAGCCTTCACATGGTCTTTCCCTGGCCTCAGGTAGTTTTCTCACAGGCATGTGCTAATAGGTATTCAACCAAACACTTAAGTACTCTCTGCATACCACTAGAGCTCTTTTTCTGTGTCTCTCTTCCCTTTGGTATTCTGCCATGAAAGTCTAGCTGCCTTATCCTCCCTGGACTCCCAGCTCCATTTCCTCGACTCAAGGAGGCTCTGCCTGAGCATCCTCCCAGCACTTGGAAAACCTCTCTAGGCAGTAAGCTGGAAAAATAAAGGGCCCATGAAGTTTGTTCTCACATCCCAGGGATAGCTTTCCTTCATTGCCTACTGCCCAATGTCTTAAGAGTTTCATATTTTTATCTTATTCTATTTTATTCATTGTTTTAGGATATTGTGAATATTCTATATTGGTTGTCTCTTTTGATATCTTCCTTTAAATAATGTTGTTTTACTAGGCAATTAAGTTACTCATAGATTAATGAGCTTTTCCAGGCTTTTTTTCCAAAACATATTTCCACGTTTTGTTAGGCATGTCTGGAGTCACCTTTATCCTAGGGCTAGTTTAGTTTCACTATTAAAGTATGACCCTTCTAGGGCTCCACTGAGTGCCCTACTTGTCCAACAAGGTTTTGTCACTCTTACTGTTTAGAACTTAAATGTCTTCTAGCCTTTTGTGAGATCTGGGAAATGTCTACCTCACAGCTTTTTGATGACTATTCTTTTCCTGGGCTTATTGAGTCTCATTCTTTGCATGCACAAGTTAGTGCCCAAAGACTTAAGGGCATTTCAGTACATATTTCTACAGCACTTTCTCTACATAGTTTCTGCCTATGTAGTACCTTGCCCTGTAAAATTTAGTTATCTCCATCTCCTTGAATTCCAATTTTTCTATCCTCAAGTCATTAATATGACTATGCTCTCCTGACTTCTCCTAGCTTGTGCTGAAGACCAGAAAGTGGCTAAAGGTATAAACCTGGGACAATTGTAGAGATCACCTATTCTTCCAATTTTTGGGGGGAGGAATGCAGTACTGTGCTGCCTGTTGTCCACTATATGAAAACAATGTTTTTATAGATTTTGTCCAGTTTTCTAGTTGTTCACAGAGAGGGGCAGGGAGCAAATACTAAATATTCCAACATGTACTAGAAATAAAATTTGGGATATTAGAAGACTAGCTGTGCTAACAAACATAAAGTATTTACAGCAGTTCTTGGCACCTAGTAAATAATCAGTAAATGTTTGTTTTTAACTCCAGTTAGCCTTTCTTCTTTTGCTACTCTCTCTTTTGCTTTCTGAGCTCCAGATAGGCCAGGCTTTACTTAGTCTCATTAATACTAAGCTCCCTCCTGACCCATATGGCATTTGGACATGTCAGATATTGTTCACTTTGTCTGAAAAGATCTTCCCAAACAAATTACAGTGTATATGCTCCAGTTAAATCCAGATCACACTTTTCTCTTATAACTCACTTTAAATATAAGTTTCTTAGAGATGTGATTTTTGACACTCCCACTGCAGTCTTACTCCGGCGTCCCTGTATGCTGTTTCATGGAAACATAATTTTCATTCGAAGGGATCCTCAAAGTTTGAATGATATATTTTTTGTATGATTATATGATTAATGAAAATTTCTCCTCCTAAAATCAATATTTGTAGGGCTCCAGGATTAATTAGAAGGAATCTAAACTTAAATGAAGTCAAGAATACTATCCTCCTTTGTTCACCATTGTATTTGAGTGTCTGCTAACGTCCTGGGCACAGAGAATGTGCTTAATAAAAACTAAGTTGAAGAAACAAATTCATGAATTTACTTTGTGACTTTTGAAGGAATATTGGGGCTTTTCTGCTTTATCATTGAGAGTAAGTAAGAGAAGTAAACATTGTTATTGTATTTACCTGAGAGTAAAATTCAGTGAAATAGAATAAAATGCAGTTTATAAGATCATTTATTATTCCTTAGTTCGGTAAGTAGGTCTTATCTCTGCTAATGCAAAATGTTTTTCTCAGAAAACATAATTCCATCATTTCCCCAAATGAAACAAGAAACAGCATCAACAAAAAGAAAAACATCAAAACCCTTTGAAATAGTTTAAAATAAACTCCCAGTTATCCAGTAAATACCAGAGGACATAAATTAATTCAAACTAACTTAATCCCTTACCACATTTGAACATGTTTCATATGGGATTTCACTTTAAAGTTAGTTACAAATCTCCCTAAGTTAACCAAGAAGAGTTAATTTTTTCATTTGAATTGAAATCTTCTGCCTCAGAGTAGAAAGTCCTTATGGGATAAATTTTAACTCCGACTAGAAGGGCATTCGAAAAGTAAGTGAAACACAAAAAGACATTTAAAGACACTTAAAATTAATACATAATAAGAATCCAATCCCCAAATTTCTGTGGATGGTTAGCATCTGCTTAAGAATGAGAGAACTAGAAAGAATACCACTCCCAAGTACCCTTACAACAGCTATAGCATCAGCAACAACAAAAAGCCATCATATACAAAATGACAATATCTCTGGAGAACAGACTCAGAGGGCAACCTCCTACCTTGAAATCCAAAGAAAGATGCCTCCAAGGAGAGCTGGAATACAAACACTTGTTTTCCTGGGGCAGATGCCGTATAAGAAGGTAAGAAGAATTCAGCTACACTTTTTAATGAACTGCTAATTCTCATGGACTAACATGAGAGTGTGACACAAAAGGAATTTGATCCTACTTTCAGGCTCTTCTCCATGGATTGAAGTCTTTCACAAAAAAGACTGGGGGCATGGAAAGATATCTGAGAAAGTCTCCTCCTGGTGTGGGCCTAGTGGATGGTAATAGCAGTATCTGGGGGAAAAGGTACACAGCCCTGCCCAGTTCCCTCTTCCCTATTTCTCCAACAGTACACACAAAAAATTTCAAGCTGCTGAGGCAGAAGTAGCATACCAGTCACACTTAAATCACAGGTGAAGGTCCAGTTCAGCTGGAGGCAGGGAGCACAATAGGACGTTCTAACCCTGGGGAAGAGACAGAAAAATGTCCTAGGCCTAGAAGCATATCAGCACCAATCACAAACACAGAGTAAGCTAGAGTAATTTGAAGAATGTGAAGCATTGAGGGTAAACAAAACAATGACAAAACCAAGCCCAGCTAAACTCTTGACTAAATTGATTTCAACTCTCTCATGCTAAAGTCCTCACAGAAGACAAGATGTGTCTGCTCTGGGAAGATATTATTTACTTCAATCTCACCTCACACTAAATGTCTAGCAGGAGATGATATGTGATCATTTCCTGACATAACTGCTATCTACCTCAATCTTTACTGTCCTATACAAGATATCCAGATTTTAATTAAAAGTTAGACCCATAAAGAAGCAAAAACAAACACATCAATAACAACAGTACTCTATCGAGAGACTAAGCAATCAATAGAAGCTGACAGAAATATGACACAGGTGGTGGAATTATCAGAAAGAGAATTTAAAATTATGATGAACAATAAGTTACAAACTATTGGAAAAAGCTGAATATCATGCATAATCAACAAGTAATTTCAGGAAAAAGAAGGAGACTATAAGAAAAGATTAAATAGAAATTCTAGAAATAAAAAACATAGTAAGACAGATGAAGAAAGCCTTTAATGGGTTTATCATTAGACTCTACACATCTGGAGAAAGAATCAGTGAACTTGAAGGTTAGTCAATAGAAATTATCCAAACTGAAACACAAAGAGAAAAAAAATGGAAGGAAAAAAACAGCACACAGCATCCATAAGTTGCAGGACAATATCAAGTGTTTTTACATGCAGGTAATTGGAATCTCTGAGGGAGAAGACAGAAAGAACAGGCAGAAGAAATAGTTGAAGAGATAATGGTCAAGAATTTTCCAAAGTTAATGGAAGACATCATACCCAAGATGCAAGTACCTGAAAGGAACACCAAGCAGAATTAATAGCAAATAAGTAAATAAGTAAGTAATTTCTCAATAAATCAATACTAGATACTTCAAGTTAAAACCAGTCAGAAAGAACATACAAATGGACAACTGATACATGAAAAGGTGCTCAACATCACTAATCATCAGGGATATGCAAATCAAAACCACAATGAGATATCACCTCACACCTGTTAGAATGACTATCTTCAAAAAGACAAGAGATAAATGTTGCCAAGGATGTGGAGAAAAGGAACCTTTGTTCACTGTTGGTGGGAATGTAAACTGGTACAACCACTATGGAAAACAGAACGGAGGTTCCTCAAATAGTTAAAAATAGAACTACCACATGATCCAGGAATTCCACTTCTGGGTAGATATCCAAAGGAAATGAAAACAAGATCTTGAAGAGATAGCTGCATTCCTATGTTTATTGTAGCATTATTCACAATAGCTAAGATATGGAAAGAACCTAAGTGTCCTTCCACAGATGAAGAGATAAAGAAGATGTGTTGTATATATAGGAATATTATTCAGTCATGACAAAGAAGGAAATTCTGTCCTTTGTGAAAACACAAATGGACCTGGAGGATATTATGCTAAGTGAAATAACTGAGACAGAGAAAGACAAATACTTTATGATATCACATATATGGGAAATCTAAAAAAGCTGATGTCATAGAAACAGAGATCAGAATGGTGGTTACCAGGGGGTTGAGGGAAATGAGTAGACACTGCTCAAAGAGCACAAACTTCCAGTTATAAGATGAATAAGTTCTGGGGATCTAATATCAGCATGGTGATTGTAGTTACCAATACTACATTGTATATTTGAAAGTTGCTAAGAGAATAGATCTTAAATGTTCTCACCACAAAAAAGAAATGGCAATTATGTGATGTGATGGAAGTGTTAGGTAAGGCTATAGTCATAATCAATTTGCAATATTTAAGTGATCAAATCAACACATATACTTTAAACTTACATAATATTATATGTCAATTGTATTTCAATAAATCTTGGAAAAGAAACAATCATAAGGAGAAAATATGGAAGAAACAACTTCCAGTGACTATGTTTTATTTATTGGAAGTTTTAATATCCAGCGTTTTTTTCCATTGAGCAGTCAATTTTTGATACTTCTGTCACTCAACTCTCTAATGGTCAATGTACACCAAGTACAGTTTTAATGTCAAATACACCACCAATAAGTTGATAAAATTTTAATTTATTCACTATCTCTTTTTTATTTTTAACAGTCTGATTTCCAAGTCTGTATTCTTTTTCTGTATATACAGACTTTAACCTCACAGCTTCTGTGGTCCCACTGTGTTTTCTAAGATTGTTGAATTCCCACAGGCTTTCAACATTTTTGTTTCTTCTCGGAATCAGAGTCTCTAGAGTTAATGAAGTTGGCCCACCTTTGTAATCATCCCCACTTCTCAAAACTCAAAATTTTATCTTGCTCTTCTTTTCTTCCTTCATTTCTCTCCACTGTTGAAAACTTAGTCTCACAGGATATGTGCTTCTAGGCTTAACCCAATCATATGTGAAAGCAGGTTTTGTCAACTCTAATTTCCCATGAAAGTTGCAAACACCAAAATTCCCAACAAGTGAGTGAATCATTTGTGTTCAAAATACATCGAAACATCTTATAAGCTAATTCCCTTTATACTTTTAGCAACTTGGCCTGGTATCATAAATCTTTTCTATACAAAACTGGATCTTCCCAAGTTTATATTTTTATGGCAGGATCTATTTTTCTGAAATGTTTTTTCAGATATGATTTCTAAGAAAGAGATCACCTGAGGAAACCATCTCTGGCAAATGATCAATGCTGTTCTTGAACAAGATATATTTTTTAAAGTTCTGCTTGTTACTCACACCCTCAGGAAGATGAGCAAAGATGAGTGTTTGTGTATGGGGAATTTTCTAAAGATCTTTATTATGACAACTTAACATAAAAAACAAAGTAAGTATTTTTAGATTTTGATATTGATTTGGATGAGAAAGTACAATGATTAGACATTATTTTTTAAATACTGTAATCTGACCACAGTGTTGATTTCATTTACAGCATTCTTGAACACTTTTTAAAATTAACACAGTGCATCTGATCTAAGCATAATAAAGTCCATATTTAATTACAAGCCAAAAATATTCCTTCTCATTTCCACACATACTTCTGTTATAAATTATTGAGATTTGTCTTACTTCTAATGAACAGGAACAAAAAGAGAGATTATTGCATATAATCCCTATAAAAGGATGTTGTTGTATTATTCTTTTCTTTCTCTTTTTCCTTTTTGTTTACTTATGGAGAAACTGAGGCTTGGAGAATTAAGAAAGATGCCTTAAATTTCTCAACTAAGAGTAGTGCAAGAACTTTTTAAAAATGTGCAGTAACTCTGGAGCCTGTGTGTTAGAACACTGCTTCACTGTAAGAGTGGTAGAGGGACACTGGAAACACACACAAGGCTGCAAGTTCTAGCTTGCTCATTCAGATAATTCTTTGAGATGATACTTGTCAGTTAACTTAAATGCCTTTAAATTTATGCCTTCAAAGAAATAACCTAATATAGTAGCTACTAGTGGTCAAAGTTCGTCCCAAGAAGGAATATTAACAACATATCTTTGATCTGTCATATATCTCAGCAGAAAACACCGGAAATAGGAGATAATCTGCCTCAGAAACACCAGGGTACTGTTTTCTTCTTTAAGGACTGTACGTAAAAAACAGGCTTTCTTTCCAGTGTGTAAGTGCTTGGTTGTTAGGTATTGAATTCAATTGGACCATAAGAGTGGGTTAAAGTTGATTAAAATAATCTGTTTTTATTTTCTCTAGCTAATTTGTGAGTCATCTGGAACAAATTTCATGGAAATTAAAAGCTTAAGTGCAGTTTGACGTTTTAACTTAAGCAAACTTAAAACTTTTTTGCCATTTTTTTCAAGAAGTAATTACAATCTTACTAATGATGAAAGAGAAGTTAAAGGGCTGGCCCTGGGGTCAAGTGGTTGGGGTTCTGCACAATCTGCTTCAGTGGTCCTGGTTCATGGCTTTGGATCCCGGGAATCGACCTACTCCACTTATCAGCCATGCTATGGAGGCAACCCACCTACAAAGTAGAGGAGAATTGGCACAGATGTTAGCTCAAGGCCAATTTTCCTCAAGCAAAAAAAAAAAAAGAGGAGGATTAGCAATGGATGTTAGCTCAGGGTGAATCTTCCTCACACACAAAAAAGAAAAATTATAATATGTCCCAGTACTGGTAAAGGTGTGGTGAAATAGCTTTCTGATAGGCTGATAATAATGCTAACTCATGCAACCTTATAAAACTCAATTTGGAAAGGTGTGTCAAGAAGACTATAACATTAAGAGTCTTTCTTCCAATGATTCTACTTCCAGTAACCTATTATAAACAAATCAATGGTATAGACAAATAGTTACAAGAGTATCATCACAGTGGTATTGATAATAAAAACAAACTAATATTCCACAACAAGGGAGTTCAATAGGCTTTGCATGCATCTATATAATATAATTATGTGGAGCCACTAAAGAACTCATAATGGTATGACTCCAATCATATATGTGTGTGTGTATAAATATGCACGAGTGTGTATGTATGTACGTACAAGCATATATGTATAAGAACATATGCAAGCACCCATCAGGAAAAAGAAAGAAGGAAAAAGAAGACTGAGGGACTGTGAATGATTTTTTAAATATTCTTCTGTATTTACTAACTTTCCTAAGATGAGCGTATGTTACAGATAGGGTGATCTTTCATTCAACATTTCCCAGAAGAGCTCTGGTTTAACCCACAGTAATTACTTAGAGTGCTCCAATTTACTTGGAAAAGTGTCTTTGGACAATAAAGTATATGGTCTGTCTAAGTATAATTCAGAAAAAAGACTTAGGGGCCAGCCCAGTGGAGCAGCAGTTAAGTGCGCCCGTTCCGCTTCTTGGCGGCCTGGGGTTTGCCGGTTCAGATCCTGGTGCGGATGTGGCACCGCTTGTCAAGCCATGCTGTGGTAGGCATCCCATATATAAAGTAGAGGAAGATGGACACGGATGTTAGCTCAGGGCCAGACTTCCTCAGCAAAAAGAGGAGGACTGGCAGTAGTTAGCTCAGGGCTAATCTTCCTCAAAAAAAAAAAAAAAGAAGGAAAAAAGACTTAAAAATAACCATAAAGTACTGTAGAATTAGACTATGTGTACTTACACAAGAAATTTGAAGGATTTATGGAATTTAGGCCAATATGTGTCATACATAAACCTACTAGAATTTTTAATTACATAAAAAGAATAAAGATTGTAATATTGATATAATCTGTGTGGGTAGCATAATTTGTTAACAAAATATATTCAGAGAATAATGTCTAAAATTACGGCAAGTTAAGATGTAACTCTAAAGTTTAGATACTTGAGTTTTGAGTAAGTAAATTTTTAAAGATTTTCTTAAGTTCTTGAAGAAAGAGTATTATAATTCCAACAGCAGGGATTATTAAACTTCACAAATGTACCAAAAGTAGAATACCAAATTAAATGCCTCCTCAGACAGTGACTTGATTTTTCACCTGAATTTCCTCTGATACTAATAGAAAAACTGGACCATATAAACAAATATTTAAAAGATAACTCTAATAAATTCTAAGCAGAAAAGAGCAAGAAGTTCTTATAATGAAATAATTATAAATCAATGCAACTTTAAGTACTTTCTACTTTCTAGAGAAGTCCAATTTCACCACATTTCTCTGCAGTGCAGTTTATAAATGATTTCTGAAATTATAATTTTTTTTCGGAGTATCACATCCAACCAAGCTTAGTCTATGGATTTAGTTCCAACATCTTTCCACTCCCTCCAATGTCACACTTGCCAACCTCTGCCTCTCTCCTGAGAAATTTAAAGAAACCAAATTTCAGGAATGCATTTGACTGAATCAATGAATGGCACAACGCTTAGCTAACAAGTTAGTTCTTTATTAGCAACAGTATTGGATTAAACATGACATGAATTGTCTTCAGGCTAACAGAGAGAGAAGATGCTCACAATGATGATTGCCCATGAGATGAAGGAAGCCAGGACACTCAGGAAGCGAGACCAGCCAGCAAAATGAACCCAAGTGCATGGTAATAACTACTAAACAACATGCAAAGAAGTGATTCTTGTTTTCCCTCTTGCGTTTACTTTTCTTCAAATGAAAAGCCATAGACTATTGTATGGAATGCACTGCATTCATTATATCTGTAGACAGTGCTTTTGGATCCACTAAATCATGATGGAGATATAGGATGGGGAAATGATAACCAAAAGCATCACTTGTAGGAAAAAAATATAATCTTAAAGATTTACGGTGATCGCCAATTCACTACAAGTCAGAAACGTGATCCAACAACAATAAAAGCAGAAGCAGTAACAGAAGTTCAGCAGCGTGAACAGAACAAGGTGAGAAATGGCACCTACTGATCTTCTGATCTGTGCTTGTTAGCGTATGTCTGAAGTATTGTATTTTGTTCTGTAAGCTAGGGAAGAGTTAAAACAGAATAAAAACTCTAAATCAAACAACCAAAATAAATAATAACCATAGCAACAACAACAATTGAAAAATAGAGCACATACATAGAGAAAGAAGATGGATTGACCACGAGTGGACTGACTGACAGACCTAGGCCTGTTTACCTTGAAGAAAAGAAGACTTGATGGGGTTACATAGTTCACTCCAACAATATAAAAAGTAGGCAGGTGGAAAGGAGGCAGTTCCGTCTACGGGCTTCCAGAGGGCAGGCCTAGAAATTACAGATAGGGGGACATTACATAGTTAAAAGAAGATTATAGAAAAGAGAGAGGTCCAAAATTAAATGAGGCTACTTTTTGAAATAACGTGTTCCACCCACATCATTAAAGGTATTCACAGGGAGGTCCAATAACAATGCGATAACAAGAACAACAATAAAGCTAACATTTCTGAGCACCTGTTAGGTACCAGGCGCCAAGTGTTCTACAGGCGATGTTTCACTCAGCCTTCACAACAGCTCTTTGATATGGGTGTTATTAGCCCCATTTTACGTAGAAGGAAACTATCCTGTCCAAGCTCACAAATCAATAAGAAACAAATTCAAAATTTCTAGCTAAGTACTCTAGTTTTAGAATCTGGTTCCCACTTTCCAGAAGTGGTAAAGAGGTGCTACATAAATCAGTTCAATGACTGAATTAGAGAAATCAATGTCATTTCTACCATTTCAAGCAATTCTACCATTCCCTGCCTCAGAGGGTCTATGGAGATTAGCAAGTTAATTCAACATATTCAGTAAAAATGCTACCAAGGTTGTTCTTCCTTATGTGATTGAAAAGACCCTGCACAACATAGCGTTCCTTCCACACTGCATGCCCAAAGCCAAATCGCACCACGCTGCATTAAGTACTGTGAGAACTACAGGAAAGTGTGCCTTTATCCCTTCCCTCAAGCAACTTTCAGTTTAATCAGGGAAGGTCAGGAATACAACCATCTGAGAGAAAGGGATCCACTTGGGTGAGTGAAAGGAAGAAGGGAACAGCCTTGACAAGTTTCTTTCCAGAGCTCTTCTGAATTTTGAATCTTTGCAAAGACAGAGATCCTTATTTAGGGACTGAAGCTCAGTCCCAGCAGCCTGGGACATGTTTTCAAACACTGTGTTTGAAGGCAAGTGTATGATTCCGTAGCCAGATCAGATTTTTGCTGTGAATGCTCTTGCCAGCTTGAAGTTTCCTGGGAGGCAGAGAGTAGAGACAGGATTGTCTGGTGAAATACTGGATCAAGGAGGCCCATTTGCCTCTTGAATCAGATATTTAAGGATGAAAATGGAAAAATACTCTGGGAGGAAAGAAGATGCTTAGAAATCAGAGATGTGAACCAGCTCTCACATCAAATACCTTTACACAAAGCCAATTTCTCATCCACTAGTGTGCAAGATCCGCCTGACTTTGCGCCTTTTAAAGTGGTAACAATGGGTCTAGTAGAGACCAGAATTGGAGGAAGTTGAGGTTCTTGGGAGCATAAAGAATGACCTCAGTGGTGAGAGGAGAGAACTTCATCCAGGAGTCAAATTTGTCTGGGCACACCTCTGCAGGGATGGATTGAAAAAAATAGATTCTGCTAGAATGCTAGAGCCAATCATCTTAGAAAGGTGAAAGGAGCTCAAATGAGCATAAACACCCTTTGTTGGGTTTTTCTACAAAAGAAAAGTAATGGCAAAAAGCATTTTGAAAACATTATATTGGTGTATTTTTCATGTTGTCCCTAAGAAATTATGTTCTCGGGCTGTTTTTCTGCAATTATAATTGCAAGGAAAAGGAGGTGGGTGAAACTTCCTTGAGAAACAGAAAGATATGACATAAGTGACATCTCAGCCACAGTGTAAGAGAAAGTGGATGCTTGCCCCTAATGTCTTGGTGGATTTGCAAGAAAAGAGGAGATGGCAGAAAGAAGTGGTGACATTCACATATTCTGGCCTCTCCTCTGTGGGATAATGTCTTAGAATGGGGAGGCCTATGAGAGGTAGAAGAGGAAGCCAAAAATCAGTGTTTCCACTGAGATTTTAGCAGGAGACATACCTCGCTGGATGCCTCAGCCACCCACCACACAGCAAGTCGGCACAGCCTCGGAAGAGAAATAAGGGAAAGGGGGTATTTTTAGGCAGAGAGAAAGAACCTGAGTTTGTTTTTAGTTGCATAGTACTGAGTTTACCAAATTGGAATAAAATAAGTGTTTTCCAATTTCCCTGTGGTGTAGGGAGAGATAAGGGCAGTTTAGATGAGTTATGAAAAGGAAAAAGTATAAGCTTTGTTACCTGTTCATCTGAATGTAGTCTAGACATTGGCAAATCCATAAATGAATCACTGGAGAATTACTGATAAGTTGCACAGTAGGTGGGTCTGACAATTCTAGCTTCCTTGACATTCCTAATATTATTTAAAGAAAGACCCAGCATGTCTTTAGTTATGCCAATAAAATCAACATGGAAAAATTATTGTCTCCTTCCTTACTGTGTACCTGCCCTATCTAGGAAGACAATGAAATGGTAGCATTGCTTTTAAACATATGGATAAGCTGCCTTCCAAAAGTTCTTTTGTTCTCCTTCTATCAATATTATTCACGACTTTACAGCTTTTCTGTAGTTTCAAAAGTATTACTCATCTAAAATACCTGCTCAAAAACACCCAGGAAGAAAAGTGAAACTGAGACCACTGTTTTTGCTTCTAGCCAAAATATATCTAGGCCAAATAATAATGAATATAAGATTTGTTGTTAGTGGCTCCATTCAACACATTTAAACAGTATCTCTCATTTTAACCTTCCTTCTCTGTGTTTATTGCCCTTAGTCCTTTCCACTTAACCCTCTCCATGCCCCCACCTTTAATTTACCACATCTCATTGGACTGTCTGATCCAGTTTTAAAGAAATGTAGGAAATCTGCATTAGTCTTCTATTGCTGTCATAACAAGTTGCAACAATCTCAGCAGCTTCTGTGAAACAAATTAATTTTCTTAGGGTTGTAAGAAAGTAGGTCACAAGTCCAACATGACACTCACTGGGCTAAAATCAAAGTGCCAGCAGGGCCATGTTGCTTTTTGGAGGCTCCAGGGGAGAGTTTGTTTCCTTAGTCATTTGGGTGGTTGACTGAATGCAGTTCCTCACAGTTGTAAGACTGAGGTCCTCACTTTCTTGCTGACTGTCAGCTCCAGCTGGTCCCAGCCTCAAGAGATATCTGCATTCTTTGATTTGTCACTCCCTTCCTCCATCTTCAAAGTCAGCCACATTTTCCCTCCCACATTTTGAATTTCTCCTTTCTCCTCTTTCATCACAGCTCTTTGACTAGTTGGAGTAAGTTCTCCGCTTCTAAGGGTTCATGTAATTAAACTGTGCCCACATGGATAATCTAAAATACTCTACCTGAGGTCTGTACCCTTAATCATACTTGTAAAGTCCTTTTGCTATATATGGTAACGTAGTCTCAAATTCTGAGTGTTAGAGAGTGTACATCTTTGGAGAGCCAGTATTCTGCCTACCATGGGCAGACAGTGGAATGTTGGTGCTTCTTTTTCTTTACCAGTAGATGATGCGGCTGACTAAGTAAACATTGCATTTCCAGTTCAAATGTGCTGCTTTCATAATATGATGCTGATGGTAACCTACCTTGCACTGATGTTTACATTTTTTCTTTTCCTTTCAAAGCATACCCTCAGCCTTTTCAACAGGTCAACAAATTAATTTGATAAACAAGTTTGTACATACATCTTTGTAAAATAAGCTAAGAACACCACTTCCAAAGAAGCTGAATATTTGCAGTTCTCATTTAAATGATTCTGTTTGCATCATCCAGTATGCTAACGATTTGGGGCATAGCGAGTTTTCACAGGTGGATGGTTTCATGGTGGCAGGAGAAGAGGTCTCCCTCAGTGCAGATGGTGTTTCTAGGGCACTGTAACTTAGATATGTCAGCAGAGTTCTAACATGCAGAATCATTATTGTTTATCATGAGGTGGCTGCTATGGTGTGCCATCACCATTTCGCATCAGAAATGAAGCATTTCTATTCACAGCTGCTGGGAGTGCTGCAGGAACACTGCCCTCAGCCCTCAGCCCTCAGCCCTCCCTAAGGACTGCCTAGCTACCACGCTCAAGATGGAAATTCCTTCCAGGGGCATGCAACATCTAGTGATTGATGAACACGGGGTATAAAGGTTTGGCCCCCTTGCCCAGCCCAGGACAACTCTGAAATGCCATTCTAGCTCCAGCGATCCCCGGGAGACCAACAGAGGCTTTTTGGGGGGCTAAATCACAGCTCTATTTCTTCCTCTTCTCAGTCCTAATTTCATTCTCTCTTCCACAGGTGTTGATCTCAGAAATGCCCCCTAATAAACTTTTCACATGCTAAACTGTCTCAGAGACTGCTCCTGGAGTAAGATGATCTGCAACACTAAGTAAAGCTTAGAGCTTTATTACATGAAAGAAGGTTATGTTGATCATTACTTGGCTGCATGGAAAACTGATGTAAATTAAAGTCATCTCAAGCATTAAAAAGTGAGGATGATGATGACAAGAATGATAATTTTTTGAAAACACGAGTAATTACAAATCTCACATTACATAATGTACAATAATTTAATAAAGCAACTGCATTTTTGTGATAAGATATAAACAGTGAAATAATTTATCACAAAGTTTTGTTCTATCATTTCCTCTCTGTATCTTAATGCAGATGTGTCAATGTCTTCACTATTAGAACAATTTCTTAATGCTGTTGTTAGATCTGTTATTTTTATTTTATAGACAGGTACAAGGCAAGTTAAAGAGTTAAACATAACTTTGAATGTTTGGTCCTAAGTGACACGGAGTACCACGCTGCCGAACAAACAGAAGTCCAGAAGCATGGGAAAAGCTGCTTGGGATAAAAGATGATGTGTTCGGTTTTGAATATATTGAGTTCCAGATTTAAACAAATGCAAGAGTGAAACATGGAAATCATCTAAAATAGTTTAAAAAGCATTGCTCTTAAGATATGTTATGGGTTTAAAGCAGAAACAAATGAATTTAAACAGTACAGATAATTTAAATGGAGAAGGGCTTTTTTTCTGCAATTGAGTATTCTATTAAACGATCAGACAAATAGCAAACAGTAAGTTATTGTAATGCTTTCTTCAATGTATTGCAATTACAAATTCAACTAAATATAACGCTAATATCTTCTCTCAACTATTGTCACCAATAAGAGATAGGGATGGTATAATTAATTCACAACAGTAGATAACACAAAAGAGCAGTTTTTCAAATACATATATTAGGAGTTGGATTTGTTTTTATAAAGGAAATGTGATTGCTGTTCTGGGATTGAATTACACCAAACAGAAACCAGAAGTCAACAGTGACTTCACAAAAGAGAAGGCAGCGAACCGAATTCCTTTCATGTAAGCTCTTCTCACTTGCTTTAGGCCACCGGACACAACTAACCGAATCCAAGGCTCGGCCTTTTCACGCGGAGGGGCCGGCTCAACAGTGGCCAGAGGGAGGAGCCACGGGGCACCAAACTGGCTACATTTTGGATGTTTGTGATACATCAATCTTGCTTGGTTATAATTTTATTTTTGCATTGTTTACAGAGAAAGTATGTGTAAGTCAAATCATTAGTTAAAAAAAAATTGAAGGCAAAAAGTTCAACCATCATCATCATCACTAAATTTTTCTAAGTGACTTTTAAGCAAATTTACTGAATGCTGCTAATTACAAATGAGATTTATTATTTCACTCAAACAGACTTGGATGACATTTAACATGAAAATGTGTTATTCAAATTACTATATGTGTAAGTCATAGTGCTACAACCTACTTTTTATAGTATTATACTTAGTTCTGTAGAAGAAAATTATTTTGACTAATTTCTTAAATACACTTATTTTAGTTTTAAAACATCAATTTTTAAGTGGAAGTGCTTATACTTACACAGGATAACATATTAAATTCAGTTAAAGGTAAGTGCCATTTTCCAATATTCTATCTTTAATTACTTCTTCTCCCCTTTCTATTTTCCCTACTCTTCTAGAACAGGTACAAAATTGTTTACATGTGCACACACACACACACTCCTTGCGTTCATGTGGATGGGGAGACATTAAGCAGGCTGCAACAATGGCCCTGACTTTCTTCCCTCAATAAATTGACTAGCTGAACTGCTAGCCTCAATTTTTCAGTCACTTACAATGGATCTCTCTCTTCTTCTTTTTCCCCTCTTGCAAGGCTATTACATTTGCTTTAAAATGATCCTTCTAAGCGTTACAATTGATGAAGAAAGTTTTAAGACTCTAATTAAGAATTTGCAGAATGTAATTAAGCAGGTTTTGCTTTACATTTCTTTTTGAATCATTTTTCTTTCATAAATAAGAGTAAAAATCTCAAAGATTGATGAAATTTGCCAAGGATAGCACCCAGACGTTATGTGATTATCTGTACCCCTCTCCATTTTAGATTACAAATATTGAAGAAAGGAGATTATTTTATGAGTTAAATACAAAGTTCTATAAGGGAAATTGATTTTCTCTCTAATTTGTTTTAATGTTATTTTTTTGTTGTGTTTACTGTCAGGCAAAGTATCAGAAAGCAAATCTTTTTTTGTTGTTTGAGGAAGATTAGCTCTAAGCTAACATCTGCTGCCAATCCTCCTCATTTTGCTGAGGAAGACTGGCCCTGAGCTAACATCTGTGCCCATCTCCCTCTATTTTATATGTGAGACTCCTGCCATGGCATGGCGTGATAAGCATGTGTAGGGCCGTGCCTGGGATCTGAAGCGGTGAACCCCAGGCCGCTGAAGCAGAGCGTGTGAACTTAAAAGCTTCACCACTGGGCTGTCCTTAACAAATCTTTTCGTTTAGTGTCAATGGTAGCTTTTTTGCTGCATAATTTCTTCAGATTTTCCCACTGGACTCCCATTGGCTATATAACACCTGACTGGAGGACTAGATTCTCTTTTCAATTTACTGACGTTATTTTAAGTGTCTAAGTTTTCCCTGGATTTGAACAAGTAAATTTTGTTGTATTTTGTTTTGTTTTGGTAATTATAGCCATTCTAATAGGTGTAAGGTGATATCTCATTGTAGTTCTAACTTGCACTTCCCTAATGATTAGTGATGTTAAACATCCTCTCATGTGCCTATTGGCTATCCGTATATCTTCCTTGGGAAATTATCTGTTCATAGACTTTCCCTTTTTTCTTTTTTTTTTTTTTGATGAGGAAGATTGGCCCTGAGCTAACATCTGTGCCAATCTCCCTCTATTTTGTATGTAGCATGTGCCACAGCATGGCTTGATGAGTGGTGTGTAGGTCCATGCCTAGAATCTGAACCCACAAACTCTGGACCACCAAAGCGGAGTGCATAAACTTAACCACTACACCACCTGGCCAGCCTTGAACAAGTAAATCTTGATTAAACCTGTACAGAGACTGCTGGTACCTAATATGTATTTTTCTCATTTATATGACTGCCAGCTAGACTACGATTTCATATCCCTTGCATCTAAGTAGTGCCATATCACATTTCTCAGTAATAGAATGTGAGTGTAAGAGACACATATCATTTCCTGGCTGAGGTGGTTAAAAGCAGGTGTCCTTTCTCCATGCTCTCTTTCCCATCTATCAGCTGAAGAGAGAGAGCTTCAAGCATATAGAAGAGGACAAAGCTACAGGCTCAAAGGAGCCCATGTCCCTACATTCCTGAATAAGGCAAGGAGAGGCCCTTCCCCACATGCTTGTGACTAACTTCAGCAAGAAATAAAATTTTATTACTAAACATTGAGATATGGAGGATTTTGTTTTTGGCAAGTTAAGGAACTCAAAATAAGACAAGCATGAGCCCATCTACCACATAAAATTAGAGAGATTCAGCGACATATAGCATGCTGTGTTAAATTAAATGTACTTAGCAAAATAGTTTTAAATACGTATTTTCTGGGTCTCAAACACTGTCAATGGCTCTTGTTCTGGAATGTGGCTTTCTTCATCAGGCAGATTGAAGCTTTTTATTTGCTTCAAATTTCTTCTGATATTCTTACCTTTATACTATAACTGTCAAAGAACAAATCAAAAAACAAAGGACTGAAATTCAAAAAAAAGAGAGAAAGAGATATTCCATGAGATTTTCAGAGTATAGATATGCCAAGAAGAATGAGTGATCCAGTTGCTGAAATTAATTTTCCCCCAAATTGATTCACAGTTATTTTAATATATCAAACCATTATCGGTGTCTTGACATTTTCTATAGTAGAATAAAGCCAAAGTAACCTTTTGCAAAGATTATATTATGATACCATAGAGCTAGTTCCTAAATGAGTAAAAACATTTGGTTTTTAACAAAATTGTATGTGATATAAAGTCTTAAACCTAAAGATAATTTCTTAATATAAAAATTGACAATGAACCTTTTCTGGTTACTTCAGGCAATGACTACATAAAAATCAATGTCTCCAGTTTTGGTATCCCTTTCTAACTTTTATAAACCAATTTTTAAAATTGCATGCAATCAAATATATTTGTATATATTTCCTATGTGATTCGCATATATCGCTTACTTCTTCACTTAGGCTTTAACTCACTTGAGACTATCCAGAATCCAAAACTTTGTATTCCCCAAGACACCTAGCAAAATGCTGGACATATAATAAGCATGAAATCAACATATGCTTGCTCTTCTTCCAGTATAGATGGCTTTAAGAATTGATTCTCAATGCCTAGGATTGGTTACAGCTGTCGCTGGTTAGGCTCAAGGTGTTGTCTTTCTACCACCTCTTCAGCAAAAGGTAGAATCAACATGGTAGAATGCTATTTGTATGAAGAAAATCAAAGGAAAAATTGTCCAACATTGGCCAGTTTCCAGTGTAGATATAGCCTACTAAGAAAAATTATTTACACATAATATTCAGAGTGGTATTGAAAGAATTTATTTTTCTGATTTTATATCTTTAACATTTTAAAATAGCATATTTAGCCATGGAAATATGGATTTTATTAATACAAAATCAAAATGTATTAAAATTCCTGTTTTCACATGAGTAGTCAAGTCTAGACAATCATATACATATTGATTTTCTATAAATACTTTAAAGCATTTCTCCAGAAATCCTTGTCTTTTGTCTGACTAGAAGAACACCATTAGAAAGAATCATGTCATGTTGTAGCATCTCAGTTGTCACTCTCTCTTTACTCCTCATTATTGTCTTCTTGTTGAATCTATAAAATACTAGAATTCAAAAGAACATCAAACCATTGAGACTACAAGTTTACAATAAAATAAATTGACCGCTGACAAAATTTTTCTGAGAATAAATTAGTATTACCACTTTAAGGAGAAATTACTGTATAATTAATAATACAATTTAATGAGTCCTCAATCTTACATTTTCACTTATACATATGGGAGCCCTTTTGATTTACACAACTACGTAAATAAAAATAAACTGTGATTAAAAATTAATAAATATTGAAAACAACTTTCTAATTGCAAAAACATGAGCTTATATATTCTTTAAAGCATATGTGCTTAATTTCATAATATATCTTATAAGCCCCAGATATGAACTCTGGGGAGTACGTAAATATTTGTTGAGTATTGAGAGCTGTAAGGAGTTAGGAAATGAATGCTCATGTGCATGAATGTTATCGCTATTTACTAAGCAAGTGACTAAGTTCATCTCTACAACTTTTGAAAGACTCATATGTGTGTGGTTCTGTCAAAGTAATATTTACATTCAAATCCATTAGATAGACCCTGTGCAAGATGCTTTCATATACAGTATCTTTTTCAGGAATTCCCAATTGATAGGCCATGACACACTGGTATGCCATGAAGAGATAATAGAAGTGCTACCTAAAATATCAATGCCTCATCCCATAGGAGTGGCCGGAGGAACCAGCTGTAGGGAAAGCCAACAAGGCCACTTGTCTCTGCTTAAGTGGTTTCATTTGGTTTCCTCAAAGGACTGCCCAAGTGGAACAGATTCATGGGCATGCCCTTCAAACCACACTGCCTGTGAGAACAATGAGCAAAACTGTCTGTTGCTGTTCCGTCACAATGCCCTGAGCATGGTCAATGAATTGCTGTACCCTTGGACAATCCTTCCACAGTCTGCAGTAGCATGCGCCACACTCCTTCTTGGATAAGCAGTCTATGGGGTTGCTGGGAGTATGTGTTCCATGAACTCAACTGTTTAAAAGTCTTCTTAAATACATATAGCCATTTCATGGAAGCAAGGTTAGATTATTCTTAAATTTGCTATTCATTTCACTAGCACTTTTAATTTTCCTGTCATAATTGTATTGCATAGGAATTTTCACTACATCATATCCTAAATAGGTATACACAAATCCCTTCTATCTTACTCCAGTTTGTCATATACATTTAATTTTGCATGTATGAAAGGATATGAAAAATATTTGGACATTTATAACCATTTTAATATTAACAGAAAACAAACATATATTAATTTCTATCAATGTTTAAATGTAAAGTTGTGAATGTTATAGGCATGCAGGAACAATCTAGATCCACACGTTATGAGTTGATAATTATCTTAAAGTTTGAATACTTGTGATCATTTATCAGCACACAGCACTTATATGGCACTTGACAGGCCTTATGCATGCAATATTATTTAATTTTTACAACTCTATGAAGAAGATATTATTGTCCCTATTTCATAGATATGTGAACCAGGTAATTTCCCAAGATCACAGAGCCGATACATAGTAGAGCTGAAGTCTAAACTATGGTGTCTGCTAACACTATATACTCTCTCCAAATTGTTAGTTACACGAATCTGAACTTCTATTTAAATGTTATGAGGAACTTGTAGCCTAAATTCCCACTATAAATCAGGTAATAAAGAGCACATTAACAAACATCACTAATCCCTACTACAACATTTATTTGTTTTGCAGTTGCTTCCTTTCTATATGATTGGTCTTTGAAAATTTAATCTTCCTACAAATATGTTCTCTCTTGTATTACCAACTTTTAGGGATAATAAATGGTAGGTGAGAAGGATGGAGGGAAGACTTGACATCAGTACATTGACTAGGTTTGGTGGCTCAGCTAAATCAAGAAATTAAATTGAGTCAATGTCTACTGCTTCTAGTGGACAATTTCACATCAAAAAAAAAAAAAAAGAAAAACTTGCTGTTTGCCCAAATACTAGAAATCTGAACTATAACTCTGATCTGTTGATGTTGTCTATAAATGTTTACAGAAAAGTGTTTTGTATCACCAGTTAGGTTTCATCACTTCAAATATTATCTATTTCCAAAAGTTCTTCTTGATAAGTCATGACCACAGTTGACCTGGGTCTTCTTATTTCTCTGTCCTGTTAGTTTTAGTAATCATTTTTCATTCTCACCGGACCATGTATAAAGCAAATCTCAATTATCAAATTATCTAATAGGTATCTACAATATGTTCCTTGGGAGCTGGGAGATAAATTAGAAAGAAATACAGATCATCATTACCTCCAGAGGAGACCTGACTTGCCCAAAGTCACAAGTAAGTTAGTGGCAGACTTGCTTAATGTCACCTCTCTTAATACTATAACATTGCTCTTGCTGTCACTAGAGAGAAAATAGCTTCACTTGTGTGTGAACCAGACAGTATGGTTTACTGAACACTTAATGGGAGAGAGCATTAAACGAACATTCTTTCTTCTTTCATAACAAGGGTTGTGAAATAGAACCTCCTCTACTGAACCCTTCTTGATTGAACAGAAATGAATACAAATTGCCTTGCCCTACTTCTAATTCCAGAGGGCAACTTGCATTTCCACAGCATAAGTCGCAGGAAGCTCTGTGCAGCTTTCAATAATCATAGTACCCAAGACTATGACTACGGACTTCTCTGAGTACAATTTCTTAAAAGATTTCAAAACATTTTGGAAGCCAAACTTCCAGGATTATGCTTTTTCTACTACCGTACACAAATACATTTATTATCTGATTTTTTTGAGGCAAACCTCCACATCAAGTGAGACTAGGGCAACTTGTGTTGTTCTCTCCAATAGAATAACCTGACCCAGGCTGGCCATCGGAGACAATCCCACCCTTTTGTATAGACTCATATAAATATCAGCAATTGCCAGTCTAAGACTCTAATTTTACAAATGGAGGAAAAGATTGCTGAGAGAGGATGATGATTTGTGCAAGTGACCTCGGTTATGAGCAGAGTTAGGAATACGACTTCCTAACTTCCAGCAGGTGTTCTTTTTACCACAGCACGTTTCTTAATAGGTATCTTGGTGCTTTGCATATAACAAATGCAATAAAATGTATATTAAAATGCAAATAACTTTAAGTTTCTCTTGACTCCACTGATTTATTTTGCAAATGTTGATTGTTTATCAACACCACAGATCATTTGGAACATAGCCTTTGCAATAGAAACTCCTGGGTTTGGATCCGTCTTCCACAATCTTATAATATGTACGGAGGCTTAATAAAAACATAAATAGAGACAAAAAGTTCTTTTGGTAGCTATACAAATCAGATAAATACTATTTTACATATAATGTGTAAAAAGATATATAGATATAACATATTTGATCCTTCATCTACAAGATCAAAAAAAGTATTCATTTAATTGAATGCCAGGTATTATTTATTTTAAGAAACACCATTATTTTATATGATAAAGAAAAAAAGAATGATACCAATACAGCTATGCCACAATGCCAAGATGCAATCAATGACAGACACATTGATATTTCAGAGATAATAAAATATGAAGAACTGTGTTTTAGAATTCATAAAATGTTCTCTATCTTTTTCTATTTATAGAAACAGAGAGATAAAGAAAGAGAGCGATTACTATGTACCAGGCGCTAAGTATGCTAATTTTACAGGTTTAACCTCATTCAATACTCACAACCGTTCTTTGAGTTAGGTACATTTGTATTCCATTTTACAGATGAAGGAGGTGAGGCTTATAACATAAAATGACTTTCCAAGATCACCTATTTTCAGTGAGAATAACAAGTATGTGTTATTAATCATTTATTCGGTGATCACAATTCTGCTAAGTGACTTGTGGTAAATTAAGCACTGTCCTCAGGTGGGTTACATCTGGGTTGAGGTATCAAGTCATGCACACTTGAAACAAGCCACAATGTCACAACTTAACGTAGTCTGGTCCAACATCGTAGGCCACAATTGAGTATTGAGTTTTTGCCAAATGCCCTTTTGTGACCAAAAAAGTGTGCACATAATTTGTGTAAACCAAAATAGAAAAATAAAAAGACTTGAAACAAAGATTTGCTTCAAAGGGATGAAAATCAAACTGAGCCCAATTTTTATGCCTTTACAAAACTAAGCCAAAAATATAAAAAACTGAGCATGATTTCCGATATATTTTTTAGTACATTATTTTTTCATTTCTTTCCTTTTACTTTTGCCTCCTGGAAACACAATAAAGTCAGTTAAAACTTGAAGAATGGGAAAGCTTCAGCTATACACAAGAGATAGTCAAATCTCCTTATTTGGATGATTAGGGAATAGGGAGGTTTCTGTTTTGTTTTGTGTTTTTTTTTCTTAACACCATGGACAGTTTTTAGCAAGTTCAAGTTAATTGGGTTTTGTGCACTACCATTCATGTGGTGTTTGTCAAAAAAGAAAAAAAATGAAGCAAGCAAGCACACACACATCAAACTAGTATGCATGCCAGAATAACACAGAGAATTCAAACCGAATCGGGAGCTTTTGCACTAGGGGACATATTTACTGAAGCAGAAAGTATCTTCTGTGTGAATAAGCTTCCCAAAAATATCTTGGCATAAATGTGCTTAAACTCATTTAGAATACCACGCTCTCTATGAATTCTACATGCTTGTCAAGTTCCTCAAACTATACTGCAAGCTACTTCCTCACACAATTACTCTATTTTGTGATACTTGTTTATAACATGGCTTCAAAATTTCAAAACCTAATCAATATTTTAAGATTCAGTAACCATCATTCAAAATGATCATTTGCTAATGTCATTATGTGTTTCAATTATTTTAAACTCAGAACATTTCTAAACACCAATTTATTTTATAAAAATATACCCTGGAGTATAGTTCAGATTCATCCATTAGTCTTAGTTTAGTGATGTTACTTATGCTGATTTCTATTTGCCTTACCTAGGGATATTTTGGAAGTGAGTGTTCAAATATTGTTTTTGTTTTTTTCAATGGTTCTTGGAATAGTAGCAAAGGGGGATTATAGCAACCTGAAAATTAATTGAGAACCTCAATTAATTTGTCCCAGATAGGGCCAGACCTTCTCCAGGTGACTCTAGTGTGCTACCAGATTTAAGGACCATTGACTTGAACAGTGAAAAGGTTATTATCATGAAGGGTACTAATTAATACAGACGTACTTTGTGGAATTTCAGGCAGTGTTACGATTGGGCCTCAAGAAGACTGGAAATAGGATATAAGAAAAGATTGAAAGAACTTAGGAAGTCTCTCCTGTCTTCTTTGTTTCTTTCCTTTTTGTTACTTTTATTCTATCTCCCTAAGGCTCTTCTGCTACTTAATCCACATGATTGCAACAGGGCTTCCAAGACTTCTGAGGTTCAGGGTTTCGTCAGGATCACTCTGAAATTTCTAAATCCAATTGCAAATTGGTGGGAGACTTAGCCTGGCCATTACTGAGTCATATTCTCACCCTTCAACCACTCAACTGCGGCCTGATCCTGGTGTCAGACTTTTGAGAGTTGGCTACACTCTCATGAGTATAGGTATAAGAAGATGGAGGCGGGAGAAAGAATGTGGGCAGACAACCAAAATGTTGACAAAAGAGCTTGTTAATTTAACTTAAACGCTCTGGTCTCAATATTTTGTACACAGTGGTAGACTAGGACCTGGTCTCTTGGCTTCAATTCTGAGCAGGCGAGTGAGAAGAAAACTTGAAAATTGACCTAAACTATTAATTTCATTAACATCCCATCACTAATTATCTACATATCCAAATTACATCCTTGGAACATTGCCTCTTCTTTGAGGCTTTTCCTCATCATTAATATGTCAATGCAAATCCCTCGCTTGTAACTATATACACTTACTGATGATAGTACTTAAGTAGCACTTATTATTTGGTCCCTTGTTACTATTATTTATAATTGTAAAATATTTTTTCCTATTAAATTGCTTAAAACAATTGTTTTAGAGGAATAGGAGAACATCATAAATAACCCCTACCTAAGGCATATCTAGCTTTTATTTAGCCAATTTGGAGAGGCTTCTTTAAGAAGATGAATGAAAAATTATATATAAAAAATTAAGTATGAAAAGGAACATTTGTCTATACAGATTGTAAAATAAATCACAACAAATTGCAAATTTTTAAAAATATGACAAATACCACAAATATTAAGAATTTTGGAAAAATGACAACATTTTTAAGTTAACTGATAGACATGCCTTTATAATACTTTATTCCTACATGTTTTGGCTCATACTCTTTGCCTCTTCATATAAGTAGAAAGACGATTTATTCTTTCTTCTAGCATGCTTGACTACTTTTTTATGGAATGTTAGACTATAAAAACATAGTCTAACACAGAGAACTATTCAGTGTTTGTAGTACTAATACAAAGTTGTGGGCTATATTCACAGAAAATTTAATAAATTCTGTTTTGTGTGATTTCCATCCAAAAGTGGGACAATGTCTGGAGTGATAACTGTATACTCCATTATCAATTATATATTTGACATGGATGAACTTTTACTGACCAAGTATAAATGAAAACCATATTCTCTGCTTATAACTCTATGTCTGGTTATTGGAAAAATTTTCCACAGACTGGCTTCTGCCTCTACGTGTTTCAATTTCTTTACCTCTTCATTATTCACATCTTTCCATTGGCAGATGCCACTGGACAACGTAATTTTGCAATAAGACCACTTGATCTGAGCTTTCATTTCATAACTCCAGGTGAATCAGTGCAGCAGTCAGAAGGGGCATTCCTAAAAGTTATTCCTACACAGGAGATGCTAACGATAGACTTAAGGAAACGCAGAAGTGACTACAAACCATGATGTATGTCAGTAGACTCAAAATAATCATATCCCTCTGCAGCTTCCCCACAGCTGATCCTCCAGAATGCCCACAACCATTCTAACATCCCTGCACACAAGAAGAAGAGCAACTACAGAGACATTGAACAGCAAGAGGCTGTGGACTTGATTGAGGTTTGGCAGAAACACAGGATCATGTAAGCAGATTGCTAGCGCTCCTTCCTATGCCTTTGAAGGGCCTGTGCAGGTGAGGGCACACAAGTTTTAGGCCTCATTAGCTTCCTGGTACATCCCCTCTAGAACTAGTTTGCTACTTTTTTAAATCTTCGCTGAATAAAAACATGTATTTATGAGGAATGAAAAAATAAAGATCATGTTGTTCTGGTCAGTTCATGATGTTCCGCAGTAGAAATTGCAAAGTGGGGAGGAGTATGGTTAGGGGAGGTGGGGCCTAATGCCTTCTTCTCCACTTTCAAATTAATTTGGAAATTAAAAATGAAGTGAAACTCATATGATGATTATAATTATCTCTTTTCTCGTGGAGGAGATTTCAAACCTGACTAGTTGAGGCCATGGCAATAATCGTTGGTTTGGCAATGTAGAAGAGGTGTAAGATTGGAAATGCAAAATCGAACTAAATACCGATGCAACTGAAATCTAGAACAACAGAGGCGTAATTCCAGAATCATGATTTCTTAAAGCAGAAGCCAAGATGCTAGGTCATGACCGGGATCACACACTGTCATAGCAATACAAGCAAGCAGAATAAACAGGAAAAAACACAGGGCAGGGACTTTGTGTCAAAGTCTCTCAGAAATGACCCTAAAGAATAGAAATAGCAAAGAGAAAGCAGTCAAGAAAAATCAAGACAGAAGGAGAGGGACTGAGGTGCACCATGGTCTTTTCTTAGAGTTAAAATCCACTCAACCCTTAAGCCTGGTTATTCAGTTACACTAATAAAAAAGCTTTATGAAAATAATCTAAGTCCTTTGTTAACCCATTTATCAGTTCCTTATTGAGTTCCTACTATTTACTAAGGACTACACTTCTCATTGGAGTTAAAATTCATGATGCAACTATCATTTTCACAACATAGGTAGCCATATTTGGCCTTCCAAAATGATGAAGGGAAATAAGAGGCCCAAAAATGTCCAAGAACTGAAATTATTAATAAAACTCTAGATCTCTCAGCAAGAATTTTCAAGTGCCATGATTTCATTAACATATATTGCCTTAACATAAAGTCTCTGCAAAGGATGACAGAGAACTTGACATTATCAAATGGCTTCCAAGCGTTTTAGAATGAAAGGGTTTTCCTTTTGCTTGGGCGTAGGAGGAAAAGAGACATTCTGGATTTATTTTTAATATGCTAAAAATAGTATTCAGAACATTTCTATTTATTCTTAGGAGTGGGCTCATTAACTTGAAAAGTTAGAAATATGCATATGATGGTGCTAAATTGATGATTTACTTAATAATTTTTCTCATTCTTATAGTACTCTATTATTTGTAAATTCCACTAACAACAATTTTCTTTTACCAACTAGAGCATTAAAAGCAGATAAGACAAAATTCCAATTATCTTTTGTTGCAAAGCACCATATGTTGCTGCTTTAACATCAGAAAAGACAATGAAGAACATTCAGATATTAAACAAAATTTTGATAAATCTAGCTGGGGTGAAAAAGTTAAGCTGGTCAACACATTGCAAAGTGAATCCATTTATGACATATTTAATTATGCCAAAATTTTTACCACTCAGCATAAGCACCCATCAATGAATAGGAGAGATGTGGTTTGTCATTTTAATGCTCAACAGAATTTTGTATCCAGCTGTGGCCCTCAAGAAATTTGAAAACTTTTTGTTTGGGATTAGAGTTTGGCAAGGGGAAGGTCGAATGGGGAGGGAGACGTGGATGCCCTTACAAAGGAACCAGATGTCTACTCTGGCACTTTGCATAAAAGTTAAGTGAACATTAAAAATATTGATTGTGTGTATACACTTTGGATAGAACTGTTTTTAAGGCTTGCTTTATGATTTATTTGATCTCTTGTAGAGATGAAAGATGGAGTTGTTTCTTAAAGATTTTAAAAATAAACATGCATCTAATTTTGTTTTCGGAAATGTGGCAATGCCGTATATGCATTTTTAGTTGGAGGGAAAAATATGAAAGAGAATTTTCATTGACTATTAAACAGTAAGTGTGTTCCAGTCACTATCCTTGGGCTGCAGGTAGCTAGACCTTGCTTCATCAGGAAGAAAAGATGGAGAGCCTGCTAGGCATCAGGCACTTGCCACGTCCTAACAAATTAACAGAATAGCACTTGTCCAAAGGCTAACAAATCAACAGAATAACATTTGTTCAAAGGCAGACAGGCCTTTTTTCTGCGACTTCCTGTCATGGTAAAATTTTTAAACAAATAGACTGTTCTTGAAGTTGGAAATCATGTCTTTGTGAGACCCATATAAGTGTCATAATCAGAATAGCAAGAATAGCTTGTCACAAAATTTAATCTAAATGAAGCACCATAAACACCGTATCCCAAGGTATTTTAACCGATCTGAACCTTGCCTTCTGAGGACTTTTGATCCAAAGTTACATTCAGATAGAAAAAAAAAAAAAACAGTTATTTCAAAGTTTTTTAGAATCACATATAACTGAAAAGATATTGATTTGTTGACAGACTTTATCAAGTTTTATTAAGATATTTTTGTACTGTCTAAACTTGTAGCCAGGAAGAGCACTTTGCTTTGCTAAATTATTCATTCGATTTGACTTCTATTCCAAATTCTGGTTTTCAGTATTTCAAAAAAATTTTTGACTTCTCTTTAAGTCACTTTTCGCTGTCTCACACATTTTTCCACTTGAGGAGACCACAACTGAAATGATTTTCTTTTTGGGCTGACCCCGTGGCTGAGTGGTTAAGTTCACGTGCTCTGCTGCAGGTGGCCCAGTGTTTCGTTGGTTTGAATCCTGGGCGCGGACATGGCACTGCTCATCAAACCACGCTGAGGCAGTGTCCCACATGCCACAACTAGAAGGACCCACAACGAAGAATATACAACTATGTACCGGGGGGCTTTGGGGAGAAAAAGGAAAAAAATAAAACCTTTAAAAAAAAAAAGAAATGATTTTCTTTTTACAGGTAGACATATGTAAACTATTGTGTGAGAAATACCTCATGGCATAGTCAGCCCAGTGTAAGTATTAAATTAGTGAATCATATCTCAGTTATTTTCCATGTTCCATACTTTGTGCTTTCTCTGCTGCCTGAAGCTCCCTCTCTTTCACCCTAAAACCCAAATATCCACGTTCGATTCTGCAGCTACAAAAAGCCCATCCAGGCGCCACTCTGGCAAAATGATGTTCTTGCCTACAACTCTCATGTTTCTAGGCACCAGCATTGCCCTTTTTCTTCTATTCTCATTTCTACTCTTCTTCCACCAAATTTTCCACCCTTTTGATGAAGTTGGAGCTTCCTACCAGAATAAGTGAATCTCATTAAATAGTTAACTCATTGACATTAAAGAATGGATGATTGACAACTTAATCTTTCTTGTTGAATTTTTATCTGAAATAAGGTTATTTCCAAATTAATTTCTAACTAGACTGAGTATAAAATGTGTTTTCGATGGAAATTTTTTTCAAAAGTTCTTAACATTAAACTCATAAAATAAATAATTTCTTAAAAATTGACAATTTTCTATTTCATCGATAGAGACATATAGAGAAATTTTTAATAGTTTCCCATATGTCTCCTAATTGTATTTTGACTTCTCACTAGATATTCTTGTGTCTCTTCTATGCTTAGTTAACTTTTTGGGGAGGTTTCTATTTATTATTTTCTCTACTTTTTCATTTTATAAAGTATGAATTCTATAAGCTTTTCAGTCCCTTCAATTTTGTTCATAGACCCTTGGGATCCTTTTCTTTTTTAAAAAAACTATACAAATAATAAGTCCTATTATCTTAAAAAAAGACATTAAAAATCAGGCTGGACCAGGAGAATCAAGACCCCCAACCCCCAGCCCGTATGAGCCTAGCCCCTAGTAACCAGCAAGAGCAGACTGCTGCTGACAATGGGACAGGTGTGTGAGAAGTAGCCCCACCTGAAGCACAGGCCTGCAGGGGCTCCCGAGAGCTAAAGGTGGAGCACTGACATTGGGGAAAGCCCTCTGGTGCCCCAGGAACCACACTATTCACAAGGTACCCCTAGGCAAGCCACAGGAAGACTCTGTTTCTTCTTAGGATGCAGAAAACCACAAAAGAATGTTGCTTCCACTCTAGCAACCAGGCACACCAAAACAAAGCAGATAATCTGCTTAATCTGATAAAAGTCAACAATTAGGTTTCTAAACTCTTTTCCACTTAAACATTGCAGCAAAATAATGTTTTAAGAAAAGTAGCTATGAGCAAAAGTATAATATTGAAGTCTTCGGTATGTCGAGCTTCTGACAGAATTCTTTATTTTTTTAAATCTTAAAATGCCTGTATATTAAGACAGCAATGCTATTTAATAAACTGATGACACTTCTTGAATGACTGAATCCTTGCCTTCCTTTTGAACAGAAAAAGTTTTTAGCCTTTTGTGCCTATTACCAGACCATGATACTGGATGTCGACACTTCTTCAATTTCTTCCCTAAGTGGTGTCAGAATTCCTCCTTTATCAGTCAATCAATCTGCCCTCAGAGTCGTCTGTCCTCCCCACTTCACATTTTGTAAGTTAATTCATACTTCATAGCCTACTAAGTGAGAGCCAGGCCATAGGGAACTGGACAGAAAGGTCACTTTTCTCTGGGTCTTCCCTAGCAAGGCACCACGACAGCTATACTCAAGAGATGCCTAAGTGACTATCACTGCCACTTATTAACAGGCGTCCAATGTCAAAGCATATTCAGTATGGGATATAAAGACATCTCTTGACTTATTGGCTTCTATTCCTGAGCTTTGAGAGAAGAAATTCAATCAGTGCAGGAAGTAGAATAGAGAGAATAAGGAAAAAGAGAAAAATATCAGTTGGGATTAGTACAAATTCAATTTAAAAAATAATACTCAATTTATTTAATAAATATTTTAATCAATATTCTACTTATTCTTCAAAAACTGCTGTAGTATTGAAAAATTTTTGGTTCAAGAAATGAGTAAGAAATTAACTATTCTATTTCTGAAAACTTCCTACATATTTAGCCATTTACACATTTTATAAGTTAAGAAACATTTGAATTTTGAGAGAGAGAGAATACCTAGAGACTATTCCCAAACTTAGTTATTACCTATCGTCATTGAAAAGCAAGTTGACTTGTTTCTGGGCCAAGCATCCTATTTCACATTGGTTTTAGTAAAACTCTTTTTAATTTGTTAGTTTTGTTGGAGGGGAGAGGTAGTTCTTGGTTGTTTTGTTGTTGGTTGGTTTGTTTAGTTTCATCAAGAACTTTGGTACCAAGTAAAAGACCACGAATGTATTTCCGTTATTACCTCTTAAAATAGAATCACTTATACTTCTAATTTATTATAAATTACAGGGAAAAAGCTGCATAAATTCAAAAACAATGAGTCATCATTACGCCTTTGGTTATAGAGATGACCCCATTATCTATTTCATGAAGAATTGGGCTGGGGGATGTGACCTGACACTGAAAGAGTGCCACTAGATTAAACAGTCTGACTAGTACACCAATTTCCTCAAGCGCTAGTAACTTGTTTTGTTTTCTTGTAGGAGAATGAGGCCCATTTTAGTCACACTACGTAAAGCAAAATTGAGATTTGCTTTAAATTACTTTCCTTACATGTTGCATTCCTAACACAACTTTGTAGGAGAATTAGTCCCGTACCTGGCCATGTAAACTGTTCATTGGGAGTTCACTCACTAGTTTTCATTTCCTACCATGCACCTTATGTCTATAGAAAGGGATGATTTTTGATGGATGATTTGACATTGGAATATCGGCCCCACATGAGAAGAGAACCTACTAGCACTGTTCTCCACTGTCTTTCTGTGCCTAGAACTGAGTCTGGCCCATGGTAAACCTTGAATCAATGTTTTTTATGAATGGTTTAATGAACAACTGGAGATGATATCCAAAGTTACTTATGTCACCTCTCAGAACTACCCTATGCTACTGTTGATTATACACTTGGAAGATGGTCCTGAATTTCCAACTGTTCAAGCAGCCAGAAAGTAGTCCCAGTCACATGCAAGTGTGAGAAGGGCTTGTGGGAGCCTGATGAAAGGAACTCACGAATGTGAAAAAAGTGCTTAATCTTCTTTGGCAGGGGATTTGCATGTTGATCCGACAAGCATCTCTCCCCCTTTCCTGTACATCTATCAATTTGTTTCTATTGTTGTTACAATTTTAAAGGAAAGTGCCATACACTTATTCTAATTTTAAAGGAAAGTGTTATACACAGGTGACAAGCATGCTGGGATTCTGATGAATTTAAAATGTTAATGTGCAGAGAATTATGGATGTTATAGAGAAGCTGGAAACTTGGGTCCTTGTTGTTCACTCTGCAAGTCTAATCAGATGACACTTCTCAAATTATCGATGTATAAAATGAGATTTTGCTATTATAGCTCCTTTTCATGTGTGAAAATGTTCATCATGATTTAGCTTGAAGTGAGTGCCATATAATGTGTAATGTGCAATTAAAATAAGGTGATGTCATGAATTATCCAACAATTTTTAGATGCTCTATTCAGGATTTGTTCTTTCTCCTCATTTCTCCTGAAGGAATGACACTTTGTAGATACAGCGTTTTCTACTCCTTCATTAAAAATAGGCAATGATTAAGTATCAAAATATGAGTGATGTCATATTAAAAATTCAATAGGCTAATTACTAGAGAAATGGTGAAATTGTGGAGGAGGAGATTTTAATGACATATTTGCTTTATAATGCCTTTAGATAAGATATGCTTAAAACCCAATGAAGAAAAATTATTAGGCAAGATAGAGTGGCAGCAATAGAACATTTGAATCTTTATAAATCCAATGCCTCAAGAAGATCAACAAATGTAGCAAATAAACTTATGAATTGATCAAATTAATAGCTTCAGTTCATCAAAAGATCCCATTAAAAGAGTTGACATTGATACAGAAAACTGAAAGAAGGTATTTACAGATAATACTGAAAAGATAATACTTTTCAGAATATATGGACAACTTGTGCAAAGCGGTAAGGGAAAGAGCAACAACATAAATAATAAAAGACTTGCACAGTAATTTCATGGAAAGAGACTATCCGAAAGGCCAATACGAGTCCAAATAGTGGTTATCTCTGGAGAAGTGGGACATAGGAAAGGTGCTTCTAGAGTTTGGGAATATTCTATAGTTATATTTAGTAGGCTTATAGATTCACAGATTGTGCACTGAAGATTGTGACCTATCTATATATCTATTATACTTAATAAAATAATTCAAAAATAAAAACTGCATCGAAATACAATAGCTCATCTATGAGAGTGACAAAATCCTGTAGATGTAATGGAGTGTTCTCTTGAAGAATCTCTGAAACCAAAAGTTGCATATATTGTTGGTGGGCATGCAAAATATCCCAACACATGGTGAGAATAACATGACAATAACTAACAAAATCACATATACATTTAATCCAGCTATCCACTTTTAGAAATCTGCCCCAAAGTCGCATTGATAAAAACATGAAAAGATACATGCACAATCTATGCATTGCAATTCTCTATATAACAACAAAAGACTGGGGACAACCTAAATGTTCATCAAGGAAGGATTGAATAAATGATGCACACCCAATCATTGGAGGACCAACATCCAATAAAAGGACAAAGGAAATATCTCTTCATACAACTATCAAGAGTGATTTTCAGGATATATTATAGGTTTTGCTTTATTTTGTTTTTGATAGAGCATGAGGAAAAAATGTAAGATGCCATATCTTAAGTAAGAGAGAATACATTTATAGGTGTACTTGTTTATATGTATATATATATACATATATATGTTACAGGAAAAGAAAACTACAGATAAATTTCCCTCATGAACAGACAGCATGATTATCTATACAGAAAATCTTAAAGAATCTACAAAAAAAGCTATTAAAACTAATTAACAAATTGAGCAAGGTTGCAGGATACAAGGACAATTTACAAAAATTAATGTATTACTATAATTAGCAATGAAAGTTGGAAAACTGGAAATAATCTGAAGACCCCTCAACTGGTGAATGGATTAAAGAAAATAAATGGTGGTGCATCTCTATAATGGAATGCCACAAAACAATAAAAAATGTGCTACTGATATACATGGCAACAATTAATATCAAATGCATTCTAATAACTGAAACAAAACAATAAAAAATGTGCTACTGATATACATGGCAACAATTAATATCAAATGCATTCTAATAACTGAAAGAAACCTGCTCCATTAGGCTGCATACTACATGGTTCCATTTCTATGGCATTCTGAAAAAAGCAAAGCTACAGAGACATAAAACAAGTTAGTAGTTGAGAGAGGCGGGAGATAGCTGTGGGTTTGACTATGGAGCATGGGGTAATCCAGGTGAGGTTACTATATCTTCACTGTTGTGATTACACAACTCTACTTGTCAAAATTTCAAAAATTGTACCCTAAGACATGACATTTTTGGAATATGTATGTTATACATTAAAAAAGTCAAAAAATATGGGAGGATAAAACATTAAGTAATGAAAAATAATTATATTTACATATGGGTTGATGGCAATGGGGTCGAATGGTCAGAGATAGAATCATTTCTCTAAAGACTGCAGATTCTTTCAAGAGATTTAATTTGCTGATTTTTGCTTTAGAAGTGATTTTGAACCTATGTAAATACTATACATAATTGTAAAAGAAAATTAAATTTTAAAAAGCAATTTATAAAAGTTAAAGTAGAATTAACAAATAATCCTCTGATAAACTAAAATAACAGAGATTTAAAAAACAATCTGCAAAAAACAGCTGTAAACTATTTTCCTAAATCATGTTGTTGATAGTATTGATAACATCATCTTTGTTATTCAGAGTCAGCTGTATGTGTATTTTGTGATAGAGCAAATGCGTAATTATTTTGAAGTCTTTGGGAATCAAGATATTTTACATGATTGAAGGGAATTTTATTCTCAAGGAAAATATATAGTGGGATTTCTCCAGTGTAGAGACATTTTGGTAAGCAGGTGCAACTGCAGGACAACAGTGCATTGATGTTAATTATATAAGCAAAATAATAATAATAATAATAATAATAATAATAATAATAATGGATGATATCACAAAGTTAATTGTGTGTATTTTCTGCTTTAGTCATGGAATTAAGAATTGCTAAGGATCTCTGTTTCCTTTTAGTTAGAAATACTACTTAGGGACATCAATTTGGTTATAGAAGATGTTCATTGTTATTTTGTTTCCAGGCCTGTTCATAGAAAGAGCTAAAAAATATGTAATTTTAAAATATACAATATATTATGAGTTCATATTGATATTTTTAATTCAAGATTACGGGATTATTACTTAGTCTTTATGATGCTGTGGATCACATGAAATGAAATAGATGGGTAGCTTTCTGAGGCATTGCTTGATACGTGTCATAAGAAAAGTTTCTCTGACTTGACGCAGAAACTCGGCTCTAGTTATCACAGTGGGAATCTGAGCCTCCCACCTGGTTCCCACATCTAAAACAGTTATTAGAACTAGAACCTATTGACCGAGGGAGAGGCTAGGTGAACTTGAAGAATGCAGACACAATTTCTGCCAGAAATCTTCCCCAGAAGGTTATGTCATCTTTTCACCAGAGAGACTATAATGCAAGAAAATGTAAATATCCAGTAAAAAGTCTTTTTTTAGATATTGCTTATGAATTATTAATATTTGAAAAATCAAAATAGCAATTGGTCAGAGGGATTATGTAGATCAGATAACGTATCGTATACTCAAGGTAGACATTCTTGGCTACCAAGAAATTCCCATATTACTGAGAGATATTTTGTTAGGAGAAGCCATAAGCCCTTGGAACTATACCTTGCACTTCCATTTCATTCCCTCACACCACTAAACTAGAAAAGCAATGCCTACCTCATGTCATGGGATTTGAGATTAAGGAACCACAAAATCCTTGAAGGATTCAGGGTGTTGATTCTCATCACACCTCACTTATCTTTCCTTGCATCATGCAAAAATGCAAGAATTCTTCATGGATTTTGAAGAAAAAACATGTATTACTGAATACTTAATCACATGGGGAGGCCAAATAGAATTGCCATTCAAGATATGCTATCTTTACTGGATCAATTCACTCATCATCAATTGACCTGGGAGATTCTTTTGTTTCTTGATTGTAATTAGCAAAGACTATTGAAAGCAATGCGCCTTACAAAATGGAGAGAGCATTTCACTTTCAATGTCCTGCCTCTGAACTACTATGTCAGTTTTTCTGTTCCCTGTAATACAATTTTCCAGAAGAATCTTAATATCTTGATGTCCCACAGAACATCAGGTTTATCATTTAAGTAAATGACATTATATTAATTGGGTTGAGAGAAAGTAAGTAGCCAGTATCTTAGGTGCCATATTAAGAGACTTACCTGCCAAAGGGAATTAAATCCTGTGAAAATTCAGGGCCCAGTCATATCAGTGAAATTTCTAGTAGTCCATTGGTCTGAGGAATGCAGGGATATTCTCTCTAAAGTGAGACTGGCTGCTGCAGCTCGCAGCACACACCCTGTAAAGAAGTGGGCCATTTTGGTATTTAGATGCAGCTATATTTGAGTATACAACTCAAAAGACCCCTAGTTCTGACTGGAGCCCAGATCGAGGGAGGGCTCAATAGTAAGTGAGTAAAGGCTATGGTACAAGATGCCCTGTCACTTGACCCTTATGAGCCAGGAAACCAATGCAATTCTCTCTCTGCTGAAACTCTTCTCCATTTGGGAGCATCTCATGGCCTGGTCCCTGGTGCTTGTGGAGACCGGCTGTCTGTGGAAGACGTGGTAACCATGCAACCTGAGCTACAAATCAAGAACTATGTATTGTCTGATCCACTACATTATACAGTTTGGATTTGGAAGTAGGCAATGTACTTAACCACACTACACAATTGCACCTTTTTAGAGATTTCTTCCTCAGATGACACTTACTGCCATGGTACTTTTAGAGAATGGTCTCAGAGTCTTAGCTTTGTATTGTTTGAGATACCTTATTCTCCAAGATTTAATATGGCATATCTGGTCCCAAAGTTCACCTTGATCTCTTTATTATTTCTTGAAAGCACCTATGATCTGAGACTGGGATCAATGTCTGCTGTGCTCCTAATGCTGACCAAGTCCTGAAGCAACCCCAAGTGATTTGTTATCTCAGCCTCCTGAGATGGAAAGTGTTTTCTGCCTAATAATCCTTAACTATAATCTTCATGTACCTTGTACCCCCAGGACTGGCACCCCAGATGTCTGAGTGAATCAGAGTTTAGTCTATTACACGCCTGCTGGTGACAGGCGGAAGGACAAAACAGATCTACTTTTTTCTATTGATTCCTAGCCTTTCATTTTTCCTACCTCCATCTGTGAAATGTAAGAGTGACCTGTAGCCTGTGCTATGTGATGTATTCAGCACAAGTGTGTGCATGTGCACACACACACACACACACACACTAATAACAGGATAGTGTCATGAGATAATTAGGAAGACATACACTGACCTCTTTGTGTGCAGATGTGGAGATTGAGGGGTGAAGTCCTACCTACAACAGTTCTTCACAGGAAGCACCATGACTGCTTTATTTCCAGCCAGTGGGGCAGAGTCTAGATTCATTTCATCCTCAACAAGGAATTTCTACTTTCCACAAAAGAGAGTAAGAGCTAACTCTCTGCATGAACAGAATGTTGATTACAATAGAGAAAACAAATAAAAAAGCAAGAAGAAAACCAATTTGTTTGTTGTGGGGGAAGAAAGAAAGAGGAGTGATGAAAAAGCTTTTCCTAGTTCCTGACTAAGGTAGAAAGACAGCCTGTTGCAAAATTCCTCAGTTATCTACTATTCATATAAATTGCTAAATACTGATTATATATAGACTACTAGTTAAATGAAGTATATTGATATTATCTCCCTCCCCCAAACACAGGAAATGACAGAAAAAAAACAGAAGTAAATTAAGATATTAACCCAATAGGATGGCAAGACTGGGGGGTGGGAAGCAACAGTGGATGAAAGTTTTTAGCCAAACTTTAGAAAGAAGATGAAAAAGTGCTAACTGCTCATAGAATTGAGGAAATGAATCCACCTGCCTACAGAAGCAAACACCTTCATAGTCTACTGTGTATCTATGGAAATAGGAAATGAGTAGACTTTTTGAAAAGATTATGCTATCTTTGGGACAGGTCATAATGACACAGGTGAAGGGAAATGCGGACAGGAAACGGCCTGAAGCAAAGCCAGCCTCATTAATTTTATCCAAACTCCAGGAGCTCTGCGGATCAGCTGAGGGTCTCAGAACATGGAGTCATCGCAGAACATGAAAGCAGAAGGTGAGGAGCAGGGCTTGCAAGAGCATCTATGTACAGTGTATTTGGCCCTCCAGGACCCTTCCCTACCACATGCATGAGATGACAGCTACTCTTCATTAATGCTACAGGAGGCAGGATGTTTTACTCTGTAAAGCAAACGAAGCAAAGAGACTTGAGGTCCCAAGCATAGGGGAAGGAAGAGGGGAGACAGGGGCCGAAAAAAGGAATTTTGTGAAAGCATGCATTAAGAACTGTGGACTCTCAGCAACATCTGCCACTACCTTCAAGGAAGATGCCATCCAGGCAAATTACAATCCCCACCCCAGCAGACCTAGGCAAGAGCTAGAATACTTTTGCCCTAGAGAAAGTGAATGATCCAGAGAAAAGATTTTCAAACTAAAACTTACATCATATTTCATTCATTTGAAGTGCTACCCAGAAGTAATATTTTCTTGACATCGCTGATCAATGACACCCAACACTTACATGATTTCCAGAAGGGCACACTGACAATGCGCTTGTCATGTACATTGTGTTTGCTTGCCCTACAGCACCAAAACACTCTTGCTCAAATAGGGGCTAATAAATATTTTCTGAGCCTATTAATGAATTCAGCCACATACTTGTCAAATCTCTGTTATCAAAAATCACAGAGTGCTGGAAGAAACTTTTGTAGGTCAACTAATATGTTCCCTGGGCACAATAACCTCCAAACAGAGTTTTCAATCATATTTCTGTACGATGTCAAGATAGAAGTGAACAAACCCACATGGAACTTTAGAGCTCTTATATTTTTGCTTCAGTGAAGCTAAACCAAATTATTTAATAGCTTAAAGTCAATCTCCTATCTTTTCAAAATTTCAGCATCAGCATTCATGAAAGGTTTTAGTGGAGTTTCAGACTAGCAACTAAAAAAGACTCCGGTAGTCTACTATGTATCCATGGAAATAGGAAATGAGTAGACTTTTTGATAAGATTGTGCTATCTTTGGGATAGGTCATGATGACACCAGTCAAAGGAAATGCCAACAGGAAAGGGCCTGAAGCCAGCCCATCCTCATTAATTTTATCTCAACTCCATTGCTCTCATTTGTCATTGGCACTGTATTTTTCAACCCTCCAGCCCCATAAGAAAATGTCTGCTTGTTTCTGAAACTCATCGAGAGTTCTGGCTTTCATGCAATATTTTTGATAACTCACTTTCTATTTACTGGAAAGGGTTAAGGAAAAGTTATTGAATTAATTTCTTGGTTATAGTTAATATTTTAACTTTTAGAGTAAATCATTATACTGCTTCCCACTGAACTCCTTAGTAAAGCATCCAGCCTTTTAAAGTTTCTCAGTTTTATATACTGCCTCATTAATTCCTATGAGGATTAAATAACATAATGTGTGTAAAGTGCTTAGCACAGTATCTGGTGTGAGTAAGTGCATATTAATTAGTAGCTGTTTGGGTGGTTATATCATTCTTACTATTAGCTTGCAATTTCATGCCCTTTCCACTTACTATCTAATTAAAAAGAACCCAGATATTTTCTTCTATATCTGGCTAATGGTTAAATCACATAGAATCATCATAATGAAATGTTATTCCTTCTTTTTGACATGATCTGTTTTCTATTCTATTGTTTTCTTTTTGATAGTAAGTAAAGTGTTGAAGACTCAAAGTTATAGATAATTACAGTTTTGAGAATCTTTAGTCATTTTCTTTTTAGTTTTTAAAGTACTGCCAGGTAAAAGGTTAATTTCAGTACTGCTTTGTCCTCTTTGAAAAATCCCTATCAGGAAATATTTTTGGTCCCTCTTATTCCCTAGAACTTGATATAAGAAAATGCATACTTTATATTGTGCAATTGTATCCACTTTTGACTTAAATATCTTCTCATTAAGCAGTCTTAACTGTTCTGCTAGAATATTTATTGTTCTCTCTTGATGAATTCAATTTCTTTTATGAAACTAAGCACACTACATCTTTTTTTCTTGAGGAAGATTCTCCCTGAGCTAACATCTGTTGCCAAACTTCCTGTTTTTTCTTCCTTGAGGAAAATTTGCCCTGAGCTAACATCTGTGCCCATCTTCCTCTATTTTCTATGTGGGTCACCGCCACAGCATGGCTGACGAGTAGTGTACATCCGTGTCCAGCATCTGAATCCACAAACCTGGGCCCCCAAAGCAGAGCATGCTGAACTTAACCACTATGACATGGGGCAGGCCCCTAAACACATTAAATTTTAACTGATTTTTGTAACTAGAGTTACATGCATCTGGTTGTGCCTTGGACACATCCCTTTATGCCTATTTTCCTGGCATCCCTTCTAATTTACATTTTTGCCTGATTTTTCATATTTTAACAAAATGTAATGAATAGTTGCATTAATTTATTCTACGATGGCTCTGGTAGTCTACATGTTAACTTTCAGTTCTTCCTTGTTCTCCTCTAGTATTCTTGAGATGCATGTGTAATGAACAACATAATCAACATAATTTGAAACTTAGTTAAATCTGAAAAACAACCAATGATAACCAGTCTCTCCTTTCCAAGACCTTCTCAAACACAATGTTAACAATATATGTATCTACAACATACATACACACATATAAGAGGAGAGAGAGGGCTTGTTCATAATGTTTGCAAGTATGTAGTGGTGATCAATTAATTTTGAAATGTTAAATCATATACAGATACATTAAAATATTAAAGAAAAGTTAAATGCAGACTTTTTCATAACTTTGAAGTAAGGAAGTAATTGCTAAGCTTGACATCCAAGCCAATAATTAGAAGGGAAAAGATTGACATAATGGGTTGCATGCGTATTTAGAATGTCATTAAAGAAATGAAACATGAATGAATTTACAAACTAGGATGATAGTGAATCTCATGTGACAAAAATGTGTTTTGCTTGGGTTTTTTTTTTTTTTGATGAGAAAGATTGGCCCTGAGCTAATATCTGTGCTGATCTGACTCTGTTTTGTATGTGGGATACCACCACAGCATCGCTTGATAAGCAGTGCTAGGTCTGTGCCCAGGATCCAGACCTACAAACCGTGGCTGCCAAAGCAGGGAACCACTATGCCTTGACAAGGGCTGGCCTTGACAAAAAAATTTTTTGACAAGAGTGTCGCTATTGTTAAAGCAAACATAGCTTTTCCAGAGAAAAAGGACAAAAATTCTTGACAAGAAATGAGCGAAGAGAATGAAAATGAATAGGCATTTTACCAAGAACTATAAATGCCTCCCACCAAATTTACACCTTTAAATCAAAATAATGCAAAATAAAAATATAAGTTTGTGTTTGTCAGATTTACAAACCTTAAGAACATTATTAATACTAAGAATTGGCAGGCTTTTTAGAAAATGGGAAGTTTTAGTAAAACTTCAAATTATTGCAATGTTTGTGGAAAACAATCTGGTAACGAGTATCAAAATTTAAAATGGGTCTACCCTTTAACTCAGTAATTCTACTGTAAAAATAGATTTCAGAAAAAAATAGTAGTGTATGCAGATGAAATACATTCATCTTAATTTTTTAAATACTAAAGTTATAAAGCTTATTTTCTAGTAAATTCCTCATGAAGGGCTCATAGGAGCAATACTCCAAATTCTTAATGTTGAAAATAATTTCCATGTGCCCTTTATACCTAAAAGTCAGCTTTGCTGGATATAAAACCTTTAGCTTCTTTTCTCGTATTCTAAAATTTTACTCTAATGTCTTGGGTATCAGTGTTACTACCAAGCTGTATAATGATAAAGGAATTGTCTACCTCTGTTCTTTGCTTACACAGCCTAGGGATTTTTTTCTTTTTCTTTTTCATTCTTTGTTACTGTTGCATAATTTCAATGGAATATCTTCAGGACTATACTGAGTTCTTTCAATATATAGTTTCAAACATTTTTTTATTTGTATAGCAAAGTTTTCAAGAAGCATAGTTTGCATCACTTTTTCCTGTTCTCTTATTCTTACATTCTTCTCCAAAAACTCTTATTGTTCATATTTTTTATTTTATCTTCAATATTTATTATTTTCTGTAGAATCATTATCTTTTGCTTCACGTTATTTTGATTTTTAAAAATTTCTCCCTTTTTGTCTTCTATTTCTTTTGAGCTACTTTTTATTCTTTTTTGTTTTTGTGTATATTTTAGTTTACTTTAAACTTTAAGAAGAAAGCATAATGTTTAGGGGAGCACATAAAAGATAAAATTATTTAAAAGAGCAAGGAAGTGATTATCATAAAACTCTAAATAGTACTCATTTTGGAGTTTGAGAAGAATTGGAATTTGGAATGGGGTGAACGAAGGAGGTCTGGTGTGGCTAGCAATGTTATATTTCCTAAGGTGAGTAGTGGTTATGAGGATGTCACCTTATAATAGCTTATAAGATAAATAATAAAACCTTGCTCCATCTTTTAGTTGGAACGTTCTATTCTTCTGTATGGTCACTTGATAAATTTAGTTAAAACATCTTTCACTAAAACTTTGTGAAAATTCATCAGGTACCATGCATTAAGAGTTTTGAAACTTTCAGAACAAAATGTAGTATCTACATTCAAAAAACTAAAATAAAAGTGAAGTTAAAAAATAAATAAAGTATCTAGGGGCCCACCTGGTGGCACAGCAGTTAAGTTTGCATGTTCCACTTTGGCAGACAGGCGTTCGCCGATTCAGACGCTGGGTGCAGACCTGCACACCGCTTGGCAAGCCATGCTGTGGCAGGCATCCCACATATAAAGTAGAGGAAGATGGGCATGAATGTGAGCTCAGGGCCAGTCTTCCTCAGGAAGAAGAGGAAGATTGGTGGCAGACTTTAGCTCAGCGATAATCTTCTCAAAAATAAATAAACAAATAAAGCATCTAAAGAGGAAGAAAAATTTTAAAAACCTATAGAGAATAGATTAATCATGTAATGCATATACACATACACACACAACAGACTTACATGTTTGTACATAAACGTTGGAAATCTGAGAGTTTTATAGAAGAATATCAGTAGTGATTATTATCTTTGAGTGATGGGTGACTTTCCATTTGTTTTTCATAATTTTCTGTATGAAGAAGCATCATATTTGAAATTAAAGGAAAATCTTATTTAGAAAGAAAAATATTGCAGGGAGCTTTAGCTTATCAATTAACTGCTGGGACAATGCTCAAGGTAAAGTCACAGTGTTGATTGAAGAGTTCTGGACTATTAGAGAAAATAATGCTGTTTTAGTTACCTATTGCTGTGTAACAAATTATGCCTAAACTTAGCAGTGTTGCACACTAATTATTTATTTTCTCACAGTCTCTGTGGACTAGGAATCTGAACACACCTGGCTCAAGATGTCTCACAAGACTTTAATCAAGGTGTCAGCAGGGGAGGCACCATCTCAAGGCTCAACTTGGAGAGTGTCGTCTTCCAAGTTCATTGACATAGCTGTTAACAGGGCTGGCTGTTTTCCAGAGACAACTGTTCCTTGTCATGTGGGTTTTTCACAGGCCAGCTCACAAGATGGTGGCTGGCTTTCCTCAGAATAAGTGAAACAGAGAGTGAGAAAAAGGTCCAAGATGGAATTATAATCTTTATAACCTGATATCAGAAGTAACATCCCATTTCCTTTGCTATATTCCGTTTATTACAAACCAATCCCCAGGTCCAAAGGAGAAGTGATTACACAAGGACATGACCACCAGGAAGAGTGGATCATTGGTAAAGGGCTGTCTATCACATTCATGGATAAATATCAAGTGGACAATACTTTTAAATAAAACCATAACTGCTGCTAGTGCTCAGTATAACAGTACATAATTCTAATTTTACTAGTTTATTGTAGAGGATCCTGTGATGTCACCAGTAATTATGGAAATGAAGATTTTATTAAAAGTATAAAGTGAAGAAAAAATTAACAACCCACAATAATGTCAGAAATATGTGTCATTTGATATATCTGGAGAATGATACATCTTAGTTATCAAAATGTTTGTTATTCAGATGTTATAAATATGTACTTACCAAGTTATTATAATATGTAATTTTTCAGACTTTTTTCCCCTATCTCTACCTCTCCCTATTGAAAACTCATTTGTATTTAAAAGATATATTGCCAACTATGTTCTTTTGTAATCTTTCCTCCAAAGTCTGATATTTCTACTTTCAGAACCCTTTTGTCTCTTAAAAGCTTTATGGTGGGATTTATCACACTTTGCCTAATATTAATGTCCTCTACTACTTCTTCAAGATTAGATAATATATCTTATTAACCTTTGCATATTTGATAAATATCAGTTGCATGAAGACAAAAATAAAATCATTTTGAGTAATGACTCATATATGTTATAGAATATTATTAAACAGTATACTAATTTAAAAGAGTGTAAAAGCAGCACAAATTTATCATATGTAGTATTTCTAATTCTACCTTGGTGATGTAAACTCAGACTCAAGGTTCTGTTGTACCTTCTCATTGTAAAAGATCCTAAGTAATGCCCTGGAGATGAATTAATTATGGAAGCGATTCCAACGTAAAGTTCTACTCTAGTGGGGAAATAGCATCAAATATCTCTATTTTTTTTTACTTAATAATTTTTATTGCAGTAACATTGGATTATAACATTATATAGCTTTCAGGTGTACATCGTACTATATTTCAAATTCTGTGTAGATTACATTGTGTTCACCACCCAAAAACTAATTATAGTCCCTCACCACACACACATGCTTAATCACCACTTTTGCCCTCCTCCCTCCCCCTTCCCCTGTGGTAACCACCAATCCAATCTCTGTTGCTATGTGTTTGTTTGTCGTTGTTTTTGTCTTTTACTTAGGCGTAAGATCATACAGTATTTGACTTTTTCCCTCTGACTTATTTCACTTAGCATGATACCCTCAAGGTCCATCTGTGTTGTCACAAATGGCCAGATTTCATCATTTCTTATAGCTGAGTAGTATTCCATTGTGTATATATACCACATCTTCTTTATCTATTCGTCCCTTGATGGGCACCTAGGTTGTTTCCAAGTGTTGGCTATTGTGTATAATGCTGTGATGAACATAGGGGTACATTATGCCTTTGCATTTTCAAGTTCTTTGGATAAATACTCTACAGTGGAATAGCTCGATAATATGGTAGACCTATTCTTAATTTTCTGAGGATACTCCATACTGCTTTCCATAGTGGCTGCACCAGTTTGCACTCCCACCAGCAGTGTATGAGGGTTCCCTTCCCTCCACATCCTCTCCAACACTTGTTTCCTGTCTTGTTAATTATAGCCATTCTGACTGGAGTGAGGTGATACCTCATTGTAGTTTTGATTTGCATTTCCCTGATACTTAGCGATGCTGACTATCTTTTCATGTGCCTGTTGGCCATCCGTATATCTTCTCTGGAGAAATCTTTGTTCAGATCTTTTGCCTATTTTTTAATTGGGTTGTTGGTTTTTTTGTTGTTGACACATGAGTTCTTTGTATATTTTGGATACTAATCCCTTATCCAATGTGTGGTTTGCAAGTCTCTTCTGCCAATTGTTAGGTTGTCTTTTCATTTTGTTGATGGTTTCCTTTGCTGTGCAGAAGCTTTTTCATTTAATGTAGTCCCATTTGTTCATTTTTTCTTTTTTTCCCCTTGCTTGATCAGACATGGCGCTTGAAAATATGCTGCTAAGACTGATGTCAAAGAGCATACAGCCTATGTGTTCTTCTAGAAGTTTCAAGGTTTCGGGTCTTACATTCAAGTATTTAATTAATTTTGAGTTGATTTTTGTGCATGGTATAAGATAATAGTCTACTTTCATTCTTTTGCATGTGGCTGTCCAGTTTTCCCAACACCATTTATTGAAGAGACTTTCCTTTCTCTTTTGTATATTTTGAAATCATGGAGTGTGATACCTCCAGTTCTGTTCTTTTTCCTCAGGATTGCTTTGGCTATTCGGGGCCTTTTATTGTTCCATATAAATTTTAGTATTCTTTGTTCTATTTCTATGAAAAATGCTGGAAATTTGATAGGGATTGCATTGAATCTATAGATTGCTTTAGGAAGTATGGAGATTTTAATTATGTTAATTCTTCCAATCCCAGAGCACAGAATATCTTTCAATTTCTTTCTGTCTTCTTCAACTTCTTTCAACGATGTTTTATAGTTTTCAATGTACAGATCTTTCACCTCTTTGGTTAAGTTTATTCCCAGATATTTTATTCTTTTTGTTGCAATTGTAAATGGGATTGTATCCTTAATTTCACTTTCTGCTACTTCATTGTCAGTGATTAGAAATGCAACTGATTTTTGTATGTTGATTTTGTATGCTGCGACTTGAATGTATTCTTTTATTATTTCTAAACGTTTTTTAATGTATTCTTTAGGATTTTCTATATATAAAATCATGTCATCTGCAAATAATGACAGTTTTACTCCTTCTTTTCTAATTTGGATCCCTTTTATTTTTTTTTCTCACCTCATTGCTCTTGCTAGGACTTCCAATGATATATTAAATAAGAGTGGTGAAAGTGGGCATCCTTGTCTGTTTCCTGTTCTTAGGGGATAGCTTTCCGTTTTTCTCTGTTGAGAATGATATTTGCTGTGGGTTTGTCATATATGGCCTTTAATATGTTGAAGTATTTTTCTTCTCTGCCCATTTTATTTGGAGTTTTTACCATAAATGGATGCTGTATCTTGTCAAATTCTTTCTCTGCATCTATTGAGATGATTATGTGTTTTTTATTCTTCATTTTGTTAATGTGATGTATCATGTTGATAGATTTGCAGATGTTGAACTATCCCTGCATCCCTGGAATAAATCCCACTTGATCATGATGTATGACCTTTTAAATGTATTGTTGTGTTTGATTTGCTAGTATTTTGTTGAGGATTTTTGCATTGATGTTCATCAGTGATATTGGCCTGTAATTTTCCTTTTTGTGTTGTCCTTGTCTGGTTTTGGTATCAGGATAATGTTGGCTTCATAGAATGCCTTAGGAAGCCTCCCCTCCTCTTCAATTTTTTGGAACAGTTTGAGAAGGATAGGTATTAAGTCTTTTTTGAATATTTGCTAGAATTCACCAGGGAAGCCATCTTGTCCCGGACTTTTATTTTTTGGGAGGTTTTTGATTGTTGTTTCGATCTCCTTATTGGTGGTTGGTCAGTTCACATTCTCTATTTCTTCTTGGTCCAGTTTTGGAAGGTTGTATGATTCTAAGAATTTATCCGTTTCTTCTAGATTATCCAATTTGTTAGCAGATAGCTTTTCATAGTATTCTCTTATATTCTTTTGTATTTCTGAGGTGTCCTTTGTAATTACTCCTCTTTCATTTCTGATATTATGTATTTGAACCTTATCTCTTTTTTTCTTGCTGAGTCTAGCTCAAGATTTGTCAATTTTGTTTATCTTTCCAACGAACCAGCTCTTGGTTTCATTAATTTTTTCTACTATTTTAGTCCGTATTTCATTTATTTCTGCTCTGATTTTTATTATTTCCTTCCTTCTGCTGATTTGATTTGGAGCTTTGTTTGTTCTTATTTTTCCAGTTCCTTTAGGTGCACTGTTAGATTGTCTATTTGGGTTTTTTCTTGTTTATTGAGGTAGGCCTGAATTGCTGTAAACTTCCCTCTTAGAACTGCTTTTGTGGTATCCCATAGATTTTGGCATGTCATATTTTCATTTTCATTTGTCTCCAGGTATTTTTTGACTTCTCCTTTTACTTCTTCATTGACTCAATTATTGTTCAGTAGCATTTTGTTTAATCTCCACGTTTTTGTGGCTTTTCTGATTTCCTTCCTGTAGTTGATTTCTAGATTCATACCTTTGTGGTCAGACAAGATGCGTGGTATTATTTCGATCTTCTTAAATTTATTGAGACTTGTTTTGTGGCCTAATATGTGATCAATCCTGGAGAATGTTCCATGTGCATTTGAAAAGAATATACATTCTGTGGTTTTTGAATGGAACATTCTATATTTATCTACTAAGTTCATCTGGTCGAATCTATCGTTTAAGGCCAGTGTTTCCTTATTGATCTTCTGTTTGGATGAGCTATCCAGTGACAGAAGTGGAGTGTTAAGCTCCCCTACTATTATTGTGTTACTGTCAATTTCTCCTTTTATGCCTGTTAATAATTGCTTTATATATTTAGGTGCTCCTACATTCAGCGCATAGATATTTACAAATGTTATATCTTCTCGTTGGATTGTTCCCTTTATTATTGTGTAGTGCCCTTCTTTGTCTCTTGTTACAGTTTTTGTTTTAAAGTCTACATTTTCTTGACATAAGTATTGCTATGCCTGCTTTTCTTTTCTTTGCCATTTGCATGGAGTATCTTTTTCCATCCTTTCACTTTCAGTTTGTGAGTGTCTTTAGGTCTGAAGCATGTCTCTTGAATGTAGCATATATGTGGGTCTTGTTTTTATATCCAATTGGCCACCCTATTCCTTTTGATTGAAACATTTAATCCATTAACATTTAAAGTAGCTGTTGATAAATATGTATTTCTTGCCATTTTGTTACTCTTTTTTTCTGGGTGTTTTAGTAGTTCTTCTCTGTTCCTTTCATCTTCTCTTGCTCTCTTCCATGTGGTTTGATGGCTTTCTTTAGTAACATGTTTGATTTCTTTCCTCCTACTTATTTATTTACTTATTATAGGTCTTCGGTTTGTGATTACCATGAGCTTCCTACAAAATATTCTATGTATATAGCTCTCTATATTGAGTTGATATTCCTTTTAGCTTGACCTCTTTCTAAAAGCTCTACTTTTAACTCCCTTCCTCCCACATTTTATGTTTTTGAAATCATCCGTAATCTCCTGTTTTGTGTGTGTCTATCCATTACCCTCTTATCATTGAAATAGGTAATTTTAGTACTTTTGTCTTTTAACCTTCATATTATCTTCATAGGTGTTTGATCTGCTACCTTTACTGTATTTTTATCTTTACCAGGGGTTTTATTGCCTGATTTTTCTTTTTCATATTTTCTTATCCCTATTTCTGGTTATCTCTTTCCTGACTATATAAGTCCCTTCAGCATTTCTTGTAGAACTGGTTTCTTGGGGATAAACTCCTTTAATTTTTGTTTGTCTGAGAAGCTCTTTATCTCTCCTTCCATTCTGAATGACAACCTTGATGGATAGAGTATTCTTGGCTGTAGGTTTTTTTTCCTTTTAGCACTTTAAATACATCATGCCACTCTCTTCTCACCTGTAGGGTTTCAGCTGAGAATTCTGCTGATAGCCTGATGGGCTTCCCTTTATATGTCACTTGTGACCTTTCTCTTGCTGCTTTTAGGATTCTCTCTTTATCTTTAATTTTGGACATTTTGATTATAATGTGTCTTGGTATGGGCCTCTTTGGTCTTATCTTGTTTGGAGCTCTCTGTGCTTCCTGTACTTGGATGTCTGTTTCCTTTCTTAGGTCAGGAAAGTTTTCAGCTATTATTTCTTCAAATAGATTATCTGCCCTTTTGTCTCTCTCTTCTCATCCTGGGACACCTATAATATGGATGTTAGTGTACTTGATATTGTCCCAGCATTCCCTTAGACTGTTCTCATTCTGTCTATTTCTTTTTTCTTTTATCTGTTCAGCTTGGATGATTTCCTCTAGTCTTTCATGTAGCTCACTGCTCCATTCTTCTGTATGATTTACTCTGCATTGAGTCCCTCTAGTGAATTTTTCATTTCCAGTATTGTATTCTTCATTTTTGATTTTTATATCTTTCAATTCTTTGTTGATGTTCTCACTGTATTCATACAGTTTTCTCCCAATATCAGTAAGCATCCTTATGTGTTTTGTTTTAACTCTTTGTCTGGTAGATTGCTTATATCTGTTTCTTTTAGTTCTTGTCCTGGGGTTTTGTCCTGTTCACTTTCTTGGAATATATTCCTTTGTCTCTTTATTATGCCTCTTTCTCTGTGCTTATATCGATGTATTAGGTGAGTCAGCTATGTCTCCTGATCTTGGAGAAGTGGCCTTATGTAAGAGATGCGTTTTGAGGCCCAGCAGTGTGCTTCCCTCTCTTCACCAGTCCAAATGATCCAGGAGTGACCCCTATCTGGGCTACCTATGTCCTTCTGCTGTGGTAGGGTTGTTCTTACTGCAGGTGCCCATGGGCTCTAGTCTTTCCTTCCCTGGACAGCTGTTTGTAAATCTGGTTTGGGGAGCCTCAGAACCATTGGCTACAAGGTCTAATAGCATACTCCTATTCCTGTTAATGGGGTAGGTACTCAGTGTATTCCATTTCTAGCCTCAGGGGCTTACAGTTTTTCTAGGCCTCAGGCCTGCATGGCTGTTGTCAGCTTTCTTAGAATTGCAGCTGAGTGGGGTTGGCCCTAGGCATGGGAGCACCCAATTGTTTCAGGCTTTGGTAGGTGGGGCCAATCCTTTTTATGGCTGTTTGTGGAGCACAGGTCTTCTGCCACTGATAAGCCCCTCTCCCCACAGGCCCAAACACACCATCAACACAGTCCTGGTCCATGCACACTTCTTAACCCCCTGGAGCATACTCCATCACCCCACTGCAGAGGTCCCCACCTCTCCATCAATGGCCCCCACAGTTCACCTGATCCTCACATAGGCCCTGCCCCACAGAGATGCACACATTCATCTGCCTGTAGAGGATCAAGAGACCTATTCTAAGCAGGCCAACAAGTAGCCTGAGGTCTTGCTGTTGGGTGGGACTGGTCCCTAGGGTGGGCTGCCTACCCTGGCTGAAATGAATTAAATCTGTGCTCTAGTATGGCAAACCCCAAGGCTAACAGGCCAGGGGAAGAACTTCAATGGCATCTGCCAGTGTCTGTGGCAGCACAGCTATACTAGGTGACAACAGTGGCTGCCACCAATGTCTCAGTCTCCAGAGAGGTTTCTCCTCTCACTGAGATACACGGATAGCCTATCAGGTGAGTCCCTTTTCAACAAAGGATTGTGCAGCCTTCTTTCTGGTGATTTTAGCTTGCTTTCTGAGATGGGTGAGTTTGTGCATGGGCCCTTTAAGACCCGGGTTTGTTCGGCTTTGACCTGATAGCTTTTCTGGGAGTATTCCATGCTGCAGTTAATAGCCAGCGAAGCCAGATAGTAAGAGCCTCTTCTCAGTTGTGCTGAGTCTGAAGGATGCTTATAGTGGTAATGGACCCCCACTCAGGTCCCCACTCCTCTAGGCAGGGCTATGTACCTTAGGGTGGCTCCTGCCCAGCTGGCTGTGAATCTCCGTTGCTTGCGACGGTGGCTTTTTTCCTCTCCAGAAGTCATTTCTGCCACTACCATCTCAGTTAAGACTGTCCCTTGTTGGGGGGATTCTTTTTATACAGTTTTCAGTTTTCTTTCCAGGGTAATTTTTCCAAAAATAGTTGTAAGCTTGTTGTGTTCATGAAAGGAGGTTAGTTCAGAGTCTGCATACAGCACCATCTTGATGAGTCAAATATCTCTCTTTAAAATTCCTACAGACCAACCTGTGAACCTGTATGTTTGCATGTTGAAAGTGTGGGCAGTTGGTATTATTTTCTTCTTTTAAACAAAAAATAACTTAAATAAGTAACTTAAAATAACTTTAAAACATAACTTAAATTTTTGATTATATTAATATATGATATAGCTTACAGTGCTTACGTTTGAAAAATACAGTAAATAGCATTTTCTCTTTTTTTCACAGGGAAAGAGTAGCAGTAAATGTTATAGATATAAGTCTTTGACTTTTTCTAGTTTTTTTTTTTTTTTCTGGGCTCTCTCTAAAAAGGACCACAGGGGTAGTGGGACATTAATTTTGTCCAAATACTATGCCAGGTTACAAAAGTTTCTGTAAAATACACAGGGTTTCTCAGAAAATAATACATACAATAACAGGATCAATGGCCATTTCGGTAAGTAGAGTGTGACACATCGGATCAACACAAAAAGAGAAAAAGAGACTAGTATAATTATTCTCCGTGCCTGGTGTGGACCTCTCCTTGGCATCTTATACTCAGCATGAGCAAAACTTTGTTCCCGACCACCAGCTTGTCCTGATTCTTCTTGTCTTCCTCATCTCAGTTCATGGCAACTCTACATTTTAGTTCTTCAGTCCTTTATCAACACTGTTCTTTCTCTGACACTAAATGTCTAATTCATCTCTAGGTTCTAGTTTCAAGATATATCCTGGGGCAATGACTACTGTCTCCCTACTCAGTTATCCCTGGCGAGAGCCTTCATCCTTTCCCACATTATTGCAGGAGCCCCCTAACTGTTCCACCTGTCTCTGCCCTAGTTGTCCTACCACCTATTTTCAATGAAACAGCCAGAGTTACCCTGTCAAAAAATAACTCAGATCTTTTCGTGTTTCTCTTCAAATTTATCAGAATGCTGCCCTCTCACTCTGAGTGGAAGCCCATGTCTCTGTGTTGAAGTTCAAGACCCTACCTATTCTCTCCCCTTTCCCTTTCTGAACTTGCTTCTAGTAACTCTGCCACTGCCTCCTTTTTCTCCAACTACTCCAGCATCCTCACTATATCTGAAATACCCCAGACACACACACACCTCAGGACTTTTCCTTTGTCTTTTTCCCTCTGCTGAGAATGCTCTTCTTCCAGATGAGAGAGAATGGCATCTCTCATTTTTTTTTTCCACAATTTTACTCAGATGGGATCTTCTCACAGAGCCCTTTCCCACAGTGTCTAAAATTTCTCTCCTCAGCTCCTACTCTCTCAGGCTATCCTCCTGTTTCATATTTCTCCTTAGCACTGGTAACTCTAACATACTATATGTTTTATTTACTTAACTTATGCATTGTCTGACTCTCCCATAAGAAGTTATGATCCAGAGAGTGGAGCCTTGTCTGTTTTGCTCACTGCTCTATCACCAGTGCCTAGATCAGTGCCTGGCACCAGGAGACCCTACTGTACAACTTCATCTGGTTGCATTATTTGTAAACAAGACTTCCTGGAGCATAGCTGAATAGCAATAAGACTGGTCCCTCTGGAGTTGTGCAAAATGGTGACCTCGTCTGCTATCTACTAGGCATAAAATAAATGTTAAAGAAATAAGTGACTGTATAAACCTCTAAATATAATACCATAGCTAAGCCATCTTGGGAATTTGCCAGGCTTTATTTATTTATTTATTTTGAGGAAGATTAGCTCTGAGCTAACATCCGCCACCAATCCTCCTCTTTTTGCAAAGAAGACTGACCCTGAGCTAACATCTGTGCCCATATTCCTCCACTTTATACGTGAGACACCTGCCACAGCATGGCTTGATAAACAGTACACAGGTCCACGCCTGTCTCGGAACCTGTGAACCTAGGGCTGCTGAAATGGAGCATGCAAACTTAACCACTAGACCACTGGGCAGGCCCCTATTTATTTTTTCTTAGAAGGCTTGCTGCTAGGCAAAACTGTGGTGACTAAAAAGATGAGTGGTTGCCAGAGGTTTGGTCTGGGGAGGTGTAGGGCTGAATAAGAGCACAGAGAATTTTCAGGGCAGTGAAACTACTCTGCGGGATACTGTAATGATGGATATACATCATTATACATTTATTCAAACCCATAGAATGTAGAAGAGTGAACCCTAATGTCAACTATGCACTTTGTGTGATTAGGAGGTGTCAATCTCGGTTCATCAAGTGTAACAAATGTAACACTCCAGTGGGGGGGATGTTGATAATGGGAGAGGCTGTGCACGTGTGGGAGCAGGGAGTGTATGAGAAATCTCTGTGTCCTTCAATTTTGCTGTGAACCTAAAACTACTCCAAAACATAAAGTTTAAAAAAAATCTTGCTGTCAAATTAATCTATGTTTATTCAGCTGAATCATTAAAACTATGTCTTCTTTTTTTTTTTAATCATTAATCCAGTGTAGGGTTAAATGTGGAAAACACATAAAGGAATACTTCCAAAATCCAGTAACTCAGAATCCAGACAGAATTTTCAGGCTGAAATTGTCTTTTTGATTTAGGTAACCATTCAGTTTCTATATTTTTCTCTGGACTGAAAAAGGCCAGGAATCTGAAGCAACTAATTTGGTTTTATTCCTCCTCATTTAGCAAACATGAGTACTTGTTAGGTTCCACATGTGTTATTAGATGTCTTAATACTTGTTATTTAAATTAAATCCTGCAAAAGCTATATAATACTGTATTGTGGTCCCAAAACTCTGAATTATCAGAGAGATTGTTCAGGCAAATCGCCAAAAACTGAAATGTATGTATCCTGAGAATTAAATTTATTTTGCCTTTCCTGAGGACCAGTACTGAATGCATTCTCTAAAGTTGTCCTCACTGAAAATGAACATGATATCCACAATGTAAAAAAAGAGCAAATACACACTTAATAAATACATTGAACATTTTTCATATTTTGAATTCAAATCTGTTTGGTTTTGAAAATATAGATAGATATTTGAAAGAAAAAATATGAGTTTGCATTGGGCTGCTGATTTCAACCTCAGGGAAACCTCCTTTTAGACTAGTGGTTACTAAGGAAAGATGATATTTTTTTTGTATTGATGATTCCTTTTCTATTGCTGAAGTTATATCATGCTGTGTATCATTTTTTCAACTGAAGGTATCTCAGATACAAAAAATCTCTGTCAAAATGAATCACATAAAGCAAGTAATTCTGCGGCTGTGAGCACAAAGCAGGTAATTGAGGAGATGTAAATACAGTGGTCCCCCTTATCTGTGGTTTCACTTTCTGTGGTGTCAGTTACTTGCCGTCAACTGTAGTTCAAAAATATTAAGCATAAAATTCCAAAAATAAACAATTCATAAGTTTTAAATAGCAAGCTGTTCTGAATAGTGTGATGAAATCTTGCGCTATTGAACTCTGCCCCACCCTGGACGTGAATCATCCCCTTTGTCCACTGTATTCACACCGTATATGCTACCTGCTCATTAGTCACTTAGTGTCTGTTATCAGATCGACTGTCATGGTATCACAATGCTTGTGTTCAAGTAACCCTTATTTTATTTAATAATGGCCCAAAGAATAGTGATGCTGGCAATTCGCATATGTCAAAAGAAGCCATAAGCCGTTTTCTTTAAGTGAAAGATCAAAGTTCTAAATTTAATAAGGAAAGAAAAAACTCAAATGCTGAGGTTGTTGAGACCTATGATAACTTTTATTACAGTACATTGTTATAACTGTTCTATTTTATTATTACTTATTAGCGTTGTTAATCTCTTAGGGTGCCTAATTTATAAGTTAAACTTTATCTTAGGTTTATATGTAGCAAAAAACCATAGTATAGAGTTTGGTACCACCTGCAGGTTCAGGCACCCACTGGGGATCTTGGAACGTATCCGCCATGGATAAGGCGAGACTGCTGTACCCTAGTGCAAATGACAATCAAACCACAAGTTTGTATTTGCGTCCCCACAAATTCAAAGCTTGGGTTTTGGTTCCTAGTAAATGTTGTAAGTGTTTGGTATAACACAGTGGCACTCTTAACTCATTTTCTAAATTTCTTTTTCCTTAGGTTATAGAAATTTATTTCCTGAAATTCAGTGTTAGAAAAAGTACCAGTCCAGGGTTTTCACACTTCTCCCTGCATTGTTTTTATTGTGGTAGTTTGCTTGCTTAAAAAATGTCTTATGCTGCAATGTATTTTTAAAAGGAACAGAGTTAAAAAGAATTATGAATATTTATGTAGATTGTATATCATTTTATATTACTACCCCAAGGTCATTTAAAACAGGAAAAACAAAGGTGAGGAAAGTTGAAAGTTACTCCCTAAATCAAATGATCACTGTTTCACTGACTCCTAAGTTTTAAGTGAAAAATGAAACTATAAGAGTTATAAGATGCTAGAACAGCCATCTCATGTGGAATGTGGTTGACCTTGTTTGGGCTTTTTAAAGGGAAAAGAATTCATAGACATATTTTTTCATTTTTCTTTTCTTTTAGGTTTCTGTACTAAAAAGGAGCTGATGCATCTACCTTCAAAGAAAAATAATCAAAAAGACTCACTGATGATGAGCGTGCAGCACATGGGGCACTGGGAGATTAGGACTTCCAGGACAATGTATCATACAGTTTCTAACTGTTAGACGGATTGACTAGACAGCCCCAGACTGAGGCCACCCAGATGTGGAAAAACTGCCCATCTTCAGATTAATCCCTTCCAGGCCAGGAAAAGTTCAGAGCACCAGCCTCTGGTTGAGTGTCTTTGGAGGGCCATTGAGAGATTATTAAAGCCTTGGGGCCTCTAAAAGATGATCGCCGCACTAGCGGAGTTCTTTCTAAAGCTGCACTTTGCCCACTGGCCAATTTGGCGCATCTTATCCCACAAATAGGTCTCCTGAGGACAACACTTTTTATTCAGGTGAATGAATTTCTGGTTTGAAGGGGTCTTGACATTATCAGAGAGACAGCCTGGGAGCCATAATCCTAATTGGCAACATTGAGTGTCAGAAGAATTTAGCAATATGGATTGTATGTGCTAAGCATTTGTCAGTCACAAACACATGAAAATAATCTCAAATATGACCCAAGTTTGAGTTATAGAGGAAAAAAGTAAGAGTCTCCTCAAAGCTTTCATTTTCCTTTGTCTGAAAACAAATGAGATCCTATCTAATGGCATTCATTATATCTTGTATTATAATCACTGTTGCATACTCTAATAAGATATTTTAAAATTATTTCCTGAAAATGATATGTTTTGAGACAAAATTGGTGTTCCTGAGCCTCCTCCCTAGTCTTTTTATTTCTGCTATACAAAAGTATTATATCCAGGAGAAAGAATTCAACCTTACCTGAAAAGGAGCCAAATACTAAAATCTCCTTCCCCATCAGTCAGCATTTGGGGTCTGAAAAGAAAGCTCAAGAGTTTGGTTTTGATGGAGGTAGAAGTGAAAATATGTCTCTTCTGCCACTAAGCAAACTGTGTTCTCTGATTCATTTACATCGGCCCAAAGCAAATCAGGACCAGTCATGTTGCTGCCTGATGTCTTTTAAGACCACCATCTTGTCTTGTCTGATTTCCTTTAGCTTTTGGATGTTCCTCTCCCTCTACCTCAAAAGACAGTGGGCTGGTCCAAAAGACTGGCCCCTGACATTCTTACTATCAAATGCACTCAGACATTATTTAGCTGGCACTCTCCCTTCCCATTTGGGGAATTCTCCATGGGATATTTAGATTTTCACTATCTTGAGAAAGAAGAGAAATTACAATACAAGTTTGGTAAACAGCAGTAGTTTCCCAGCTCCCTCTGAGTCCCTCAGGTGCCACTCCATTGGTGGGATGAAGAGCTAGAAGCAGAAGGGCTCACCTTACAGTGTTTCTTCTCCTCATGGCTCATCGTTTCCTTACGGCTGCTGAATCTTACACTAGTATACTCATTTCTGTGACTCTTATTTTCAGGATTCTTAGGAGATGGGTATTCAGCCATCACTAACTCATATTCCTGATGCCTTGACTCTTACTTACTCCCTTGTTATGATGGTGAGTGCTTGCCTACAGGCTCCAAGTCTACAGAACTTCTGGGCAGCACAGGGCAGAGGTAGTACCTTAAACTCCAAATTATCTCCAGGACTTTTCCCAGCCTCCTCCCACCCATAGAGGCACATTATCTCGCAAACATACATTATACATATGAGAATAAAATGAAGCCTAAGCCTCCCTCTTTCTCAGGACAATCACAAATTTAGACATTCTATTGCACTCATAAGCAAGTGAAAAACAAATGCTGCAAGATAGCAATACATGAGGTCTTCATATATTTCTTGTACAGATTTAAATTGCTAGGTTAGTTTAGGAAGCAGATGCTGAGAAAGGTTCCAGAAAGGCAGTAATTTGGAGGAAATACTTCAATGTAGTCCACATTTACCTAAAGAAATGGCAAAGAAATTGTGTGCAATTTCTTTGGTACATCTGGGGGGAGTAGCTTTTAATGAATTTGAATATTTCACTAAAGTGTCAAATCAATGTTTTCTTGTATTTCTATGTTTTGACAAGTATAGACAAATTACCTCTGTGGTTTTAAAATTAAAATTGTTTATACGTACTACGTACACTGTTATAAACAACGTAGCTATGACTTAGATGAAAAAGCCACTAAGGGTCTATTTTTTTTTTTGGAACTGTGTTTCACCCTTGTGAGCCTCAATTTCCTCATTGTTGCCGAAACTGAGTATGAAAATAAATATTAATTATTTTGTACACTCTTGAGTGCTGGGAAAATATAAACAATGAGGCAGAGGAGAGCAAACAAAGCCATCATTACCTGGATCATCATTTTTCAACCAGCGAACTTTGGACTTATTCAAGGGAGTGCACATCCGGTTATAATAAAGTCAAATTCCATGCCGTTTTCCTAGAAATAAATAAAATAATTACTTTAAAGTTTTCACTTTTAAACATAATTTTCTCAGAACCCTCGAGTGCTTATCCACTGAGCTTGCATAGCGTTATTGGAGAGCATGTGAGCACGTTCATAATTCAGTTGCTCAGTCAGTTGATCACTCAGTAGCGGTTTTAATCAGTAATGAGTTTTAAATCATTTTTCACTCAGTCATGTATTGGTTTTGATTCTAAAAGTGGATTGATGGTTAATGATAGGATGTAGAAGAAACATTGACATTGAAATAGACTATGTACCATGTATCATGAACCATTCAAAAACGGCAAATTTCTTTTTAAATGTTGAAGAGAGTGATAACATATACAACATTCTGAAAAGGGCTGGCAAATACTTATTCAGCAGAGAAATTAATGGAGAGCTATCCTTCTCAATGTATGGTAAAAGAGCTCATGTCCTAACCCGAGTGTACCTCTCCTTACTATTTCCGTGGCTTTTGCTTGAGGTCTCATGAAAACAAGTTAAAAACCAACATAACAGATACTTTCATCTAATAATTGAAAATACAAAAGGTAATTTTTGTTAGAAAGAGTTACCACTGAGTAGTTGCCAGAATTTTAAAATTGGATGTTTTCATGCTATCTACTCAGCCAATATCAGACATTCTTCAGCGAAAATCCCCGTCTAAATTATTAAGTGGTAACCAGTTACCAAATAAACTGAAGCCCTGTAGTCAGTCTTCATAGTATCAGGCAACAGCATGGGCTCACGTTCTCTAACAATTGAGTTTAATGAGGAAAACTAGCTTATAAGAGGAAATACATCTGAACCTCCTTATGAAAAAAAAAAAAAAACCCAACAACTTATATTTGGTATCTATTACAAATGGGTATGTCTTCTTCAAATACACTAAAGACATTTTCTGATTCAAATTAACAGATATTTGGGACCATCTTTTCTCTAATACTTTCTTTTTTTGTTCTTCTTCTTCTCCCCAAAGCCCCCCAGTACACAGTTGGATACTCTAGTTGCAGATCCTTCTGGTTGTGCTACGTAGGATGCTGCTTCAGCATGTCCTGATGAGCGGTGCCATGTCCACCCCTAGGATCCGAACCTGTGAAATCCTGGGCCGCCAAAGCAGAGCACGTGAACTTAACCACTTGGCCATGGGGCCCGCCCTTAAAACTTTCTTACTAAGAAAAGTAATAGCAACTTTGATGCGAACAGTAAAGAGTGTAGCAACATTTCAAATGGCGCCAAAGTCAAAAGGAAGAATAAAATAGTAGTCGAGAATAAATAAAATCTCTAATCGAACTGTATGTATTTATTCCAGCTCCTTATTTTACTAGTGTCTCTTCATAGACAAATCATTTATAATTGCTAAGTTCTACTTCCTCATTTCCCAAATGGTGACTGTAATAGAATGTACTTTATTGAGTTGTGAAAATTAAAAAGAGAATTCATGCAAATAGCACATTACCTGGAATGTAGGAAATTCTCAATAAATGTTTTGGCTCTTGTTATTAAGATCAGTGGGAGGTGGGTGACAAACAAGATATATGCTTAAAATAGAATCAGTAAATCAGCATCTCCTGTGCTTCCAAAATTTTGCCTCGAGTACAAAGGATGAATTTTTGTTATGTCAAAAAATTTTTACCAGCATTGTCATCTATAAGCCTGCTATTTGAAAATGAGATATCCATAATTTTATAGAGGGAGCAAAATAGCATAATTAAGGAAATAATTCACATTTGTTTTAAAACACATCTCATTTCCAGTACTATAATGAAATCCTTTTACAAATAGCATCAGGACCAATAATAAATTTATGGAACTAATTGGCTCCATATAAGCTGAGCTAATGAGTGTCATTTGGGTCAAATCCTCAAATTACAAATAAACGCTATCGTTTATCAACCCAACACTTTCCTCAATAAATCTTTGCACTGCTTTCCTTACTTCTCAGGCATTTTGTTTGAGAGCCCTTTCTGATTTAGTAAACCATGCTTACCTGTGTCTGACCTTTCACCCAGTGGAAACGTTTACCTTTAATCAGCAGCTAACTCAAATATTGCATAATGCAAAGTGTAATTTGGAGGGAGATCACACTTTAATTGCACTAACACAATCATTTTTCATCTCCTCCAAATAGATCTGCCCCAGGAAAAGTGTTTGATTCTGTGAAGAATACCCCAGGGCATTTACACAAAGAAGCATTTATCTGTGTTCTGCTGACAAAGACCACCCTCAGTGTGGACAGCAAGTTTTCTTCTCTATTTGATTCATGGCATGTTTATGTGTATAATTCCCTTGAAATCCAGCTTGATTTATGAACAATCTTCTCTGCTCTATTGAGCCATTAAATGCAAAGTATTAGCACATTTGGAACACACATAGAGATAATAATGGCATCCAAAAAAAGAGTCCAGCAAAAATTATTTCCATGAGGACATTTTCAGAGGGATGAAGTAACATTAGCTATAGAGGTTAGCAATATCAGATTTCCCAAATGAAGATGAGAATGATGACACCTCTGTGGTTTTAAGGATGCACATGGCTCTGAGATATGCATTTTGCACTCTGTGAAAGGAGTTACGGTCTGTGGCTTACTTAGCTTCATTTTTTTTTTTCACCCCCTAAAGTTCCTTTTGTCTAGATTGTCTCACTCACTTGTTTCATTTTATTTAAATTTGTATTTCACATGCTATTGAAAACTTTCATTCTTGCTGAAACAAATCAAGAAATATATGAATAAATGAATAAATAACTAATGATAAATGACCAACTAAGAAATAGTGCTGAATGAATGTGTGAATAGCAGAAATGAATGAAAGTAAAATGTATGAGTTCATAATGGATTTCCTGGCTGGTTGGGTAAAGGTGAGAGGATTTGGGTTGCAATAACAAAATGGTGCAAAATGGGGCAGAAGCAAATGTGTAGAACAAATCATCCCCTTCACAATGTTTTCAAGGGCCTGTTGTGCATTTTCCAATTCATTTTTTCCTTTACCACCCTTGGCCTTTCCCTATATCTCACTTCTCCTCTCTCTTCTAAGACTTCCATGTTAACTGACACAGAATATTCAGAGTCACTGTGATTAAAAAAAAGAAAAAGTCTTAGTAATATGATGAAATTAGCTAATCAGATCCCTGATATTAAGGAATGGAAAGAAAGTGATAGGGTAGCCAACTAGTGAATTAAAAAAAAAAAATAGAAGAAAAAAGGGAGAGAGAGAGAAGGTAGTTGTAAAGCTGCGATGGATAGGGGGTTGGGAGAAAAAAACAATTACTCATGGAAGGTGCCAGAAGGAGAACTGATGACATGAATTCATAGCTTCTCACCATAAAGGTGAATAATGACACAGACACTGAGACTGGGGAATGAGAAGAAAAAGGTGCATGCAAGTTTCTTCTATTTATTCCTGATTGAGATATGAAAAGAAAATGAGGAATGGGATTACTAAAGAAAAATTCCAGCCAGTTAAGCAATTTTAGTAATGATTCATTTTAAGATATGGCCATCAATCATTTATAAGGGTTAATAAATAGATTTATAAGCAAGAAGTACATGGAATCTAGAAATACATAAATGCTCTACAAATTATTTACAACCCTGACAAGTCATAACACATGAACTACCGCTGAAAACACCATTTACTTGACTTTAAAATTTGCACCATAAACTATAAATGGACTGGTTATGGAGCATCAGCCATTTGTAATGTGCTGTGCAATATTTAACACCAACTAAATGTGCTTTCACTAGCTGCTGACCAGTTGGACTAATTTAATAAGAATTCCTAGCACCTAGTGATTTACTTGTAGGTAAAATGATCATAGCTATTTAATGGTCTTAAAATCAGAAATGTAATTCTGAAACAGAATATCATAACTTGGATTCAGTGCATGCAGTTTAATATCAAGCATTCAAAGTCAAAAAAAAATAAAAATAAAAAAAATTGCCAGAAAAAAATTCTACCACTTGTTAATTTTATCCCCTTAGGTCACTTTTTCATATTTCATATTTACTTCTTTCATTTTATTTTCACATTTAGGTCATTGTTTAACATTCCTTTCATTTGTGCATCCTCTCCTGTTCTTTGTACCTCTTTTGTTCTAATTCTCTAGTCATTCCTTAGCAAGCTCTTGGTTTCCAAAAGGGGATGTATTTCTATTATGCATGCCCGTAAACACGTGGAAATATTGCTTAATCATCCTACTTTCCAAATGAATGGCTGCAATCACCAGAGTCTCTGTCATCACCTGGGGGACTCATTGTCCTGATTCTCAGTCGAGTTGGTGCCTTATTGCATCTTTGCTCATCAAGAGCCCACCTCTCCCCTTTGTAATGTCTAGAAATGCATATATGTTTATGGTAATTTTGGAATGCTACCCACAATTCTTGTTTCATGTACTACTAGAAGACGTAGTGAAGATTTGGAGGTTGATAACAACCTGTCTTTAAAATGCCATGACATCATGTTCTCTTCATATTTGGTTTTGCATATCAGCGTAGGATAGGCTATGATGCAGTGGAAACAAAATGTAGAAGTTGTTGAACTAAATACAAGTTTATTTCTCATTCATTCCAAATACCAAACATAAATTGTCAGAAGGCTCTGCTCTCAGATTCCCTCAGGCGCCCAGGCTGGAGGAGTCCCCCACCTAACACGGGAATCCAAGCCACTGGTAAGAAGAGACCCTACAACCAGAGAAGAGGATTTTAGGTTCATCAGTTTCTGTCTGTATTCAATATTAAGTCTTTCACCCAATCCTTGTCAATTTACCAATTTTTAATATGTAAACCATTAACATAGTTGAAAAGTGAAATCTGTATATAACAATATACACTCAGAAAAGCCCCACACGTCATAGTTATCCATTTTCATTAGTTCCTATTTTATCCTTCCTGCTTTTCTCCTTTTTCAAAAGATAACTTCCTTCTTTGAGAAAATATGACAAAACTTACTCTTTTTTTTCCCCTTCACAATACATCCAGGAAATTACAGCATATCGACTCATAGAGCTCTTCTCCTTCTGTTTCCATAGCTGCACAGTTCTCGACTGGGCGAATGTACCGGGTCTTAGTCAACTGATCTTTTCTGTATGCTTACCTAGGCTGTTTCCAATATTTCACTGGCATAATAATGCTACAATGAATATATTGTGCAGATTTACTTTCATGTTGTCTGAGGTATATCTTTAGGATAAACTCCTGGAAGAGAGATTACTGAGTCAAACGGGAAACGTATGTAGTTCTGTGAGAAATTGCCACATTCTCCCTCTGAGTGGTCATAGCATTTTGCATTCCCACAGCCGTGGATGAAATTCCTGTTTCCTCAGAGTTTTGCCAGAGAGTATGTTGTCAAGCTTTCAATTTCTTGTCAATTTGATAAATGAGAAAGGTTTTTATTATTCCCTTCATTATGAATGCATTTGAACACTGTTTCACATGCTCAGGAAACACTTGCTTATTTTTCTGTGAACCCTCTGTTCATGTCTTTTGCTCATTTTTCAAAAGTGCTTGGTTGCGTTCCCTCCTGTAGTAGACTCCCTTGTACATCGGGGATATTAGTCCCTTATCTCTGATATATACTCAAATATTTTCTTCTAGTGTGTTATTTGCCTTTGGACTTAGATTATGGTGTGGTTTTTGTTAGACAAAACAAATTTTTTTTTTCATTTTTATGTTGTCAAACTTTTCTTTTATTGCTTCTTTATTCTGAGTCATAGAAAGTCCCCCCTCCCCATTAATGTTATAAGAGGAGTCACCTATGTTTTCTTCTAGTGTTTGTGTGGCTCCATTATTTTTACATTTGTATCTCTGATCCCTTTGGACTATTGCATTCGACTATTGATTTAAGGTGTTTCATCATAAATAAAGCTGTCCACTGAATAGCAAACACTTCTCTTTGTTTTCTTCTCTCTAATCTCCCCCTAATTGCTCTCCCTAATTCCCTTCTCTATCGATTCCTTTATCTAAAGCTACCATCAGAATCATTAAAGAAGTTGAATGATCTGTTTTATTAATATGACTTTTCCTTATATCGATTCCTACCTTTTTTCCCTATTAGTTTTGCTTTGGGAAGAAGGAACTGCAGTATCTCGGTGGCATAAACAACAAAGATTTACTTAATTCTCATATTAAGTGATGGCACTGGGTCACTGTGAGTCAGTTCAGCTGGGCTGCAGGCAAACTGAGTTTCTGCTCCCCATTCTTTCTCATTCCAGGGTCCAGATAGAAAAAGCAGTGCCTTTCTAGAATATCCCCTTATTTCATGCAGAAAGTAGGAATGAGAGAGCACTAGGTAAACCACGCAATCGCATTAAACTTCCACCTCAATGCCATAACACACCACTCAGCTGAAACATGTCACTCTTCCAAACCCAAAATCAGTGAAATAGGCAAGTCACGCAACAATAGTAAGAAAAGAAGAACCATATAAGAGGGAAGGTGAAAATCATTGGGAAAAATAATCCTATGTATTGCTTCTATATAGTTCAATAATAAAATAGAGATGCTATTAAATACGCTAGTTTAAGAATGTCATAATTACAAATAAACAGTGACTTTAGAAAATTTGAAAAATAAAGAAAAGGGTAAATAGGAAAAGAAGTATTATGAATGAAGTCAACATGTAGATATAAAGACTATTAATATTTTCTGTATCTCCATCAGTTAAGATCACAAAATATTGTTCAAAGTATTATCAATTTCTTGATGCTATTATTGAATAAAATAAAATTTTCTTTTAGAAAAGGAGACTATGCCTATGTGTGGTATAGTACAAATATACATACCTTAGGTATGTAAAAATATGCCACAGCATATTGATCTTTATTCTACCTTGAGCTTTTAAATTACTATTTCTGTTTCTTTAAATTTGGCTACAGAAAGGAACTTTTAAATGACAGTTCATTTATTCCCTACACAAATCATCTAATTAAAGGACCTTTGTCAAGGATGATAGACTTTCAAATTTACATAATGTGACAGTTAGCTCATTTGATAGCCTTTAAGAATGTCATCTTTGCTAGTTGTCTATTTTACCATTTCAAAACAATGCTTATGCTGCTGAAAACTACAGAAAGAATGACTCCAAAATCTTTGTCTGAATATAAGGCAATAAGATGGATAAGTGCTTAATTCACTAGTCTCCAATTTTCCTGAGGACAGACTACTTGGTTCCCCAAAATTCCTGACAGAAAATAGGCACTGAAGAAATTTTGCAAGGATGTATTAATAAATAGTTTCTCTCTCTCTCCCTCGCTCAACTTGATCAAGGAAAAGTCCCGTTTCATACAAATCACAGGCATGTTGTAGGAAATTTCTGACCTTTTAAACAAACATAATTTGAGCATTTTCTATGTGACAGACACTGCACTGTGTAGCAGGGCTAAATCGATGAATAAGATAGAGCCTCTGTTTTTGGAAGCAAGGAATTTTCAGCTAGCTCTGGGCAAGTGCCCTGACTGGACAGCTATTAGAAATGTACAGTCAGATGCAAGATTTAGACAGGGTAAGCCAACCCAGAAGTTCTCATTCTTGAATGCACATTAGAATAGCCTGTCCAGTTCTTTTACAATATTAATACCCTCGCCCCACCCACAGGAATTCTAATTTGATTAGTCAGGATAGGGCTTGTACATAGATGGTTTTAAAATCTCCCTAGGTAATTCTAATATACAGCCCTGGCTCAGAATCGTTAGTGTAGTTATTCCAGTACCTTGCTACCTTGCTGCTATAAATGTGGTTCTTGGACTAATATTTCTCTCACATATGAGGTTGCTAGAAAAGCAGAATCTCAGGGCTCATCCTAAATTTACTGTATTGGAATCCACATTTTGACAAGATCTTCCAGGTGATTTGTATGCACATTAAAATTTAATAAATGCTGTGTTCGGTGTATAAGGTATTATGACAAAATGATGTCTTGGGGATGATTGAGAGAAAGGAGTGGTATGACATCAAGTGTGCCAGGAATTTTCCTAGTAAAAGCACCAAGTATCCACAGTCTATGCTGCAGATTGAAGTCCATAATGACCATCAGCTAGATCTCGTTAACGTTGATCTACATAATGTTGAAGCTGGCCAAGGGGATTTTTAAAAACTATTTGCTCAAAGAGATTTAAGATATTCCATGTGAGGGTACAAAGGATATAAATTTGAATGAAGAAAAATTCAAAGCTTCCTACTAAGGCATAAAGATATGGGTATTTAAATAGATAGAAGATAACGCAAGTCATGCCAGAAAAACTCTGGCGGAACACCAAGGGGCAGAGAGAAGAGCAAAGCCAAGGGCAAAGATCTCAGATTTGTTCTCTTCTTGAGAGGAGTGGTGTTTGGTAAGACCTATTATAACACAGTGGATTTCCCTCCAAAGTGGCTTTGGGAAGGAAAATACCTTGATTGTTTCTGGGGTTTCAGTCTATGTTTGTTGATTGCTTCTAAGCCATTTAATTTCCTCTATTCTTTAGTCTAGCCAAATATCATCTGTCTCGGTGCCATTTTTTAAGTTTTATGTTTGTCACTATTCCACTGTTTTATTTTTTGTTGTTGCTGATTTCTACCATATTTTTGAAAGAGCACTTCGATTGTGTTTTGTGGCAGTGCTTCAACTTTCTGCAGTCTCACTCTGCTTTTATTGTGTTTAAGTCAGATTTTGATTCTGTTTATTCAATTTCTTTACAATCTTTCATCGTCTAGTCTAGATTTTTATTCATGTCTAGCTGCATCTCCACGACCTTCCATTTCATTTTAACATCTCTTAATCTTCTTAGTCTATATTTCCTTGACTTCTAATAATTTTTAAAACTTAATCCCATTTCTTTTTAAAAATTTTAAAGAGTTCAATTATTCTCTGCATCTAGGGTAGATTTTCTTCAAATTGTATTAATGAGAAGGGAGTTGACAAAGATGGTGACAGAGGAACTTCCCTCCTCCCACAGACACACTTAAAGTACAGTGACACACTGAGCAAGCCCCTCTGAAAGAAATCTAGAAACTACTCGAGCAACTCCTATACATCAGAAGAATGAGAAAATGCCCGCGTCAAAAAAGGTAACAAGGCTGAGACACATTTTCACCACAAACCCCACCCCCAGCACAGAACCACACAATCAGAAGGGAACTCCCAACTCTCAGCATATCCTGGAAGAGCAAAGAGCTTGGACTGCACATCTATCACTCCAACTTTTAAGATTCCAACCCCAGGAACAGGCCCACAAAATACCCAGCTCTGAAAGCAAAAGGGGGCTTGCGTCCATGAAACCCGTGAGACCATAGCAAACAAAGACGCAGTTCTTAATGGACACATGAGCACTCACGCAGCTATGCCCACGGGACTCAGCGCAGAAAGAACAGACAAAAAAACTATCTATCTCCCTCTTTCCATAAAAGGGATCCATCTGCACACTTCACAAGCTGCTGCCGAGGATCTGGCTTCTAATTTTAGCAGGCCTCTAGGGCTGGCTGGCTTCGATCCTCCCAACAGACCATGGAAACTAGCAGACACTTCCTCTACCTTATCCATCTAGCCTGCGCTCGACAATAAAACCCAGTCACCAGCATCTCCCTGGAAGGAGCTTTTATACACATCTGGTGCTCCACTTTTTGCAGCTGACGTGAGAGGGATGGGCACCCAGATGGCCTGGCTGTGATAGGAAAGGGGCTTCCATTCATGAGTCCTACAGGAGTGTAGCAAAAAAGAAGCAGTTTCTAATGAGCATGAGCATGCAAGGAGTCATGTAGGCTCTCCTTCCTGGACTCAGTGCAAGGGAGCAAGCAAAAATGCCCGTCTCTCAGTCTTACCATGAAAGGGATCTATTTGCTGTTTTGTGGTTTCTTTTTTTTTTGGTGAGGAAGATTGGCCCTGAGCTAACTTCTGTTGCCAATCTTCCTTTTTTTTGCTTGAGAAAGATTGTCTCTGAGCTAACATCTGTGCCAATCTTCCTCTATTGTGCATGTGGGACCCACTACAGCGTGGCTTGATGACTGGTGTGTAGGTCCATGTCAGGGACCTGAACCCATGAACCCTTGGCCACTGAAGTGGAGCACACAAACTTAATCACTATGCCACCTGGCTGGCCCTTGTCTGTGTACTTTACAAGTTGTTGCCTCAAGGTCTGGCTAATTTAGCATGCATCTAGAGGCTGGCTGCAATTCTCCCTGGAGACTGGGGAAGCTGGTGGATATTTCCAACCCCATCTCCTCCAGCTCGCTACAACAACAAAACCAAGCTGCCAGTATCTCCCTAGAGTGAGGTATACATGTCTGGTGCCCCCAGCTTTTGCAGCTGCTGCCTGAAGGAAGGGCACCCATCTGCCTAGCTCAGAGAGCCAACAGGGCTTGCAGTCACAAGTCCCACAGAACTATAACAAACAAAAAAGCAGTTTTTAAACTAGTGCAAGAGCATCCCACAAGGACTATACACCCAGGCTCAGAGCAGAGGGATAGACAAAAATACTTATCTCCCAGTTTGTCCATAGAAGGGGCTTAACTGCATTCTTTTACAGATGCTGTCTGAGGGTCTGACTTGTAAGCAGCCTGCATGTAGGAGCTGACTGCAATCATTCCCTTTGGGACATGAACGTGGCCTGGGATATCATCAACAACAGGCAGCCACTAAGAACAAAGAACATGGCTTGGACAACCACAAAGATTTGAGAGACAACCAGGAGCTTGGGCTGGGCTTGTTGACAAGGTACGTCTCCTACATGAGACCACTCTTTCAAGACTGGGAGAGATGGTTGTTTTATCTAATGTATATAAATCAACACAAAGAGTCAAGGAAAATGAAGAAAGAAAGGAATGTGTTCCAAACAATAGAACAAGATAAATTCTCAGAAACAGACATTCATGAAATGGAAATAAGTGATTTACCTGATAAAGAGTTAAAAATAATGGTCATGAAGGGGCTGGCCCCGTGGCCGAGCGGTTAAGTTCGCGCGCTCCGCTGCCGGCGGCCCAGTGTTTCGTTGGTTCGAATCCTGGGCGCGGACATGACACTGCTCATCAAACCACGCTGAGGCAGCGTCCCACATGCCACAACTAGAAGGACCCACATCGAAGAATATACAACTATGTACCGGGGGGCTTTGGGGAGAAAAATGAAAAAATAAAATCTTTAAAAAAAAAAAAATAAAAAAAAAAATAATGGTCATGAAGATGCTCACTGCAGGCTGGCCCCATGGCTGAGTTGTTAAGTTTGCGCACTCCACTCTGGCGGCCCAGGGTTCACTGGTTCAGATACTGGGCACAGATATATGCACTGCTCATCAAGCCATGCTGTGGTAGCATTCCACATAGAAGAACTAGAATGATTTATAACTAGGATATACAACTTTGTGCTGGGGTTTTCCAGAGAGGAAAAGTAAAAGAAAGAGGAAGATTGGCAACAGATGTTAACTCAGGGCCAATCTTTCTCACCAAAAAGCATAAAGATCAAACAAACAAAAAAAGTTTAAAAAAGAAAAAGATGCTCACTGGGGTCAGGAGAGTGATGCATGGACAAAGTGAGAATTTCAACAAAGAAATAGAAAATGTAAGAAAGTATCAAACATAAATCATAGGGCTGAAGAATACTGAAAAATTCAACAGACTGGTTCAATAGCAGGCTAGATCAACGGGAAGAAAGGATCAGTGAACTCAAGAAAAGAGAGGAATTCCTCCAACCAGAAGAGCAAACAGAAAAAAGAATGAAAAAAATTAAAGATAGCTTACAGGAGTTATGGAACTCCTTCAAGTTAACCAATATATAGATTGGAGAGGGTCCCAGAAGGAGACAAGAGAGAAAAGAGTGGAAAGCTTATTCAAAAAGTAATGGCTGATAACTTTTCTAACTCTGGGAAAGAAACAGACGTACAATAGATCTATGAAACTCAGGCATTTCCACATATGATGCAACCAAAGAGACCCACACCAAGAAATATTAAAATTAAATTGTCAAAACTTAAGTACAAGGAGAGAATCTTAAGAGCAGAAAGAGAAAATCAACTTTTTATTTACAAGGAAACTCCCATAAGACTAGTAGCAGATTTTTCAGCAGAAATTTTATAGATCAGAGGGAGTGGGATGATACATTCAAAGTACTGAAAGACAAAACTCCAACTAAGAATATTCTACCTGCCAAAGTTATCCCTCAGAATTGAAGGAGACGTAGAGAGTTTTCCATACAAACTAAAGCTGATGAAGGTGATAAAGAGTTTATCACCACTAGACCAGCTTTATAAGGAACTTCTTAAAGCTGAAATGAAAAATTGCTAGTTAGTAACAGCAAAACATATATAAGCATAAAACTCATTAGTAAATGTAATTATATAGATAAATTCAGAATACTCTAATATTATAATGGAGGTGGATAAATTATTTATAACTCTAGAATGAAGGTTAAAAGACAAAAGTGTTAAAAATAACTATAACTACAATCATTTGTTAATGAATATGCAATTCAAAAAGATCTAAATCGTGACATCAAAAACCTAAAATATAGAGGCGGGTAAAAAGGTAGAGCTTTTGTACGCATTTGAAGTTTAGTTGCTATCAGCTTAAGATAGACTGTTAGAATATTAAGATTTTTATGCAAGCCTCATGGCAACCTTAGAGCAAAAACCTATAGTACACACACAAAAGAGAAAGAGAAAGGAATCTAAGCATGCCACTATAGAAAATCATCAAATCACAAAAGAAGAGAACAAGAGAGAAAGAAAGGAACAAAGAAATTATGAAACAAGTAGAAGACAATTAACACAATGCAATAAATATATACCTATCGATAATTACTTCAAATGTAACTGGACTAAATTTCCCAATCAAAAGACATAGAGCAGCTGAATGTATAAAAAACAGGACCCAACTATACGCTGCCTACAAGAAACTCACTTCAGCTTTAAGCACACACACAGCCTGAATGTGAAGGGATGGAAAAAGATATTCCAAGCAAATGGAAACCAAAAGAAAACAGGGCTAGCTATATCTATATCAGACAAAATAGATTTTAAGCCAAAGACAGTAACAAGAGATAAAGGAGGTCACTATACAATTATAAAGGAGTCAATTCATCAAAAGGATATAATATTTGTAATTATGTATGCACCTAACATAGGAGCACCGAAATATAGAAAGTATATATTAACAGATCTGAAGAGAGAAGCAGAAGCAATATGGCACTAACAGGGGACTTCAGCACTTCATTTTCAAAACTGAATAGATCATCCAGACAGAAAATCAGTAAGGAAGGCTTCTACTTACATTACACATTAAATCAGATGGACCTAACAGACATATACTGAACGTTCCAGCCAACAGCAGCAGAATACACATTCTTCTCAAGTGTATGTGGAACATTCTCCATGAGAGATCATATGATAGATCACAAAATAAGTCTAAATAAATTTAACAAGACTGAAATCATACCAGGTATCTTTTCCAACCACAAAGGTATGAAACTAGAAATCAGTTACAGGAATAAACTGGAGAATTCACAAATATGTGGAGATTAAAAAACATTCTCCTGAATAGTTAACAGTTAAAGAAGAAATAAATAGGAAAATCAAAAAATATCTTGAGGCAGGGGCCAGCCAGGTGGTGTAGTGGTTAAGTTCCTACACTCTGCTTCAGCAGCCCGGGGTTTGCCCATTCAGATCTTGGGCGCAGACTTAGGCACAGCTCATCAAGCCGTCTGTGGCAGCAGCCCATACGGAGGTTCTGGAAGCACTTACAACTAAAATATACAACTTATGCACTGTGTCTTTGCGGATTAAAAAAAGAGAGAGAAAGATTGACAACAGATGTTAGCTCAGGGCCAATCTTCCTCATGAAAAAAGCCTGCAAAAAAAAAAAAAGAAAAAGAAAAAGAATGTCTTGAGACAAAAGAAACTGAAAACACAGTATAACAAACTTATGGGATGCAGTAAAAGAAGTTCTAAGAGCAAAGTTTATAGTGATAAATGTTTACATTAAGAAAAAAGAAAGCTTTCTAATAAATAACTTTACACCTCAAGGAACTAGAAAAAGAACAAAATAAGCCCAAAGGTATTAGAAGGAAGGAAATAACAAAGATCAGAGTGGAAATAAATGAAATAGAGACTAAAAAGATAATGTAAAAGGTCAATAAAACTAAGAGTTGTTTTTTTTTAAAGATAAACAGACACACCTTTAGCTAGACTTACCAAAAAAATGAGAGAGGACTCAAATAAATAAAGTTACAAGTGAAAGAGGAGACGTTACAACTGATACCACAGAAATACAAAAGATCATGAGACTAAACAATTATACACCAAAAAATTGGACAAGCTAGAAGAAATGGATAAATTTCTAGATACATTCAATTTACCATGTCTGAATCTAGAAAATCTGAGCAGAGCAATAGCAAGTAAGGAGACTGAATCACTAATCAAGAACAAAATCAAAACAACAAAGAAAATCCAGGACTAGATGGCTTCATGGGTGAATTCTACCAAACACTAAAAGAAGAATTAATACCAATCCTTCTCAAACTCTTACAAAAATAGAAAAGGGGGGAAAACTTCCATGCTTATTTTATGAGGCCAGTATTACTCTGTACCAAAACCAGACAAAGACAGTATAAGAAAATTACAAAGCCAGCCCTAATGGCTTAGTGGTTAAAGTTCGGCAAGCTCTGCTTCAGCGGCATGGGTTTGGTTCCCAGACATGGAACCACACCACTTGTCTGTCAGTAGCCATGTTGTGGCAGCAGCTCACATAGAATAACTAGAAGAACCTACAAACATACACAACTATGTAGTGGGGCTCTGGGAGGAAAAAAGGAAGAAAAAGGAGGAAGATTGGCAATGGATGTTAGCTTAGAGTGAATCTTCCCCTGCAAACAAAAAGAGACTGGCCCAGTAGCATAGTGGTTAAGATCATGCGCTCTGCTTCAGTGGCCTGGGGTTCTCAGGTTTGGATCCCTGGGGCAGACCCACACACTGCTTATCAAGCCATGCTATGGCAGGTGTCTCACATATAAAATAGAGGAAGATGGGCATGGATATTAGCTCGGGGCCAGTCTTCCTCAGCCAAAAGAGGACGATTGGCAGCAGATGTTAGCTCAGGGCTAATCTTCCTCAAAAGAAAAGAAAATTACAGACCAATATTTCTGATGAACATAGATGTAAAACTCCTCAGAAAAATATTAGCAAGTCAAATTCAACAATACGTTAAAAGGATCATATGCCATGATCAAGTGGGATTTATTCCAGAGATGCAAGGATGGTTCAACATATACAAATCAATTAATGTGATACACCATGTTAATAAAATGAATTTTAGAAATCATAAGATCATCTCAACAGATGCAGAAGAAGTATTTGACAAAATTCAATGTCCATTCATAATAAAAAATTCTGAACAAACTTTGTATCGAAGTAACATACCTCAACATAATAAAGACCAAATATGACAAGCTCACAGCTAACATCATACTCAACAGTGAAAAGCTGAAATATTTTCCTCAAAGTTCAGGAACAAGATAAGGATGCCCACTCTTGTCACTTTTATTCAAAATCGTGTTATAAGTCCTAGCCAGAGCAATTAAGCAAGGAAAATAAATTAAAGGCATCCAAATCAGAAAGAAAGAAGTAAAATTGCCTCTATTTGTAGGTGACAGATATTACACATGGAAAACTCTAAATTCTCCACCAAAAAACTGTAAGAACTAATAAACAAATTCATTAAAGTAGCATGATTCGAAATCAATATGCAAAAATCAGTTACGTTTTTGTGCATTAGCCACAAGCTATCAGAAAGAGAAATTAAGAAAACAATCCCATTTACAACAACATCAAAAAGACTAAGATATCTAGGAGTAAATTTAACCAAGGAGGTAAAAGATGTGCACACTGAAAACTATAAGATATTGATGAAAGAAATTGAAGAATACACAAAGAAATGGAAAGATATTGTGTTCATGTATTACAAGAACTAATATTGTTAAAATGCCCATACCACCCAAAGCAATCTACAGATTCAGTGCAATTCCTTGCAAAATTCCAATAGCATTTTTCACAGAAATAGAACACACAATCCTAGAATTTGTATGGAATCACAAAAGATGCTAAATAGCTAAAGCAATATTGAGAAAGAACAAAACTAGAAAGCATCACACTTCCTGATTTCAAAGTATATCACAAAACTATAGTAAAACAGAAGAGTATTGGCATAAAAACACAGTTCAATAGGACAGAATAGAGAAAAAACAAAAACAAAAGCTATGTTTATATGATTAATTTTCAACAAATGAGCCCAGGAACTAAATGGAGAAAGGACAGTCTCTTCAATAAAGGCTTTGGGAAAACCAGATAGTCACATGCAAAAGAATGAAACTAGACCCCTATCTTATACTTTACACAAAATTCAACTCAAAATGGAATGTAGACTAGAAGGTAAGACCTGAAACTATAAAACTTCTAGAAGAAATCATAGTAAGCTCCTTAACATCGGTTGTAGCAGTGATTTTTGGATATGACACCAAAAGCAAATGCAACAAAAGCAAATTAAACAAGTGGAATTAAATCAAAGTAAAAAGTTTCTGCATAGCGAGGGAACCATCAAAAATATGAAAAGGCCACCTATCAAGCAGGAGAAATTATTTGCAAAACACATATCCTATAAGACGTTAATATCTAAAAATATATGAAGAACTCATACAATTGAATAGCAACAAAACAAATAACCCGATTAAACAATGGGCAAAGGACCTGAATAGGCATTTTTCCAAAGAAGACATACAAATGGTCAACAGATACATGAAAAAGTGTTCAATGTCACTAATAATCAGGGAAATGCAAATCAAAGCCACAATGAGACCTCACCTCACGCCTGATAAAATGTCTATTATCAAATAGACAAGAGATAACAAATACTGGTGAGGACGTGGAGAAAAGGGAAACCTGTACATTGTCAGTGGTTCTGTGAACTGGTATAGTCACTATGGAAAACAGTATGGAGGTTCTGTAGGAAATGAAGAATAGAACACAATACAATCCAGTAATCCCACGTCTGGGTATATATCCAAACAAAACAAAACCATTATTTCAAAGAGATATCTATACTCTCATGTTCATTGAAGTATTATTCTCAATTGCCAAGGTACGGAAACAATCTATCAATGAATGAATGGATAAAGAAAATGTGATATATATATCTACATACACAAACACAATGAAATATTTTTTAGTCATGAGAAAGAAGGAAATTCTGCCATTTTCGACAAAATGGATGAATCTGGAGGACATTATGCTAAGTCAAAAGCCAGAGAGAGAAAGACAAGTGTTGCATGGTATCACTTACATGTGGAATTAAAAACAAAGTCGCTGAACTCACGGAAGCAGAGTAGAAAAGTGGTTGCCAGGGGCACAGGACAGAGGAACTAGAGAGAGGTTGGTGAAAGGTACGAACTTTGATTTTTAAGATGAATAAATTTTGAGGATCTAATGTTTAACATGGTGACTATAGTTGATAACACTGTATTGTATAGTTGAAATTTGCTAAGAGAGTAGAATTTAAATGCTCCCACCAAAAAAAACAGGTAACTATGTGAAGTGATGGATACATTAATTAACTCTACGGGGGAAATCCTTTCACAATATGTATGTGTATTGAATCATCACATTGTACACTTTAAATGTCTTGCAATCTTATTCGTCAATTACACCTCAATAATGCTGAAAAAAGAAGAAAAAATAAATTGTGTTAATGACTCTTTTAAAAGGCCCCATGATGTTTTTCGATTTCTTTTTCTTTTTTTTTTTTTTTTGAGGAAGATTAGCCCTGAGCTAAAATCTGCTGCCAATTCTCCTCTTTTTGCTGAGGAAGACTGGCCCTGAGCTAACATCTGTGTCCATCTTCCTCCACTTTATATGTGGGACACCTGCCACAGCGTGGCTTGCCAAGCTGTGCCATGTCCGCACCTGGGATCTGAACAGACGAACCCCAGGCCACCGAGAAGTGGAACATGAGAACATAACCACTGCATCACCGGGCCAGCCCTTATTTCTTCCTCTTTAAAGGTATTTTACTCTTCTGTTTCCTCCCTATTCACTCATTATTGTAATCCTACTCTTAGCTATGGTATAAATATAGTTGATATGCAAAATAGTCAGAGTCTGCATTTATTTCCTCAGTGTAACTTTGCAGGGAAGAGGAATGAAGTATTTTTTATTCTGTTACCAGACTCTACAAATAATTTCTTTTTTTTTAATTTCTTGGATCATTTCAAAGTTGCAATAGCCTTACCTTTGCTGGAAAGAGTGAATGAAAATTTTTGGTCTGCTGAGTGACTCTTTTTTTCATTTCCACTTCATAATATCAACTTTATATCAGAATTTACTGCTCAGCTGCCAGTTCCTTTGCTTATGTACCATTACTGACCTATTCCACTACTACAGCTGCTGCTACAGTCACTGCTACTCCTTATCCTACAAGGGAATGCATGATGGATATCAGCAAAGAAGGTCACATACATAGTTTAATTACAAACTTTGAAAAATTCCGTGACGTAGGTATCATTATTTCCTTTTTACAGATTAATAAACACATTGCTGCGAATGGTAGCCCATGAATATGCATAAAGTAATGACAATAACAGCGAATATTTCCAAGTGCTCACTGTGTTCAAGACAGCTCTAAAGTTCGATCTATATCAATTTAATTAATCCTTACAATAACCTCAGGGAGTAGATACCAGTATTATCCATATTTTACAGCCAGGAAAGTAAGGCAGATGGAAGCTAAATAATTTTCTTATTATCACATGTGGGAGCCAGGATTCAAATAAATGCATTGCTTGGAGGCTTTAGGGGATGGGATTCCTTTGCTGTCTTGGAAAACCACATCCAACCCAAGAGTGTATGGCCTCCCTTCTCAAAGAGCCCGCAAATCTCTGAGTTACAAGTACAAAGTAGAGGGGCCGGCCCAGCGGCGCAGCGGTTAAGTTCGCACGCTCTGCTTCTCAGCAGCCCGGAGTTCACCGGTCTGGATCCCGGGTGCGGACATGGCACCGCTTGGCACGCCATGCTGTGGTAGGCGTCCCACATATAAAGTAGAGGAAGATGGGCACGATGTTAGCTCAGGCCCAGGCTTCCTCAGCGAAAAAGAGGAGGACTGGCAGTAGTTAGCTCAGGGCTAATCTTCCTCAAAAATAAATAAATAAATAAACAAACAAACAAATACAAAGTAGAGTTGGGTGAAAAATTCCTTTCTCTGTCTAGCTCCTTTCCTTTGTGTTTAGGAGTGAACCGCACTTTCCTGGGATTTCATCCCGAGCCCAGGGGATTGATATGTGTACTCTCATCTTCTTTTTTTTTTTTTTAAAGATTTTATTCTTTTCCTTTTTTCTCCCCAAAGCCCCCTGGTACGTAGTTGTATATTCTTCGTTGTGGGTCCTTCTAGTTGTGGCATGTGGAGCGCTGCCTCAGCATGGTTTGATGAGCAGTGCCACGTGCACGCCCAGGATTCGAACCAACGAAACACTGGGCCGCCTGCAGTAGAGTGCGCAAACTTAACCACTCGGCCACAGGGCCAGCCCCTGTGTATCCTCATCTTCTATTGGTTGTGTTGCTTCTTGAGCATTTATGAGAATTCAACAGGAAAAGTGAATTAAACAGTTATCTGACTGCTACCTCACTAAGAAATCTATGAAGAATTGTATTACTCCATTAGTAATTTGTAATACTTCTAACCATTGGATGCTCCTGGTTAAAACAATTTGGGAAATTCTCTGACAATTATAAGAATCACTCTCTCAGTCAATGTGCCTTTGGTCTCCCCTTACTCTATTATATTATTCTAGCACGCAAATATGATCTTGCTAATCCCTTACACAATATTTTTTAATGGCTCTCCATGGGCTATAGGGCAAACTCTAAATTGATCGCCTGGCCGGCAATGCCTTCATGATCTGGCTACTGCTCAAATACAGAACTTTATGCTCTCCCACTCTGACCCTTTTTGCTTTGAATTTCAACAATACTCAACTATTTGCTGGGTTTGTCCATACATTGGTCCATTCTGTCTATATGTCACACTTTTATTTATCCTTTAGATGTTCTTAAATACTTCCCTACAATCGACATTGCCTCTCTCATTAGGTTTCCTCTTATTTTCCCTCAGTCCTTTGTACAATATGTAATAGTAAATGTCCATTTATCCACAAAATGCATATGTGTTGCTTGTTCCACGATGTGACAGATGTCTATGGTTGTTTTCTCGCCACCCTTGCTGCTAGAGGAGCTCCAGAAAAGTTCCTGTGGGAAGAGCTCTCTCAACTCTGTTCTCAACCTAGATGCTCGGTTCCTTGTCTTCACTCCTTGTTCTACAGGTTTATACTGATGTCCTCACCTCTCCTGGGACTTTTCAGACTTTCCGTTTCATTTATTCCTGGCTTAAACTTTGAATTCCATCTTTCTAATTTCCCTCTTTGGCCAGAAAGTCACCCAAAGGCACATAGTCTAAACTCCTGAATCCCAGCCTAGGAAAAACACTAAAGACTTCAAAATAAATGGCAGAGATCTAGAGGTACTTATTTTATTTGACATTATTTCCTTTACTCAATCCATCCTAAAAGGAGGAATTATGTTTATGCCTGGCCTAAAAAAAAACCACACACATGCATAAACCTAATTAAATAAACAAACAACTAAATTAATTTGTTATTGCTAACTTGGTCACTGCAGGGTGATTTTTGACACTATTGTTCACCTCAATTCTCCCTCAGGTAGTTATGATCTGGGACAGTGCTCTATAAATTGTTCTCTGTGGAGTACTCCGAGGGTGAAATGGGTTGCTGGGGCCAGGGGATGAAAGACAAGGAGTGCCAAGCAGGTAGCGCTCCAGGCTACTCACATGCATTTCAAGCAGAGAAAAATCCCCTAGTGTGCCTTTTACGTATTGGACTTCTTCCAAATATTTCAGCTGAATAAATGTTTCCAAGACTTAAAAAATTTTAAAAACCCAAAAGCACTGATGCAGAGCTAAACCAGAGAGTGGCAAAGGGAACTTTCCAGAGCACTTAAACCTGCTTACCTTGTCTCAATTGTATGTTAATAAATTTCCATGAATTTAAAACTTTTTAATGATGCTACTGAATTTGCCAAGACAAACAAAGCATTACATGCTTGGCAAAGTTGCTTCTACATCTTTAATAATGACAGACTTCCCAAGAATATCTGACGGACCAAATCTGCATAAGCAAAAGGATTTATTTACTCAGGCATCCCGTCACACAGGAAATTCAAAGATTTAATAATTCCATGTTACTTTAACTCCTTGGCACCTAGAACTTGAAGTGCCTCCTGTCTGGAGACAGTTGCCAACAGTGAAGGCCTTGGAAAGTGCTAATGCAAAGCATTAGTAAGCTAGTGCAGACAAAATGAATTACGCTTAGCACTTACAGGTTTTCTATGGGCAATAGTAGGATAAATGAGGTATTATTAGTACTGTACCTTTTGTGCCAGAGGCAATATCTAGCACTGGAGTGCTTTATACTACTTGATATGCCAACCTCCACAGTATGTTCTTCCAAGCTGATGCTGACAGAGCAAAGTAACACACAGAGACAAAATCCTTGAAGTTCCTGCGTCCCTCAAAATAAAGGAGGATAAAAAATCAATGCGTTATGTTAATTTGAGAATCAAATAAAAATGTGCTGTGGATTTTTTTTTACATATCTCCTATGGCTATTAATCCACACCAAAAAATCAAAGGGAGTGGTTAATCTGCCAAAAAGGACTTAAATATTTCAAAGCGACTTTTAAATTTTATTTTATTCTTATTTCTTCTCATCACCGATAATCCTTATATTTTCAAAGGAAGGGAGCCTCTTGGGGTTCAAGAGAGTGATTTCTGTCATGGTGTCAATATCTGTGGCAGAGACATCCAAAGACAGTTGGCAGTTTTATGATCCGTTAAGGAAAAGTGTTTAAATGTCATCCCTGCTCCTTCTAAATAGATGGCATATTGATAGCAATGAATGTTATTTGTCAATATTAGCACTGAAAGAATGTCCCATTTCAGATCTTAATACTGAGAATACAAGGACAAGGAGGTGTAGAATGAGGGCATTGCATGTTTATGAAAGTTATGTTTTGATCCAGTGAGATCTAAATTGATATGTCATCCATTTTTGCCTTCATTAATGTGTGTTATCACTCAATTTCCTGCCAGAAAGTTCCACATCATCTTCCACTTTTTAAATTAGGCACAGTAGACTAGACAAGAACATTGCATTAGTCTGAGAAAATTATTTGCCAGCAAATGGTTTTTATGCAAGAAAATATGTAACCTAAATATTTGAAAACTAACCTATTGTAAACATGAAAAATCACTTAAAATTTACCTCCATATTCACAGAATGCAAAATCTGCTAAAGCATCATTTTTAAAGTCATGGCAGCAGACAATAAAATATTACAGAAACAAGCTTTCACTTTCCCTTATTATCCATCAATGTATGATGTAAGCCTGCATGCAGAATAAAGAAAGTCACCCCTATTGGTCAATGGCAACAATAAATGAATTCATTCATTTATGCATCTATTCTTTCGGCACATTGAGTATGTACTTTGAGGTAAGCAACTGTGCTGGATGTTAAGGGCCCAGACAATTTCTGCCCTTATGGGATGACAATATCGTAAGATAGATGTATGGAACAAAACATGGACAATAGAAATGTACTAAGAGCCAGGTCAGAGGTGAATGTTGGATGCTATGGCAGTACAAGATAGAAATTAATCTGACAAATTCCCTAGTTATCCCAGTGACTAAATGTTTCCAGTAGAATTTGAGAAGTCTTGTGTTCCCTTCATGACCTCTTGCTTGGATTTGGAGCCCAATGTCTGATAACTCCAGAGCCATAAACTTTCTGTACATTGCACTTTACTATGGCTGCCCAACTGCCTGAAGAAGCTGTCTTACTGGGAAAATCTTCTGTTTAGCTCCCTTAATATTTGAGAGAATTTAAAAAGCTTTTTCAAGGCTGGCCTAGTAGCATAGTGGTTAAGTTTGCATGCTCCACTTTGGCAGCCCTGGGTTCATGGATTCGGATCCTGAGTGTGGACCTACACACTGCACATGAAGCTATGCTGTGATGGCAACTCACATACAAAAAAATAGAGGAAGATTGACAACAGATGTTAGCTCAGGGCTAATCTTCTTCACCCAAAAAAGGGAAAAAAAAAATTTTCTCTGAAGTCTCTCTTTTGTCACACACTTTTGTCACAGTTTCAAAAAGCTTTCCTTAGCTTCTCAATGTGTAGCCTTAATTTTAGTTTCCACTGTCAGAGTCAGCTCCTGCTTCTGCAGTCCTTATTTAAGCTGACACTTGCAGCTCTCCAACATGCCTTCATTCTTCACACTTCCAGTTCACTTTTGTCTGCTCATTAAAATTAAAAAGTGCACCAGTCCTACACAAAATTAGAGACCTCTTCTAAATCATTGACATGTCAGTATCAAAAGTTCAACTGAGTATAATTTCAGCTCATATTTTAAGTGATTTTAAAATTAATAACCATCCTTAAACATTATTATAGATGCCATGATATTACAACATAGTTTTCAGAGACAGAACTTGTAAGAAAAATTTTGAGTTTGTAATTACTTTACTTTGAAAGCATTCAGATGTTGAAAAAAATGTCTTCTTTATAAGCTGCCCTCTCCTACTGTGAATTTGACTGTTGCAATCCCAGGAAATAGTAGCTCTCCCTTGGATAGCATTAGTCATCTCTTTCCCATTATCAAGCATCCTAGAACACTGTCTCTTACTGAGTTTCTTCCTCTATATCTCATTTCAGAATTTCTCCCCCTCACTATGCATTAACGTATAGCAAATTCCATTATATGTGTTTTCCATCTACTCCTGTGGCTATCTCTGGCATACGGCAATTCAGAATTTCACATGAGACTCAAACTAACATTTCCCTCAGCATAAGTTATTCAGGGTAGCAGGAGAACAAGTAATATGGAGTTATATTTATTCTCCATCAAAAAGAGAGTGACAGAACAAAATATTTCCATGAATGCAATCAAATAATAATACTTTTCTCCCTTTGTATCCTTTCCTTTTCCTTTTATGGGTAGTTACTTTATCCCAGTGAAGACTGACACTCCATTCCCTATTAATGTTTATAATATCCAAAGATGTTCTTCAGTTTAGTATTATCTAGATTGACAGTTATCATCCAATTAATCATCAGTTTCTCTATGAGTGCATTCATTCATTCAAAAAACATTTATTGAGTAGCTACTATGTGTCTGCCACTGTGTAGGAACTGAAGATAGAGTGATGTCTGTGACAGATATTATCTTTGACTTCACAGACCTTGTGAATATACTGAGAAGGACATATTCTAAACAATGTTTACTCACATGATTAATTGATATTGTAAGGGAGGAAGATAAATCCTCTACCCTCTCCAGGTCCTTCTGGCTGGCCTAAGAATTAAATTGACATGAGAGAATAACAGGAGAAACTATAACAAAGCTTTATAACATGTACACATGGGAGAAACCCAGGAAAACTGAGTAACTCATCAGAATGGGCCAGCTGCCAGCTTAAATGTCATCTTCGGCTAAATACAAAGGAGGATGTTGAGGGTAGTGGATTGGGACTTCAAAGGGGAGGAGGGCAATTCACATGGAAATAGAAAAGCAAATGTTTGGTAAACTGAACTTTGATAAGAGTGGGTTTAGCAAGGATCCTCCCAGTCTACGATTACTGATTACCCAGAGTTATCTATGGTGATGGCCTGTCCTCGGGACAGGTCTTTTATCTTAAATTCTTTTATGTAGCTAGGGTGAAGGTCAACGTTTCTTTCAGAGTCTTTTGTTCTTGAAAATAATCAAGGCAAAGAGACATATTTTGAGGCGGCCGATTCTGATCCTCCACAATATAATAGTGAGAAATGATAGTAAGTAAAATTAAAGGATTGAGTTTGCTTATAGATGGACTCTAAAAAAATTTAGAGGGTCAATGATAGCTTCCCTGAGGAAGATGAGATCTAAAAGATGAATTAGTCACCCGAATGGAGTGGGAATAACCCTGTAGTCTGCCAAGCATAAGGAAGATCAATCTGGAGATGTTTGGAGGACAAGAAGTTCTAGCTCTTTTAGCCAGGTGTTAAAAAGCCAATATTCCTAGAGAGAAGGAAGCAAGAATGAGATAGACACAAGATCAAGCAGTGTCTCTATACGTTTTGCATTAGGTTTTATCTGCTAGAACAGAACATGAATAAACATTGCGAGACCCTTCAGAGCTTTCAACAGATATGTGGCATGAATGAGATCTTACTTTATGATTAAAGATAGGTCAAGAATCAATGTGGATGGCCTCACAACCCATCAATTCCACTCCTAAGTAGCTACCCAAGGAAAATGAAAATATATGTATGCATAAACACTTGTATATGAAGCTAGTATTATTCATAATGGCCACAAAGTGGAAATGACTCAAATGTCCATCAACTGATAAATGGAGAAACAAAGTGTGATATGTTCACACAATGGAATACTATTCAGCAATAATAAGGAAGGAAATACTGATACATGCTGCAACATAAGTGAACCTCAAAAGCATTATGCTAAGTAAAAGGAGCAAGAAACAAAAGACTACATGTTATATAATTAAATTTGAATAAGCTATGCAGAAAAGGCAAATATATAGAGACAGAAAGTAGATTAGTGGTTTCCTAGAGGACAGAAGAGGTATGGTAGTTTACTGTAAACGGGCATGAAAGACCCTACTGAGGTGATGAAAATTCCTAAAGCTGGGTTATGATGATGGTAATTTACTGAATATGATTGAATCATACAGTCAAAATGGGTGATATGTAAGTTATACCTCAAAGTAGCTGTTAAAAACAAAATTGGGTGCTGGCCCCGTGGCCGAGGAGTTAAGTTCATGCTCTCCGCTGCAGGCGGCCCACTGTTTCATTGGTTTGAATCCTGGGCGCAGACATGGCACTGCTCATCAAGCCATGCTGAGGCGGGGTCCCACATGCCACAAGTAGAAGGACCCACAACGAAGAATATACAACTATGTACCGGGGGGCTTTGGGGAGAAAAAGGAAAAAATAAAATCTTTTAAAAAAAAAAAAAGAAAAGAAACCCTTGCCTGTTCTAAGATCATGGAGATAGTCTTTAAAAAAAAAAAATGATATGAATGCATTTGAAAGCCATTTAGGAAATACTATGGCCTTGATATTATGATTAACTGGCTATAAGCATTGTGGGAGAGGACGGTGTGTATATTTTTGAAAAGAACAAGTGTGGATTGTGGACCAGATTGTGTAACGGGGTGGATAGTTCTGCCAAGTATAAGCATATCCTTTACTAATCAATTTGTTATTCTTCTATTAAAACATCTACAATGCCTGCTCATAGAACTAAGGCTAAGATGCAATTTTAAGACCAAATTGAGCACCATCTTCCAGCCACTAATCTTTTAAAGCTTCTTATGTACAGCAAACCCTTGCCAAAAATCAGGCCATAGGAGATGCCTCTGGTAATTCCGGATGCGTTAGATGCCGTGGTGACTTAGTTCTACGGTGCCCATGCACTTCCTCAGAAACTAACAGGATATGTAATGCTGATTTGAGACAGCAACATACCTCCATGGCTTACAAGAGACACAGACTGTATTATAAATTTCCGAGTACTCAAAAGAAAAAGAGAAAGAAGAAAAACACAGACACACACATTACACGATTCTTATTTGAATCAAACTGTGTTCTGAGAAAAACGTGCCATGCGCCTTTCTTCTACTTTCATTAATATATTTGGATTTGGTCCCCAGACAACCTGCATGTTTGGATTGTCAGTCTTACTGCTAATATATACAAAGGTGCACAGACGATTAATTACAGACTGTAGTTTGCATCTTTTTTACTGTGTGGGAAATTTTCTCACAATTCATTCACTCTTTCCTACATCATAATACACAACTCTCTATTCTTTTTAGAATTAAACATAGTGCAAATATGAAAGAAAAAAAAGCCCCAAATGTGGTAGTCAATGAACGGTTGTTTCTCAGTTGCAGTAGAAGGCATTTGTTCTGAATACTGATAATTCTATTCCCATTAACAAATACACAAAATCCATATTTTATTTCATCCTTTTCTCCTTAAATAATAATAATACTTATTGAGTACTTACTACGTGCCAGGCAAATTTTTAAATGATATTACAAACACACATACACATACATTAAAGCCTCGGTATAATCATATAAAGAGGCATTATTTTTTTTCTTAGTTTACTTTTAAGGAAACTGAGCCATAGAGTAGTCAAATAAATGCTCAGGTAACATGTCTAATAAATGTCAAAGTAAAGATACAACCCATGGAGTTCTGCCTCCACGGTTCACATGGTTAACTCCTATGCAATACAACACACCTCTCTTATAACTTTATAATCTCTTCCAATACTTTTAAAAGTTACTTCTTTACCCAATAAATTACTGTAATTGGTGTCATTTTTATGGCTTTAGAAATCCCTGTTTTTAGCTTTACAAACATTTTAAGACTCCTGAATTCTCTATGTCTTTATTTTCTTATCTGTTGCTTCACCAGAACTCCAGAATTACCATCAAAAGGAGAAAAATACACTTGCTTTGGAATAAGAGATGTTGTGTGGATTAAGGAAGGGAAACTTTCATAGGACTAATTCTTTTTCATAGGACTCATTTGACCCATCACAAAACCTCATTCACTTATACAATCAATTTTCATTTTTAGAATTATACGTGCTGATTAATGGAGTTATGAAGAAGTATGATGTATGGTGGAAACTATAGATATTCAATGTTGATGAAGAATAATACTTAAAGCAAAGAATATTAAAGGACAAGGCCAGAGAAAGGTCATAGACCGCCTTATTTGTTATTAAAAGACGTGATTGTTTTATTCTGAAGATATTTTGTACACAATTAAAGGTTTCAAGCATGGAGGTGATAAGATAATATCTGCATTTTTAGGAAGATGGCTTCGATCATAGAATAGCATGTTAATTTGAAACAGACAGGACATGGAATTATGTTAGAGGCTGTTGGTACAATCAAAGTGAGTGATGATTAAAGCCTGTATTAGAAGAGTAGTAGTAATGATGGTGCAGAGTAATTCCACAAGAAATATTTTAGAGGTAGAATGTGAATTATTTGGCATTTTATTGGATGTGGGTAAGAGTGAAGAATCAAGTATAATTCCGAGCTAACAAAATTAAATGACTCACTGAATAGAGGGACCTCCAACAGAGAAACAGAATAATAAGAGGAAAAGGTTTGGAGGATAATTAAATCTCTTTAGTGTCTCTATAGGTGAATCTCTATAATAAAATAGAATTTCAAATGGAGAGAGGTTGAGTTAATTCTGGAAAGGGTTATAAAAGGATGCTATTGAATTTCTATTTTTACATAGAGATAACAGCATGTTTTCCACTCCTTCTCTCAAAGGCTATCCTGATTACCCTGGAAATAATAAATTAATTTTAACAACATTCTTGTTGTAATTTTAGGGTTCCAAGTATTGCCGTCATTTCGCATCATCTGCATCAAATAACAAACCAGAAAGAAATACAGATACTTCACCTGGGCTCTAGTTCACCTCAGAAAAGTTTTAAAAGGAGAATTCATGAACACCAGTGTGTAGGCTATTTTTAAAATTTCAATGAGTTACCTTTCAAGTTTATTTAGCAAACAATAGTTGAGCTGCTATTATGCATTCAGGCCCCTGCCCAGTTCTGCAGAAGGAATCGGTTGAATTGCCTCTGGCTTATCCAAATGGAAGTGCAGGCTTACATACTGAACTCCCCTCCATCCCCCATCAAACTATTCCTCCTCTTGATTCCCTCAGTTTCTGTGCTACGCTTTTAGACTGATTAGAGATTTCAACACTCTGTACCTCCTCATTACATGTTTAAAATTTTAATAATTTTAGCATAGATTCATATTCTGCCTTATATCCCAAACCAGTAAAATATAAGGATCATGTCCATGATGATTACACATATTTTTAATTTACCTATTTAAAAGAGCTTTTTAGTAAAATAACTATTTGTCCTTTTGATATTAAAATATTGCATAACGTTTGTGTAATTTATGACTACTCATTTTAAATGGTACACAATCTGATGATATATGAGCTGTTATACCCACTTTACAGATGAGAAAACCTGAAGTTCAGAGTGGTCACAGAGCTGAGGTCTTTCCAGAATATTAATCCATCTAAAAGTGCTATAAAATATTCTGACCCATCTAAAATACCCTTTTATGGCATAATTAAATCTTTTATGATTCCTTTTTTCCCTTGTACATCACTCCTGATTATCTTTGTGGACTTCAAGGAACAGAAAATATGACAGTCTTAAAAATTCCAATCAGGGCCCTGGCTCTGGCCTTGCGGACTTTCCCACTGAAACTGTGCCGAGATTGTTAACACTTGTGTTATGTTTCAGGTAAAAGCTGTGTCACTTTTCCATTTTACTGCTGTTGCATTTTGCTTACTTTGGGCTGTTGCAAAATCTTTTTTGCTTCCGAAAGATTATGAAAAAAATGTTCTCTAAGATTCTGTTTTTCCACATGGAATTGAAAGATATTATTGCTAGTATTCATTTCACCAAATAATTTATTGCTTTTCTTTAAAAAAAAGTAAAATTTGGGGATCTATATTGAGTATTTTCAAATTTTGCAATCCTTCTTTTCGAACAACAAAACAAGGAATAGAAAAAAGTAAAGCAAAATCCACATCCTTGATTCTGAAATGTGGCTGCGAGCTTCTGAAGGCAGCGAGGTTAGGTAACAAACACAGATGATGAAACACATATGTACTTCCGGACTGAACTTCAAGGCATAATCCCACCAATGGAGTGAAATAGAAGTTGAGATGCAGAAAGTAACTTTTGGTTCATTTAACACAACTTTCTTCTTTCATAGATGATGAAATTAAGACCCAGAAGAATGCAATTGTTTACTCAGGTGCAATATATAGCAATGAAACCTTATTCCTGCCTTTTGTGTCTGACATCAATATACATTCTATACTGGAGTTTGGCCAAAAAAAATGGAAGTGGGGAATGAGATATTTTAAATTGTTCTTCAGAATGAAATCAATACACAATCAATCAACAAACATCGGTTGTGTACTATATCTAACTCTGTCAGATGTATCAAGAAGTTGCCAACTACAGTAGCTCAGGAAATAGATTACTTGAAGTAATGTTCTTAACTCATAGAATGTTTAGAGTCAGCTGGGTTCTCTTCATTCGCTCTCTCCAACCGTGATAAAAGGTAGTATGGAAAACATCATATCCAAAGGTCACGTCATGTCAAAAACTATGAATTTTATTTCAATTTCCAAAGGGGCTTTGTGTGGGTGTTTCAACATTATTAATTTCAATTGAGCCATGTTTTAAAAATATTTTGTCTTACCTGAATGTCTTTCACAGAAGTTTCCCCAAGGACACTACAAATGAGCAACAGTCACTTTCAAGCTTCAAAATAGTTCTGTTAGACTGACTAATGGGATGTTAAGGTCCCTGAATCAAGATGATATAAAAGGCGCTGGACTTCTGAGAAGGCAGCCACAGTAAAGTTTTGAAACAAGATGATAATTATCATCAGAGTTGGACGTAATAAAGAAAGGGTGGAAGGAGGTCTTAGGGGAACGAGTTACCGAAAACAGACTTGCACCTGTGTGTGGAGCTTTAGCATTTCAGAACTGGGAGGAAAATTAGCTGTCACTTACTTTAAATTACTTCCCACCACATGTGAAGAAATTGAGGCCAAGAGAGGTCAAGGGACGTATTCTACATCATACACCTAGGTAGAAGGGAAGCAGGAATTAGAATCTATTTATTCTGATTCTAATAATTACGCTTATATAAACATTGAATGTGCTTCTTTGAGAGGCAATTTGTTACAAAACATAGGATAGATTCACTTCTGATATTAAGCATAATCTGCTTTCCTGAAATGTTCATAGTCATCACAAAATTAAGCAGAGCACACATCTTCACATGAGAACTCTCTTACATCTGTAGACATTCTTGATATCTACTCATTCTTCCCTAACCATTCTCTCTTTTTTTGTTCCCAATCTATCTTACACATTTCAAGTTCACGTCACCATTGTGATCTGACTTAAACAAAGCACAGTGAAACCATTACCTTCCTTTTCCTTATTCTCTTAAAACTGGCTTTTTACTATAGATAGGAAAAAAAAACATCCTTTCATTTTAATTCACACTGAGTTTACAGTCAAATAAAAACTCTAAGTAATAGAAGAACAGAATTTTTGGATTGGAATGGGGCATTACCATCATCTCATTTAGCTACCCTTTTATGCTTGAATTTCCCCTACAATTTCCCCCTTGAAGTGGCTGTCCCCTGCCTATATTTGAACAGTTCCAGTGACAAGCTACATATTACCTCCCGAGACAGCCTGTTTCATGTTCAAATAGCTCTAGCTGTTAGCTCTTCCTTATTTTATGCTGAAGTCCATGTCCCTGCAGTATCCAAAAATTGGTCTAGTTTGCATTCTTGGGGCCATAGAGCCTCATGGCAATACTTCAAATATTTACAAACAGCTGTCTTGTTCGCTCGGAATCTTTTCTGCTCCAAGCAAAATATCTCTATTTCCCTCAATTGTCCTTACATCATAAGGTTTAGAGCCTCCTTTAACTCTCTTGATTCCCTAATTTCTGTTCTCTGAAACAAACTCAATTTGTTTACATCTCATTTCAAGTACTGTATAAAGAATAAAAAATATTTCTACAGACATTCTGGTTAGTGCCAAATATTCTACTTAGTGTATGGATGGCAATAGAATCTAAGATCACAATTGATTTTTTGATGACTACTTCCTTCTAATGATTCATGCGAACCTTGCTAATGGCTAAAGCTCCTTTGTCTTGTTTTAGACGCAATGCTGCTAAGCTGAATCTCCCTCATCTTGAATCCCTGCCATTAGACCTTCAGAACTATCTACAAACATCTATCAATTCACCTTAAATTCTGCTTTTTTGAGTTTGATCCTTGAGTTGTCCTTGTTTTTGGGGAGAGAAATCCTGATTTTGTCCTCAGCATATTTATTATTGCTTTCATTTTTTTTTGTCAGGCAGTAGTATGAACATATCTTTGACTTATTTATTAAGTCATTGCCTTAAAAAGAATAAAAAGAACAGGATAAGGCTAAGTAAGTATAAAGTTTTGCAGTACACACCTAGAGATTTCTCCTTAGCCTATAATTCCATTCTTCAATCATGTGGACCTTTATTCAAATAAAATACAGTGTGGAAGCAAAACAATTAAAGCAGGTAAAGCAGAGTTGATCTGGTTGAAGATCTGTCCATGTGAATGTACACACACGCACACATATACGCACATACATACACAAACAAACACACGCATGCATACACAAGCTCTCTAATTTCCTCTCTTCTCTGTGTTGGTGACATTCTCTAAAGTACCTCCCTGGAATCGTTAGCGAACTTCAGTATACAATTTGAATCAACACAATAATCACATTTTGTAAACGATTATCCCATGAGCAGTGATTCAAATAGGTATTCTCTTGTATGCAAGATTTATCACGAGATACTAACAAATGTCTAATAAAAATGAAGTTACATTATATATTCTTCTAGCAAATTAGTCTTTAAATAAATAGATTTCTATAAAATTCACAAGAGGGGCTGGCCTGGTAGTGTAGTGGTTAAGTCTGCGTGCTCTGCTTTGGCGGCCTGGGGTTTGCTGGTTCAGATCCTGAGCATGGACCTATGCACTGCTTATCAAGCCATACTTGGTAGCATCCCACATAGAAGAACTAAAAGGACTTACAACTAGGATGTACAACTATGTATTGGGGCTTTGGGGAGAAAAAAAAAGAGGAAGATTGGCAACAGATGTTAATTCAGGGCCAATCTTCCTCACACACCACACACACACCACACACACACACACACACACACACACACACACACACGCAAATTCCCAGGGGATTTTATTTTCAAATTGATAAAATAATTTTAGTGTTCATGTGAAAAAAGTAAACTCACACACGTATAGAAGAAAATTTTTAAAACAGTCATAAAGTTACAAAAACAGGAAGAGTAACAATGATATTCAAATAGATACAACTATTTATTGTATACATTTCTACACAGTTGGGGAAAATAATGGATTATTTACTAAATGATAAAATGATTGGAAATCCTTTCTGAAAAAATAACTTAGATATTTCACCAAAATAAATTCTAAGTAGAATAAAGATTTTTATGTAGAAATAACAATTCATAATTGCTAGGATGAGATATAAGTCATTGTTTATATAATATCTTTAACACATTTAGTCTAATGGCAGAAATCACAAATTATGTGAATAATTTGAACGTCAAATTTAAGAAAATAGAACTCAAAAATCCAATTACACAAAAGAACAATATTTTAATGATACAATTAGTTTTATAAAGCAATAAAATAATTTTCCAAATCATATAAAATAATTAATATAAGAACATGAAAAGGCAATTCATGAAAAAGCAACTACAAATGAGCAGTAAACCTGAGAGTCATCGATCTCTCTGCAATTAAACTGACAAAGAGAAAGATTTTCCATAATTTATGTCACTAAATTTTTCAAGGATTGTTATTATCAGTACTGATGTGAGTGTCAGAAAATGGATACTTTTTTTCTCTTCACATGGGAGTAATAGATTAACTATTTGGAAATAGTTTGTGTAAATTTTGTAATATCCATGCAATGAACAATCAAAGCAATTAAAAATGATAATGTAGGTGCATAATTATTGACCTGGATAGATTCATAATATATGCAGAATAATAAAAACAAACCAGAAAAAAGGTAGATTTTGTTCCATTTCAGTTAAAAATACATGTAAAAACAAAATACATGTTTACTTTTTACCTGTTTAGTAAAATCAGTCCCATCCTTTTGGCTTTTGTCTCTCATTCCTCAGTATTACTTAAAAATTTATAACAGTTTTCTAAGAGTAGCTATGAATAAGACATATTTTTTATCACTTTGGGATGTAAATTATCATTATAAACAAAATACTTGAGGAAGTTAAAAGCTGATACTATTGTTGAGTTCAATATAATGTTTTGTAAAATACTCAAATTATTAAAAATATGCATGAAGTATTATCAATCATATTGAAGTGTCGTAAGTAACGGCAAACTTTAAAGACTGAAAATTTCTAACTTGCCTAGTCTGTCTATCGTTTTTTCTTATAACTGACTTCAATAACCTGGGGAACCATGAATCATTGTGTTTTATAATTTCATATATGAGTAAGTGCTACTATTCATGGAGTGTTCACTATATCCCAGGTACTCTGGTACTGAAAGAATTAATTTGTTTCCTTACTTTTGTTATGAACTTTACATATATTATCTCATTTCAATTTTTCACAACTAATTATATATATTTTATTATCTTCATGTTTTCAAATTTTCTCAATCACATGAATATGTAAAGGATAGAACTAAAATTGAAAGTCCAGTGTGTCATTCTCTAGAACTGGGGGCTCTTTCCAACATCCCATGCTGTGTTGCAAGAATCACTCTGTGTAAATGAGCTTACAAAGAAAGGGATAAAATAGTGGGGCCATTTATCACACAAATAAAATAACATAAGCTCTAAAGTGTATGAAAGGGAAATATTTAAATTAAGAAAATCCATGAAATGGAAATTTATTGCAACTAAGAACCAAAAGTTGCCCAGAGTTTCTGTCTTGGAAAAAAAGGAGGAGGGACTTGTGTCTCATTATCTAATAAAAGAAAGAAAACTAATGTATCTAATCCACATGAGCAGCAACCTGCCTTGATGAGAAGCACTAGGCTGAGGTTGAACTGTGCTCTATTTGTGTCTTTTTTCCTAGTTGTGAAACCCTGGGCAAATACCTGGACTTTATACACAATATTTAAGCTCTAAAATGAACGTGGCACATTAGTCTTTAGTATTCTCATTAAATTCTTCAATCACACTCTGATTCAAAAGGAAAATGGTAAACACCTTAAACTCATAAATGGGCTGTTATATCTACCATGGCTTCATTAGGTAAAAAGATATTAGTCATCTTTTGTGGAGTTTCAATTACTATTTTGTCAAAAGCTATAGGTTAATGGTTAAGACTATGAGCTTTAGTGTATGAAGGATCTGTTTAAAATTCCAAATCCACGACTTCTATGGGGGCAACGTTATGTACTGTTCCCTAAACCACAAGAAAGAAAGTACTGTGATAGCAAGGACCATTCTTTACCACTAATTAACAGAGACCAATATAGTGCTTATAGAGTGGGTGTTCAATGAAAGTAAAAGCGATGAATAAATGACTTTAACTCTCTAAACCAAAATGTGGCTAATAATACCTACATCATAGGGTTGTTGCAAGAATGGGATTAGATAATATATGTAAAGAGCTTAATAAAGTGCTGGTAGATAGTTATAATTAAATAAACAGAAACTATCTGCGTCATGATTATGCAACTTTCCATAATCATTGCATTATCCAGAATCCTCAGACAAACCTAAGAAAAGGACTCTGAAAAAGACTATGAGAATGCTCTATACCTAACACAAATTTTGTAAATGTGTGGTCTCTAATTATTGATATATTTTTTCTTTCATTTCTCAACACCAGGATGATAGAACTATGAGCATACACACCTTGGATTGATAAATATCATTGCTTATTTCTGAGAACTTGTCCTCATTTATGCAGTTAAATGAGTCTAACTTTTATGTTTCTATATTTCATTTGCATGATAACTATATGAGTACACACACCTACTGTGTCTTTGCATTCTTGTCAATCGACGCTTCTCTCTGATGGCAGATTGCTTATTCTTCTTCATTTCCTTGAAGAAACAAAAACAACACAATATAAAACCAAAAAAGCTACCCACAAAGATGCACCATTATTTTCTTTCTTTGCAAGAACCAGCATGTGAAAACCACAGAGAAAATATCTTTACTCTCAACCTCAGGTAATTTAGCATCACCCTTGGGTAATTGCATACATAATTTGTCCCTTCTCTAATTTCAATGGATTCCACATAAGAGTTTTATATCATCAGACATCCTACCAAAGTAACTTGCCCTTTTAATTTTTATGAATGCCATTGTAGGTAAAGTGTATTGCAGCTTCTTCTCTATGAGATAGAAATCAAACTCATTAAGGGATGGTGCTGTCATTGCTCTTCCTTCACTAGAAAGGAAGATAGCGTACCGATATGGTCTGTGTTATATAAATACATACATATATATATATATATATATATATATATATACACACAGGCATATTTTTTAACTGTTAACTTGAATTATAGACTATTAGAGGGGAAGAGAACTTCAGTCCAGCATCTTATTTTCTAGGATCTTGGATTGAGTTTCCCCGCAAAGAAACTTAGATGAGGATCTGCAGCGTGGAACATATTAAGGAAGCACTCTCAGTGAGCTTGCTGAGGAAGTAGGAGAAGAGGGACAATGAAGAAGTCAAGAAAGGGTGTGAATTCAAGCAAAGTTCTAGCCTCAGTCTGATGTGAAGGAGAGCTCGGGAATGTAAATCACACCTCAGAGTCTATTCTAACTGCAAACAAAGAGGCTGAGGCCTAGCATTCCTGCACAGGGCAGTCTTTGGCTAAAAAGCATGGTAGAGAGGCCGGCCCAGTGGCGCAGCAGTGAAGTGTGCATGTTCCACTTCGGTGGCCCGGGTTTGCTGGTCCAGATCCCAGGTGCAGACATGGCACAGCTTGGCAAGCCATGCTGTGGTAGGCATCCCACATATAAAGTGGAGGAAGATGAGCATGGATGTTAGCTCAGGACCAGCCTTCCTCAGAAAAAACAGGAGGATTGGCAGCAGATGTTAGCTCAGGGCTAATCTTCCTCAAAAAAAAGCACTGCAGAGGTGTGAAAATTCCCATACTTTGGCTTTCTGCATTTTCCATAAGCTCAGGGCTAATCTTCCTCAAAAAAAAAGCACTGCAGAGGTGTGAAAATTCCCATACTTTGGCTTTCTGCATTTTCCATAAAAAATGTGTCTTGTTTTATGCTGCTTTATGAAAAGCAGCAGAAGTGTAGGTTATTAGAAATAAAAGAACACAGATATTGGGGAAGGAGGATACAGAAACGTAAAATAATCCAAGGGGGCCTGGGTGGAGCACTGACGTTGTCTATTATAAGGGGGAAGGAAACGGGGTTCCAAGCCATTTAACGTAAAATGGCCAAAGACACAGAGCTAGTTGGTGATGGACTCTCAGTCTCCTGACTCATACTCTAGGACATGCTTGTGTTGGTTTAAAGCAAGAGCCAGGATATCAACCCTTGATAATTCCAATTCATTTAAATCAAAGCAGATTTGTTAGTTTATGACTTGCACTGCAATTCCTCCATATGACAAGAATAATTTTAAAATTATTGTTGTTGCCCCTTCTGCTGCTAAAGATATTGACGGTTCTAATTCTCTTTGACTTTTAAGAACTCACTTGAGCAGACATTCAACCTTTGTTTTAGGGGATATTTTTTTTCATTAAAAGAAAAACTCTTCTAGTGAGAACAATAACAATTACATGAATCTTCTGATAAATCAGTTGGTAAGTCCATAAACAGAACTTAAAATTAGAGGTCTGTTCAAATTTTATTTAACATAATAACATACTATTTCCTTAACATACACACATGTGCCAGCTCATATTTACTCAGTAACCCCAAAAGGTTCCATTTTTGCACATATTTATGCCAGTCAAGACTGTGATGAAAATTGTTCGGTCTTTAGCATCTGGGAAAGAACTTTGTCTAACACAGTTTTCTTATTTGGACGTCCATTAGATATCATTTAATGAACCCCTACCCCATGTTCATGGTTTGCAAAGAATAAGAAAAAATTGATATTGATGTAATCATTGTTTCAACTTTTCTTAAAGATAATTTTTATTAAAAATTTTATTAAAAATTTTAAAAAGATTTTTTTCTTCTTCATCTCCCCAAAGCCCCCCAGTGCATAGTTGTATGTTCCAGTTGTAGGTCCTTCTGGTTGTGCTATGTGGGATGCCACCACAGCATGGCCTGATGAGCAGTGCCGTGCCTATGCCCAGGATCTCAGCCAGCAAAACCCCAGGCCGCCAAAGTGGAGCACATAAACTTAACCACTTGGCCACGGGGCCAGCCCTGAGTGCTATTTTAAGCCAAACAAGATGCAACTGTCTTTTCTATTAGAAACACTACAGTATTATTTTTAAATTGAAGATTTCTACGTTTGTTATACCCTAAAAATATTTGGGTCTTCCAATTCTTTGTAAGAAAGTAGTCTCTGTGAAAGTTTATTCAAGAGATTAGTCTCTTTTTAATGAGTTGCTTATTTGAGATAATTATATTTTTTGCGTCAAAAATCTCAGTGTGTCCCCTAAGTGGCAATAAACAAAAGAAGAAATATTTTGAGATGATTAGTAGATGGAACACCATTTCCAAAGCAAACAGGTTAACAAAGAACCAAGTTTGGAAATCATCCATACCAGTCCATGTAAGTGTATCTATTGAAAACTCGTGTCTCCTTTATACAGTTCAGCACTAATGGGGCTCCATACTCTGGAGATTATACCATTTTATTCCATCAAATGCTAACACCAAAGACAAACTCCACTCCCACTTGAAGAAAAAGAGTCAGTAAAAGATTGCTAGGGACTTCATTCTTTTGAAAAGCACTTTAAAGGAAGAAAGTTGAATAAGAAGGGACGGAATAAAACCATGATAATAAAAAAAGTGATAACAAAGGAGTTAGGAAAGTGGTAAGAACTGGAAAGGAGTTAGTCTGTCCAGCTGTGCTACAACAGTACAAAAGAATAAATGGAATGTTTTTGCTTCCATTAATGAAAGTATCTGCAAAAACTCCCCCGAACACACAGAAATTGCAATGCACTATTTAAAGAGTTACGAGACTATAGTATTTCATTTTTTCTGTTAAAATTGTTATCATGCCTTTGTAGTCACAGATGATTCTAGACAAACGTCTCCATTTTCACAGAAGAGTTATTTTGTTTCTGCTTTAATTTTATATTGCTTAATTTCATATTTTATGGCTTAAAGCTCTTCAGTTAATAGATTATTTCGACTGCATATGTTCATTTTATACTTAAATGTATACTAAGATTCACAAAGCTTATGGCTTTCGGAGACAATTTTCACATTACCTAAAAATCATTCCATGTTGTGATAATGATTGTAATTATCACTCAACACCTAATAATATGGATTTCTTCGGCAGTTACACTCATCTTGAAATTCTAAGTCTTTTTTAACAATCACTGAAGTCTGTCACAGCACAGTCATTAACACTCGAGGAATTTTTTTTGCAAGTATTCCCCAGAGCAGCTCCAATGTAACACTTTTACTTGCTGATAGAGAGTTCACTTAGCTCTTGTGCTAATTAACGAAGAATCTCAACAACTATATGGAGATGTGGGCAAAGTACCAGGATATGGGAACTTTTACTCTAGCATAAGTAACTCAAAAGCATAAGCTTGGGAAATAAGAATATGAATTCCAGCAAGAAGAATCTTTGAAAGATTTTGGATTTGTGACGTACTGTGGAATACAGTCATTCTACAATGGAACTATAGGAACAGTGCCTGAGAAGAGAAGCAAATGAGAGCTTGAAGAAAGAACAGAAAAAGAGAAAGAATTAGCATTTGTTTTTTCATCTGCCTCCCTGCTGTGAATAATCTCCAATTCATTCTTCACAGAAAATCAAGGAAGGAAAAAACCGTTTGTTTGAACACATATTATATGCCAAGCAGTGTATGTATATATTCTTTACAGAATATCATCTTTATACAACTCTTTGAGATAGGTAATATAAACCTTCAGATGAAGAAATAAGCAAGTAACAGCTAATAAATGCCAAAATTAGGACTTATTTTAAGTCAGAGCATGTTCCATCAGGTCAGACTGCCTCTCAGTGATGAAGTAAGCCATTGTAATGACCTTGTGATATCAAAAAGTCACAGAGTGAGGGCTTTCAATTTAAAATCTGACATGTAAAGGACTTGGAAGTCATCTCTCTAGTTCTTACAACAAGAAAAACCTGAACAAACTAAAAATCAACAACTCTTCTTTGATCCATTAAGGAACTGTGGTCACAGGGCACACAGGGCAAAACTGCATAGACAGGGAGATATAGAGTATCACAGTTTACCAGGAGTAGAAACCCAGGAACAGATTCCTCCTGTGGGAGCCAGCATCAGTAGGAACACTTAAACTATAATTACATTGACTAGAGGTTCAGTGTAGACTAGCTTGAGAGTTAAAAATTTGAGGGGCAGTCAGAGGACTTCACACTTTTGTAAATTTTACCTCCAAGAGCCCCACAAGGTTTTCAGTGGGAAGACAGGAGAAAAATGCCATTGTGCTTCTGGCAGAGAGAAGGAAAACAGTAACTATTTTGAAATAGTCCCAGAGTTCTATGTTCTCTTTAACAAGTCCTGTCTTCAAGAAAAATCACATTACCAAGGCTAATACACTTAGGTTTTTCCAAAGCCTAACTAGCCTAGAGGAAGGAAAGAAAGTGCCCAACTCCAGTCCCTTCCAGCCTTACTGTCTCACCTACAGGGGCAGTGGGGGACTGAAAATCACTTGTTAAGGTCACAGCCCAGGGATATACCCGACTAAAAGACTGAGACTTAATCACAGGATTATAGAACGGTCCCCCTCCCCCTATACCTAACCCCCACATCAATAGAGCTCCTGTATAATAACAGAAAATTACAGTTGAAAAACTGCAATCTTCAGATCCTATTTAACAGAGTCTCTAGGGAAACTAACAGACAACAGAGAAGACAAAAACAAGGACTCAAGAGGAAATATTAGCCTCTGACACCACAGCTACAGTAAACATAGTCTAATTCCTAGCCAGATAAACATAAAACCTCACACTAAAGGCCCATTTTACCCAGTTTCTTTTAGCCAGTACATCGTGTATGACTTTCAACCAAAAATTACAAGGTATTCTAAAGGGCAAAAACAGACTGAAGAGATAATGCAAGCCTCAGTTCCAGATTCAGCTATGGCTGAGAATTTGGAATTATTAGACTTGGAATTTTTTTAAAATTATGATTAAATTCTAGGGGCTCTCAAGGGAAAGTGGACAATATGGAAGAAAAGACGTGTAATGTAAGCAGAGAGATAGAAACTCCAGCAAGAATCAAAAGGAAGTTCTAGAAATCAAAACAATGTAACAGAAGTGAGGAATGCTTTGATGGGCTTATCAGGAGACCAAGCATGGCCAAAGAACGATTCAGTGAGCTTGAAGAGAGGTTAATAGACATTCTCCAAACTGCAAAGCAAAGAGACAAAGAAATGAAAAAAAAAAAAACTCGGGCAAAATACCCAAGAACTGTGGGACAATGACAAAAGATGTACCATACATGCAATAGATACATCAGAAGAAGAAGAAAGAGAAAAAGAAACAGAAGAAATAGTGAAATAACAATGGCCGAGTATTTTCCAAAATTAATGACAGACACAGAACCACAGATTCAGGATATTCAAAGAATTCTAAGTTGAATAAATATGAAAAACAATTACACCTAGGCACATTATATGCAAACTTTGGATAATCAAAGACAAAGCGAAAAACCTTGAAAAGAAGCCAGATTTTGGGGTGGAGAGCGCACCTTGTCAAACAGAGGAATAAGGATGAGAGGTAGACTTTTCTTCAGACACCATGCAAGCAAGGGGAGAGTGGGGTGAGATATTCAAAGTGCGGAAAGACTAAAGGCAAAAATAAAATTAGAATTATATAGCCAGCAAAATTATACTTCAAAAGTGCAGAAGAAATACTTAGACAAACAAAAATTAAGGAAATTTGTCACCAGTAGACCTGATTTGTAACAAATGTTAAAAGAAGTTCTTCGGAGACAAGGAAAATTTTATAGGTCAGATCTACATTAAAAAAAAAAAAAGAGCATTAAAGATGGAATAAAGATTCAGTAAAATTTTTATCTTATTTTTAATTGATCTATAGGTAACAGTTTGTTTGAAATAATAATAGCAATCATGTGTCAGGTGATTTTAGCTTACGTGATAAAAGATTGAAAGAAGAAATTGAGAACACTCTGTAATAAGGTACTGACACTACCAGTGAAGCAGTACAGTGTTATCTGAAAGTACACATAGGTTAGTTGTAAAAGTATATTCCAGCTTTCGCAACTGCTAAAAAAAAAATAAAAGTCACAGAGTACATGTGAGAGAGTCTTTTTCTTCCTCCCTCCATCAACATTTTCTAAGTCACTTTTTGTGTCCAGGCTTAGTGACCGGGTCTCCCAGGCTTGGTGTCCGCTTATTGGTGGGGAAAATATATATTGTAATTTTCTATAATTTCAAAAAAATAAAAAGCTGAACTCTGAAATTTCAAAAATGCAATATGCTCTTTACTTTAGCTTAATCAGAGTAGAAAAACAGGCTTGTGAGAAAAATATACCAGAGTATGACGATACATCATAAAGAGTGTTCAAAAAATTCTCTGCTTAGAACAGACTATTCTGAAATGTGAATACACAACCTAGAGGCTTTTGATCTCAGAGGAAGCATGTTGATTAATCAAGTCCATGCCTGCCTGCCATTTTCAATAATAATAGCTACAAGACAGTCAGTGAGGAGAAAGGAATGGTTACCCCAGTGGATGAAGAAATCGACATGTTATTACACAAAGTTTCCTTGTCTTTTTATGCTCATTCTTTCATTGTTTAAGTCATATCTCCGTGAGTTTGAAATCAAAAGTACGAAAACCTAAATTAAAAATAGCAACAACAACAATAACAAAATCTATACCTTTCAGAAGAATGTGGCTACAAAGTGGAGAAAAACAAATAGTTATGCACTTAAAGGAAATAGGTGATCAGGATTTGTTTCCTTTTCTAGCCAAACCAACTATGAGTTGGACAGATTCACACACGTTGTGCTATTGGTATCGAAATGAGTATTTCAATTATCATTTCTTCCAATTCCTAATCAGGAATACAATCTGTTCTTTTAGAAAAAGCTCCTGGCTTAAAATTTTTTAATCTCTGCAAAACTGTTTTACACCCACATTGTTTTCTTTAATAGCTCCATCCTCTTAACTGTTAAAGTTTTATGGGTATTTATGTAAGGCATGGAGTGCATTATGCATTATGCATCCTGCTGTTAGCTTCAGGGCAGCAGGGGCCGTGCTCCACGAACACAAGGGCATCTATTGAAAGTTTATGGATGATTCTGCATCTTTTCTCCAAATTAGTAATGATTTTTCAAGCTGAAAAAAATAGATCTCGATGTGACAAGAGAAAACACTCTGAAAGGGAGACAAAAGTAAAAATGTTTCCCCGGGCCTTCTGTCTCAAAATATATCACCATTTATTTTATCTTGAGTTTTAGATTTTATTGCAGTCAGGTTCCAAGTATCACTTTTCTGAGCCCACCTAGTAAACCTCAGAAGGCGCACCATTCTCCATCTTCCCTCCCCTCCGGTGTGAGTTTCTAAAACCTCTTCTGTAAAAGCCTCATAGCTGGTTGTCCTGCTTCTCTCCTTGCTCCGCAGTCTATCCTTGACGCAGCTACCAAAGTAATTCTTGTTCACATGCAGGTCAGACCTCTGATAGAGCCTTCCGCAGCTCAACATCTTAGCACAAGACCCCAAACCTTCCAAAGGCCCACAAGTCCTTTCAGGATCCTCACCCTCCTCTCTGCTCCTTTCTTCTCCCTCCTGCTCCTCTTCACTCACACTGCTCCAACATTCTAGCCTTTGCTGTTTCTGGAGCACACTGGGCCCATTCTTGTCTCAGGGCCTTTGCACTGATTACTCCCTCTGCCTGGAAAGCTCTTTACCCACATACCCTACTTGGCTAATTTCCCCACCTCTTTCAGGTGTTTGCACAAATGTCACCATCCCTCTGATACTTTCCTTTGATGTTTATTTAAAGTAGCCACTCTACCCTACACTTACACTTTTGGTCCCCATACTCTGATCTTTTTCTTTTTTGCTTATTTACTTTTAAATTTTTTTTATCTGTGTCCCTCAACTATAATGTAAGATCCACAAGGGCAGGAATCTTTGGATTTTATTAGCTGATATCCCCAGCACCTAGAATACTGCCCAGCACACATTGGGTGCACAAAATATTTGTTGAATCAAATTGCTGAATCTCTTGACACTTTCCTCACCCCTCAGCTCCCCACCAATACTCTTGCTATGCGTTCAATCTTTTGCCAAACACACACATCTCACAGATGATGAAAAAAGGTCTTTTTAATCCTTATTGAATGCTACACTTCGAATAAATTGTAACTATTTGGTTGATGACCATAGTAATAGATAACACAAGCAATGTATTTTTCTTTCAAATGAGCAGCAGAGCATAAAACAATGTAAAATATTCACCATTTATATTTCTACCCACTGCATTTCTTCTGATAAGCACCAGAGATCAACAATCCTTTTACACAGTAGAAACCATCATCAACTGAGGCCAAGAAACTGGGCCTTTGGAAACGTGAATCAAATAGAATGGTGCCGGCACAATTTGTTTTACCATATATTTAAGCTTTCTGTTAATACTAATAATAGCCAACATTTCTTTGATTTTGAAAGAGTTGTGGCACTGAGTCATCTTATCCTGCACAAGGCAGCCGTTTTTCTTCACTGTCATCAGTTGTCAGAGACCCGTCAGTTTTGGAACACTGGATGACAGACTAGCATCCTTTTGCTTCCTCTGGATATGTCCGTTTTATTTCCATAGATTGCTGATTACCTAATTCTCATTCGTATACATATTGAAGATGTTGTGGTTGATGTGATGAGCAGAACACCAAATTCTAACTCGGTACTCATTTAGGAACCTAAAACCCTTGGAATAAGTAACAGTGGGACTTCCTGGAAGCTTTCTTGAACATCCTCAAGATGTGGTGCTTAGTCTATCAACGTTCCATGTCACATGTAGTTGAGACAGCAATTCACATTAAGAAATATAAATCTCAGTTTTGCTCAACTTATAAATTCTAGATTTTACTCCCTGACAAAAAGCACACTATCTCACTCTTTAGAAAGCAGGAAGTCATTCCTAGTCTACTTCTGACTGGCATTAGATTTGTAGCAGACATATCGCTCGCTAAAGCTCCTCCAGCAAATAATACGGCATTGTTGGAGAACACACAGGAGTTTGTCACGTCTCCTTTTAGTTGTCAACCTTGGCGTAATCAGATCTTACGTGCTTTTTACTGTTCCAAAGATTTTCTCACTTAATATCTTTATGTAGCTTTATAACAGCCCTGTAAAAATATGGGATACATCTTACTTCTCAAACGTTAATGTGAAAAGAAATTAAGATGCAAAAATGTCAAATGATTCCCATAAGGTCAAACACTGAGATAATCGCATGTTAGGGAAACAGTCCCGATGTCCTGACTTTCAGCCCTATTTTCTAAATATTACTTTACATGTTGCCCAGTAAACCTGCAGAATCACTCCTATGATAAAATGTAAACTCAGTGAGAAATCTGAAAGACCCTCCCTGCTTCTGTCTGCATTTGTTTAATCTCATCTCTCATGCATCTCCACTGGTACTTCTGGTTGTCGCCAAAAGGTTTTCACATGTGGTAACAAAAAATCCCTACTCATCCAGTGTAAGGATCTTCTGCCAGCCTGCACTGGGTGACCCCATGCCCATTGAGCAGGGTGCCACCTCTAGTTGTGCTCAGCTAACGATTCTGTAGGTGACAATTTTTCCACTGAGCCTGCTATCTCCCAGACGAACATCATGCTGCTTCCCTTTGGTCCTCATAGGCCATATTCTCTGAAGAAATGGGGATAATGGCCCCTTCTCCATGGGGCTCTGATGTAACCCATATCAGATTAGGAATAGAAACCTTATTATCCTTCTTCTTTTTTCGGTCTCCCTTTTCTCTTATTCTAAACATACGAAAAGATGCTCAACGTCACTAATCCTTAGGAAGACACAAATCAAAATAACAATGAGACATCACTTCACATCCCCTGGGATGGCTATTATGAAAAGAAAGTGCTGATCAGGATGTGAAGATATTGGAACTCTGTGCATTGCTGGTAGGAATTTAAAATAGTGTAGCCACTGTGGAAAACAATATAGTGGTTCCTCAAAATATTATACATAGAATTACCATTTGATCCAGCAATTCCACTTCTGGGTATATATAAAACAGAATTGAAAACAGGAACTTGAACAGGTATTTGTATGTCAATATTCATACCAGCATTGTTCACAATAGCCACAAAGTGGAAACAACCCAAAGGTCCATCAATGAATGAGTGGATAGACAAAATGTGGTATATACACACAATGGAGTATTTTTTAATCTTAAAATATCATGAAATGCTGATTCATGCTACAACATGAAAGAAACTTGGAGACATTATACTAAGTAAAATAAGCCAGACACAAAAAGACAAATATTGTATGATTCCCCTTGTATGAGGGACCTAGAGTTGTCAAATTCATAGAGACAGAAAATAGAATATCAGTTATCGGTGGTGGCAGGGGTGGGGTGAGGAATAGGGAGTTAGCATTTAATGGGTACAGAATTTGAGTTTTAGAAAATGAAAAAAGTTCTGGTGATGGATAGTGGTGATGGTTGCACAACAAAATGAATGCACTTAATGCCCGTAACTATATGCTTAAAAATGGTCAACATGGGGTCTGGCCCGGTGGCGCAGCAATTAAGTGTGCACCTTCCACTTCGGCGGCCTAGGGTTCGCGAGTTCGGATCCCAGATGTGGATATGGCACTGCTTGGCAAGCCATATTGTGGTAGGCGTCCCACATATAAAGTAGAGAAGGATAGGCTTGGATGCTAGCTCAGAGCTGATCTTCCTCAAAAAAAAAAAAAAAGATGGTCAACATGGTAGATTTTATGTTATGTGTATTTTACCAAAATTAAAAGAACCCAAAACAAATGAAAGCATTCCTGATTGTCATCCATTGTACAATGCACTTTAGTTTCCATTTGTTCAAAATTCTTTAACGTGGCCCACAAAGCCCTGTAACACCAAGCCCATCCCATCCTGTGCCCATCGAAACTTACCTCTGTGTCCCAGTCAAAGGGATCTTGTTGCAGTTACTACAACATATCTTTGCTTTGTCATGGCCTTTCTATACGCTCTTCCTTCTAGATGAACTATTCTACTTCATTTGAACTTTCATACCTTTACTAGAAAAGCAATATATACAACTGTTTTGTGCCTTGAAAATTTACAAAATCTATGTAATATTGTTAAATATATATTTACAATTTTTTTTATACTTATGTTTTTTAGCTTTATCCAGGCAGAGATTCTTCATTCATTTTTTTGGAGGAAGATTAGCCCTGAGCTAACACCTGCCACCAATCCTCCTCTTTTTGCTGAGGAAGATTGGCCCTGAGCTAACATCTGTGCCCATTTTCCTCTATTTTATGTGTGAGACGCCTGCCAGAGCATGGCTTGATAAGTGGGGCATAGGTCCACGGGTGGGGTCCAAACTGATGAACTTAATTGCTATGACACCTGGCTGGCCCCTTTCATTCATTTTAACTACTATATAGACTTTTATTGTAGTAATACACTAGAGTTAATTTATCTATTTCCATACTGATGGAAATTCATTTATTTTTAATCCAACGACTTATTCCTTTTTCCAGATAAATTTCTAAAACAGTTTGTCTAGAGTATCAAAAGTGGAAGGAAAATTGATGGATATTAGAAAATGAGATATGAGCATCTTCAATTTTATTTTGCCAAATTGAGTTTTGTGGTAGTTACAATTTACAATCTCTTGAGTAACATGTAAAAATGGTAATTTCCCTACATCCTTGCCAGCAACTAGCATTATCAATTTTTAAAGCATTTTTTCCACTCTGAAAGGTGAGAAATTATACATCATTGTTGATTAAATTTACATTTCACTGATTAATAGTGATGTTGAGCATCTTTTAATATGCATATTTGCCTTTTGCAAATTGATTGTTCAAAACCTTCTTCCATTTTTTCAATTGTGTTGTTTTGCCCTTATTAAGTTTTAGGAGTTCTTAGTATATTCTGATTAAAAATCTTGTATTGCTTGTGCATGTAAATATCTTGGTAAGTCTGTCACTTGTATTTCTACCGTGTTTACTTTTTGCTGCAAATAGTTTCAAAGTTTAATGTAGCCATATTTGTTCACGTTTATAGTTTGTGTTAATTGGGTCTTAATTTAAGAAATCCTTCTTTATGCTAGGTTCATAGTCATATTTTGCTATATTTGTGTAAGAGAGTTAAATTTTGATTATTGTGTATAGAGTGAGGTAGGGATCTATTTCTTTTCCCTATGATTATCCTATTGTCACAATACTATTTTTAAGTGGTCCATATTCTCCTCTAATGTGATATGCTTCCTCCCTAATTACCAGGTTTCCAAACATATGTGGGTTTGTATGTAGCATCTCTAGTGCACTCTTTTGGTTTGTTTATCTAGTTTTGCTATGTATCATGGTGTTTTAAATTACCTTTACTTTAATTAAATGTTGATATACCATAAGGAAAATCCTTGCTCATATTTTTTCTTCGTTGCCTTGAATATGCCTCTTTGACTCTTCTATGAATATTAAGATCTACTTCTAATTCTCTGATATCATCTATTAGTTGCAGTAGTTTCCGGAATCTCTTTGATTTTGTATACAATTTTATTACTCGTGAATAATGAAAATCTTGTCCCTTCCTTTTTACCCCTTTTATATATTTTTTTCTTATTTCACTTGACTTGCTCCACCCTCTAGCAAAATGATCACTAAAAATGAAGAAAAAGATATTTTTCTTGTCTCTGACTTTAAAGGACTCCATCTAATATTTCACCATACAATATATTTTACCAGTTTGATTAGATATCTATTATTAATTCAAAGAAATTCTGTTCTAGTACTGTTTGTTCACACTTTATGTCACAAGTAGATGTTGAATTTTATCAAAAGCTTTTTCTCTCATATATTTGTTTTTCTCCTTTAATTTGATAATGTGATGAATTGCTTTAATAGATTTTCAAAATTAAATTATCCTTGCAGTCTGTGATAAATACTTGGATTTTTAATACATTGCTGAATTGAATTTATTTGATTACATCTGTATTTATACATGAAAGTGGTGTATAATTTTGGTTACTTGTACTGTCCTTGTCTGGTTTTGAATTAGAATTACCTTAGCATCATAAAACGATATGGGGAGGATTCTAATATAGAGCAGGATTATCTGTTTCTTGAAGATTTCAAAGAATTTCCTGAGCCTGGTGAGTATTTTGATAGTAGAGAGGTGGGGAAATTGTGAACTACTTATTCAATTTCTTTGATGGTTTTAGACTCTTCTAGTGTCCTGTTGTTTTTTAAAGCCATGTTTATGTTAAATTTTGAGTTGATACAAAATATATTCATAACATGCATAGGTCAGAGGCACAACATCCTCATCTTTCTTGCTTTTTAGCAGCCTTTGGTATAGTTGATCAGTCCCTCCCTGGGTTTCCAGGTCCCTCTCTGCTGTTTTCCCTCTGGCTCTGCGGCTGCCCTGTGCAATCTCCATCAGATTCCTCATCATCTCCCTGACTTCTTCACGTGGAATGCCCTGGTGATCAGTCCTTGTATCTCTTCAGCCCCATTCATTTCCAGGTGACTTCTGGCTTCGTGCTTTTTTATCTCCAGTTCAGACCTCTTGCCTGAACTCCAGACTCATATACCCAACTGGCTACTTTATATTTCCACCTAGATGTTCAAAAAGCATCTCAAAGTTAAAATGTCCAAGCTTGTGCCCTGATTTCACTCATCCAGCTACTCTTCTTGCAGTCTTCTCCCTCAATTAATAGCAACTGTACCTTGATTGCAGCCTTGGGAGAGACCTTGAGCCAGAGGACCCAGCTAAGCCCCTGCTAGATTTCTGACTCACAGAAACTGTAAAATGATTAATGTTCGTTTTTCTAAGCAACTATGTTTTGGGGTGCTTTGTGCAGCAATAGGTAACTAATGCAAAGCAAATTCCATCTTTTTTCTACTCTTTGAAAGAAGTTGTATAAGATTGATGGGTTTTCTTCCTTAACAGTTTGGTGGAATTTACATATAAAGCCATCTGTCCTAGAGTTTTCTTTGTGGGAAGGCTAGTAATTCTAGTTTCAAAGTTTCTTTAATAGTAATATTAACTATTTTTTCTAGGGACAGATTTAGTGATTTTTTTTTTTGCCATATTTGTCACATGCTTAAAAATTGCAGTTCTAGGAAGAGAGTAAAATTAAGATACTAATTGAAAAGATGATGACAGTAAATAATTTGGCTGTCTTAAGGGCACTATGTCATAAATGGAAGAAGGGCAAGATTGGTGTAGATCATGGCTACCCAAACTTTCTTAAGCCTCAGATCTTTTTCTCCTTTTAACCACAACTCACTTATAAGTAGATACAGCTGTACTAGTCAGGGTTCTCTAGAACTTGAACCAAATATATATATATATGTTATATTTAATTATTATATTATATAAATGACTTATTATAAGGAAGTGGCTCATGTGATTATGGAGGCGAATAAGTCCCAAGATCTGCAAGGTGACTCAGCCAGCTGGAGACGCAGTAGAATCAATGATTTAGTTCCAGTCTGAGTTCAAATGCCTGAGAACCCAGAGCTGCTGGTGTAGCTCCAGTCCAAAGGCTGGTGTACGCAAGACCCAGGAGGAGACAATGTTTCAATTTGAGTCAGAAGGCAGGAAAAAGCCAATGTCCCAGTTTGAAGGCTATCAGACAGGATGAATTCTCTCTTACTCAGGGGAGGGTCAGCCTTTTTGTTATACTCCAGCCTTCAAGTAATGGCATGAGACCATTACATGAAGGACAGCAATCTGCTTTATTCAGTCTACTGATTTAAATGTTAATCTCATTCAGTAACACCATCACAGAAACGCACAGAATGGTGTTTGACCAAATACCTGGGCACCTTGTAGCTCAGTCAAGTTGACACATAAAATTAACCATCACTGCAGCTTATTATAATCTCCATTTTAGCTCTACGGTCTTATAGTGAGAAGAAATACCTCCAAATTTCTGAAATGGACTTTTTGCTTTAATTTTCACTATTATTATGGTTTTTCATCTTCTCAGAGTTTTCAAGAATATTTTAGTGGGAATATGTGCCATGTAATACTACTTGATTCCAAATTCAACCTGAAGGTTGAGTTGGCATTTAACAAATATTTTAAACAAATATTTTAATATGTATTATATTCTTATAAAAAATGTGAGCGTTGAAAGTTGTAAACATTTATGATATAGGCCTTGTTAATAGTATGTCTACTACATTCCAATTGGTCTTTAAATTTTGAGTCATTTATCAAGTGTCAAATAAAGTGTAAATGACTCATTTATTGAGTAAGAAGAGTATTTTTACAAAGAATGCCGAAGAATATATCTTTGAGTACCTCATAATTGTAATTTTGAGCATTCCTCTGTGCAAAAACATTTTCATTTAGTTTAAATCAGAATCATTTTATTTGTAAGAATTTTGATACAAAAGAAATAGTAAAAGACCAGTGTGTAGACCTATAAGATTGCTTCAGTGAAATGGCTCTCAAACAAATGCCTTTGCTGCAACGCAGAGGATCCTTGATTTTTTAAATAGATATTTGGTAAACACTTCACCACCTAACAAGTTCTTGAAGCAGCCCAGCACATTTTTATCTTAGTCTCCTAAGCTCAGTAAATTTTCTCTTCTTCAGTAAAGAAAAAGGAAAAAGGCAGAAAGGACATTACCTCAGTAAATAGGACTGCATAGTAAGTACTCACAAGACCTGAGGAAAAGCAGCAGCAGAAGACCAAGTGTCAGATTTAAACAACTTTCCTAGCTAGAAAGTCTTTAGTTACTTCCATTTCTAATGGTGCACGACCCTTAATCCCATAGTAATTTTGCAGGAAAATCACTTGAGTATCTAGAAGGAAAGAGATTGACCAAAGTTAGGTAAAGATTCTGTAAACATAAATTATAAATTATCAGAGAGCTTGTGTTTCTTCTTCTTTAAAGAAAATGCCATAATATTTGTGAACTAAATTGATTATGAGGATTTTCATAAGCAGTGTCTTTATTTTCCCCTATAAACCAGATAATTTGATAGAAATCTCAGAAACAAGGATACAATGAGTTTTTCGAAGAAAGTACTACTATATTTATTTTCATGAACATTTGAGGTCACCAAGGAAGAGAGAAAGTTCTGATACAGATGTCAAGGTACTTGCATTAATGGGTAGGAAAGGGACAGTGCCACGTTCTTTTCCCAAGTCAGAATCTCAGATGGTACTTGAACACAGTGGACCTCAACCTTTGGTATGTGCAAAAATAACTTCAGAACTCTGTGGAGGTATTATTGATGTATTCATTGGGCAAAGCAGTTAGATTAAAAGATAAAGTATCATTCTTTCTTCTATAGCTCCTCCTCATGGGAACCATGATTACCATGACACAAATGTAAACATTCACAAACACCCAACATACTCAGACATGCTTCTCGGTCCAAAGATTTGCACCAAAGATTTCCTCCAGATAGGATTCTGCACCTTTGGGATTCCTTTGGTGAAAGGGCAGTGTGAAGTCAACATGCAGGCCAGTGGCAATTTATCTAGGGAATATATTACTATTTAAGACTTCTTGCACATGGCCAACTGAGTTAACACACCGAGATCTCTCTGTGTAGAAGTATTGTTATCATCATTATTATCATAAAATATCATGTCATTCTGCTGTTTAAAATCACTCATTTCTTTCCATTATTTTAGGTAAGAGCAAAAACTTCACCCTTGCACTAAGTCGGAATTTTGTGTGTGGTCTTTTGCTGTGCAATTTATTCTTCCTCTTTACTCTTACATCATGGTCTGCCCCTGTCTACAGCCCTTCAAACTTAAAGCATCTTGACATACTTTCACAATTCTTTATTTCAGCACATCTTAGACATCACTAAGATTTATGTTATTTTTTATGAAGGTAATACAGCCATATGGTAAAAAATCAAATAGAATTGAAGATCTTATCCAGATATGTAACATTTTCTTATCTCATCCCTTCCTAGACTTATTGCTTAAAGGCAACATCTTTTACTCTTATTTACTTTTAGTTCTCTTGGCAGCTATCCCCATAATTCACAATCATATGCTTTCACTTCTAATTTTTGATTTATCAATTTTAGATCATACTTATCACCCTCGTGAGGTGCAAAAAGATTTATCTTCCCTTCTGTTGCCACTTCATCCCACTACTCTCTTCCCAGTGTTTCATTTTTATACAATTGTTTTAAATATAGATTATCAATAGCCGTATCCTTGGGGTACTCTAAAAAATGTCCCTAGCTTCAAATTGAAATGCCCATCTACCTTTGTATGCACAATCAATTGCCTAAAATCATGCTACAAATTTGTTTGCAAGATATTCATAAAGAGATTTTTTAAAGTATTTTAATCACTTTCTCATTTTGATGAGGCCCTGAACATTTATCCTCCATTATATCAAGTTAAGCCTCTGTTTCCTTTTTTTGTGCAAGAAACACCCATCTCAGAGCTGGTGGCTCCTAGACTTGTCTTTCATTGCTCTCCTCTGTTAGACTGACTCTCTCCTGCATCTCATCTTCAGTTTTCTCAGTTTATTTTCTCCTTTTGCTAGAGAAGTCCCTCTAATATCTTGTAAAGTGAATGGTCAATAGAAAGTAAACTATCTAGATTCCTGAGTGTCTGACTATGTTGTTCTTCTGCCCTTCCACCTGGGTGATAATTTGGCAGTATATGGAACTTTACACAGATAATTATTATCCCTCAAAACACTAAAACCTTGTTTCTACTGTCGTATAGATTCCCTGTTGCAGATGAAAAGTTTGACGTCAGTCTGTTTTTCATTTCTTTGTATCTTGTATCTTGATTATTTCCTGCCCCATGCTGGAAGCATTTGTAATCTCTTTATTGCTGCTTTGGTGAAATTCAAGATTATGTATGTTCATTTGTGGTCATTTTCATTCATGCTAAAATGGGCATTTCATGAGCCTTTTCAATCTGAAGACAAAGTCGTGCCCTTCTTCAGTTCTAGGAAATAGTTTTGTATTCTATCTTTGGTACTTTCTTCCTCTCTCTCTCTTTTTTCTTTTCTACTCCACCACTTCCTCTTATATTTTCACTCTACATGTCTTTTTGTTCTACATAATCAGAACTTATATTTTCAAAATAAAATAAACTTTATCCAATTGTGTTAACTCCTCCAAAAAAAACCTTGGATTTTTCAGGCTAAAACTCATTAAAGAAGGACATTCTAGTTAGTTTGGAGACGTGTTTATTTTGCCAGAAAGCAAATATTGATCTCCTCCACTTTTAATGTAAGAATGAGACAAGGATGTCAGGGCTGACTGTTACACTGTCTACCCCACTATTTTATTTTTTAAACAAATTCTAACTCATTCTGTCTGCTACGCTTGCTGACTCTTAGTCTTAGGTGTTCTATGGCATGGCAAAAGATGCCCACCCCCCCTTCCATCCACATGAATCTCACTCTAAGTTGCAACTTGTTTCATCTGTCATCTATGAACATCTGATTTCCATTTTTACAGAAATTTATTGGCAATTCTCCTTAATTTTTATTTGGTACTATTGAGTTATTACTTTTTTTTAGCCTCTAAACATTTGTTTCAGTAAGATATCAACAGGAGAGAAAAACAAATAAGCATGGTCTATTTGCCACCATGAATTAATTATTTTCTAATATCTCTAATAGATTTCTTTTTAAAAAGTTACTGGGAAACAGCCATTTTTATTTTGGGGTATTTTTATTGTAAAAGTTGGGCTGCATTTAAAAATTAATTAATTACTTAATAATAGAATCAAACACAAGTTTCTACAAGGTATCAGACATTGTGGATTGTAGAGCCAAATGTGTAAGGCAAACAATGCAGTTTTTAGAAACAAATGCAGAGAAGCATCTGTAATCTTGATATAGTTAAATATTTATTAACCCCCAAATTAAAAGTACCAATCATAAAAAAAATAAGTTAACCTATATTAAACTCTAGAAATGCTGTTAATCAAGACACTATTAAGAGAGTTGAAAGGCAGCCTACATCACGGAGGGAAAATATTTAGAGTGCACATAGATTATTTAGAGAACTATAAATCATTAAGGAAAGAAAAAGTAAAATGAGCAAAAGACTTGAAAAAACTGTTTGTAACAGAAGATATCCAATTTATCGTGATGACAATGTCCATAAAAAGGAAGAAGATGCAGGGGGAGGGGGAAAGGAGGTGGAGTGGAGAGAAGGAGAGAAGAGAAAAGGTCATTAATTCCATTAGTTGCTAAAGAATGCCAATTAAAACCATAATGAGATATACTACTCACCTACCAGATTAGCTAAATTGAAACAAATCCACAAACAAGTCTTGATGAGGAAATGGAGCAAAGGGAAAGAATACTCTGCTGGTGGGACAATAAGTTGTAAACCACTTTGGACAATTGTGGCAGAATCTACTAAATCTAAACATACACATACCCTATAACCTAGCAATTCCATCCTAGATTTATTCCTGACATATTTCTGTTATTAAAATGTATGTATTAAGAATTCCTGGAAGCCCTATTCCTAATAGCCCTAACATGAAACTATTCAAATAATTCAAATACTCAAATGTATTTGAGTATAGAATACAAGTGTTAGAGTATAGAATGATCTTGATCTGGGTACTGGTTCCAAAAATGTGTTCAGTTTGTGAAAATTTATTGATATTATATGCATACTTTTCTGTATGCTTGTGATGCTTCAATAAAAATTTTCAAAAATAATAATTCAGTGAGGGTTGAGAAGAGGAGGAGAGAGTTAAGGATGAAATAAATTTGGTTATATATTGATAATTGTTGAAATGTATGAGGGATACAAAAGAGTTCATCCTACTATTCTCCTTACTTCAATGTGTTTGAAATTTTTCCTAACGAATAGGTTAAAAAAGTAAATAAATAAGTAAAAATTTTAAATGAAAAACATAACTCTTCCTTACCTGTGGATACGTCTGGAATTTACCACCACCACAAAATAGTCGCTGGGAAAGTTAGCATATTTGACCTTAATGGTTGCTGATATGTACCAAGTGCCTAGAACAGTGCACAGCACGTATTAGTCACCCAATAAACACTTGCTGAATGAAATAATGATTGAATCTGGAAGGCCACATTATTGAGATAGTTCCATTGTGGCAATAAGGCATAACAAAATTCTCAAACTCTACATTAGGAGATTTTGGTTGTGTTGAGTAACTGCTGAAAATCTAAAATACCGCTTTCATTTATTAGGGCTTTACATTCTTTCCATAGGATTAGAAATCTAAATCACTTCCTTCAGTAAAAATAAGCTCCCTTTTATGTAGGTAACAATGTTTGTCTCAGTGAAGCAAATGATTCTGCTTTACAATCTTATCTAAGCTGCTGATTTTTTGTGCGTTTTCTTCCATCACAAACGTGGGCCCTTTTACTCCAGGCAGCCAGGAGCATACTTTATTCAAAAATACTATGAGTTACCAGTTCCAAGGGATGACAGTATATTTGAATTTTCACAGTCCTTGATTTTCTTAAGATGACAGAATCAACTTTTGGAAAATTTACTTTATTTTGTGTAAAAATGATTTTGGTTAGATACGTAACTTTTCAGCTTTCCAGTTTCTCACAAAATAAACACCCAATAAACACATCGTTTCTAAAGTGTTAATAGCAAATCCCCAAAATAGCAAATATCTCTAGGAAATATTTGTATGGTAGTTTACTTATACTTCAGTTGATGCTGAAATTGAGAACTATGGTTAAAAGTTCTAATTCAAGTACATTTCACATCAATTATGAAGATCTGTAAAGTACTTTGGTATTGAGTTGTTTATTTTCACATCCTATATTATATGTCTTAATTCATGTCCCTCATAAATGTGAATAAAATGCATCTAGATAATGATTAACATGCAAATATTAATAAATAGATTTAAAAGATTAAATATATGAATGCGACTATAAACGTCTTGAAGTTGCAAGTTTCAGTATTTAAGATGCTTTGGCTATAACATATATGGTATTTATATAATGTTGACATAAATAATTACCTAACAAAACAGCCAATGTGGACCAAAATGGAGAGTGCTCTCTACTCCAAATCAAGCTAATAAAAGAGATCTAGCACTTCAGTGTCTAAAATGAAACTCTAAGCTGTGAAATACCTTTAGCGGTTTTAAAATAAGAATAAAATATACTCAGATTATTAAATATTAAAAACTGCTTTAAAATAAATATCTGAAGTTTGAAATTTTACTTTTTCAAAAAGCCTGCTTTCCATTCATGTTTATATATAACAAATAAGTTTATTTGATAAAGACTCCAGAAGGTTTTCCATTTGGGTACGTTTTCAAGCAACGTTCTATATTGATTGCAGGACATTTGGCCGACAGTAATTAGTAGCGGAGTTTTACCACCTACCTTAAATGCAATCTGTTTTACAGTAGAAGTGCTTACATTAGAGTATAGATTTTGCATCCATTATAAAACAGGAAATCTGAAGCAATGAATTAAATAAGGATGGATTTAAAGCTTGGGTTCCATATTCCCACTACTTCCAGTCTTTTTCCCTCTAATCCATTCTCCAACCTGGAGTAGAGAATGAGCATTCTAAAATATGAATTTGATTAAAGTACAATCCTACTTAAGACCCTTCATTGGCTCTCTATTTCCCTTAGAATTAAGTCCCTAATCTTTTCCTAAGCCTTTATCTTCTGTCCTCCGAATACTCCTTCAGTATCATTTTTAGGGACTGCCTCTTTCACATGCCACTATGGTTCTCCATATGTGCCACGCTCTCTTTTGTCTTGAATGTATTCAGTCTTCTTTGCCTGATATTTCTCCACCCAGCTCTACCAAAGCATTGCCTCTCAAATTTCAATTCTTCTTTCCTGTAAGATTTCCCTGACTGCTGAAAACTAAGTTAATATCCCCTCCATAGGCTTCCATAGCAGAAATACTTATAGTTATTATTGAGCTTCTCTCTCTGTGTTGCAACTGCGTGTTTACTTGTCTATCTCCACCATTTCTCTAGAAACTTCCTTTTGAGCATATAAATTACCTTTCTTTTGCAATCGTGTACAAAGTACTTAACACAATGCCTAGCTCATAATAAGTTTTCAATAAATATTTGTTGAGATAACAAATGAATAAATTATGAGAAACAAAGTTATTCTTAGTGTAAGTCCTGAAAACATAACAGTACAAACGTTGCTCTATATTATTGTAAATCTTCATAATCCTGAAGGTTTCCACTCCAGGCAAAACATACTTCTTCAAGTTCACCTTGTAACATCCAGTTGTCCAGTTCTTAAAATTTACATACTGGCTTTTTAAATGTCATTTCTCCCTCCATAATGAACTTACTATTAAATGACTTATTTGGATAACTGAATACTTCTCAAAAGTGTCCCTTAAAGAGACAGAAACAAAGAATATTAGACCAGCCACAGTTAAATTTAAGAAAGAAGAATGATTCCACAAATTCTCTGGCTTGTTCTGTTTTCCTACTCCAAGTCACATGAATTGTTTGCCACCTGAGTATTTGTCATTTTTATTTTAATGTTTGCAGATGTCAAATACAACTTGGATCTCTAGCCAACAAATAATTTATGGCTGGGGACTCTTTTTAGATGGAAAAACTCCCTCCTGTGTATAGCTAGCAGTGCCAATTATAATAAGTAGCCAATTCACAACAAAAATAAACCAGCACCTGAAACTTCCTGTCATAGCTCGTGCACTCAACAGAAAATGCTTCTGCGTCAATGGAGGGCATTAGAACATCAATAAATTGAATTTGTTGCAGGAAAAGAATTATCTGCATACCTGCTATTCCAAGTTCCTCTCCCTGATAAGATTCAATTGCGTCAATAAACAAAGTAAGTATGTTTAAATTCAGAGAATGAGAGAAAACTGGAAAAGGCTATAGCAATTACCCAGCTGGACATCTGTGTAGAATAGGGCTTGTTTGGGCTTACAAGCAAGTACTTTAGAGCATCTAAACAGCTCTGTTCTTGATCTTCAAGTGACTGTGCTGTCTCATTAATGGTCAGAACTGTGGCCCTGTCCAGAGGCAAATTTGCACTCAGAAAATAAAATCCTATTTTCCCTGAGGCGAGCATACTTAAAGAAAGAAACAAACAGAATCTTTCAAGGCCTATCTACTTGACTTAAAGTACGTTAAATATACAGTTCTTTGATTTCCATGATATCTGATTATGTTTTCCCTTTTTCTCCCCACAAAACAAAGAGTCTGACTCCATTTTCGACTTTTTTTTTGACTGCCGACACCTTTCAGGCCCCACTCCTCCCTTTGCCCTTCAGCTCCACCTCTGGGAAGGTGATAAGAAAGCCTGGGGGTGCTTTGCTTTGGTGCCAGAAGGAAGTTCAAACCACACTAGCCTCTGGTTGTGGCAGAACCCTCACCCTGGCCCCACCCCACCACCACCATAAAAACCCAGTTATTCTCCTTTCCCAGTTCTCTCAAGCTATTTCAGACCTGCTTGACAAGCCTCCCCTGCTCTCCTCCAGAAAGCTCCATTATGTGAGTAATAAACCTTTTCCTACCCTCTTGGAGCTTGTGTGACTACATGAGTCTCAACATCCACACCACGCTTTGAGTGACCACACAATCTCACACATTGTCTGTAAATGGAATCAAAGTCTTAATGCACCAGCAGGCTGTGAATCTACAGAAAGTATTTCATATAAGAATGAGAAAGAGCTAGAATGAAGTTAAAAAGAAAAAAAAAGGCAAACTCACTTTAAAAATAAAATGTATCACATAGATCCAAGAACAAATATATCCATGTTATTTTATTACCAAATAATCTGGATAATGGTAAGGACTGTATAACATCCAGGGACTGTCAATAAATTTATAAAGCAAAAGTCAAAGGTAAATAAAAACAACTAAAGCGGGTAGAAACTGCATAATCTTCCAGGCTGATTGTAAGTGCCGAGGAGATATTAAAATAAATGTATACCTCCCCATGCGAAAGACAAATTCCTGGAAAGCAATTTATAAAGTATTATTGCATTCTATCCTAACAGATTCTCATCGATTCCCAATATAAAATAGAAGATATGTTCTGCAGAAGGAAAAAAATTCACCAACACAGTGACTTAAAAATTATTTTCAAAGAACTAATTCAAGATGGAGGAGAAGTTAATACCTTTCTCAAGCCTAATAGCATTTTTAAAAGTTAACTATAGTAAGGCATAATTTACATAGAATAAAATGTACACATTTAAAATGAACGGTTTGATGAGTTTTAGCGCATATTTATACCCATGCAACCACTGTAAAATAGAGATGTAAAATATTTACATCATCAACAAAGTATTCTCATGTCCCTTTGCAATCAATCCATCTCACAACTTCTTCCCAGAAAATCACATATCTTATTTCTATCACTAGAGAAGTCATTTTCCTGTTCTTGAAATTCACATAAATGGAATTATACTGTTTGTATGCATTTTTGTATGACTTCTTTTGTTCATCATGTTTTTGAAATTCATCCACTTTGTTTCATTATTTTTATTGCTGTGTAGCACTCCATTAGTGATGCTATACAATAATTTATTTATCCATTCACCTCTGGTGGACATTTGGATGGTATCAAGCTTTTTGGTTCTTATGAATAAAGATGCTATGAACATTCATGTGCAAGTTTTTAATTTCAAGGTCATAAACTTCTTTCCTAACTTTTTATCCGAAAGTTTTATAGTTTTTTATTTTACATTTAGGTTTATTGTCAATTACAAATTCTTTTTTTCTCCATGGTGAAAGGTAGAAGTCAATATTCATTAATTTTCCTTTCAGAAATCCATTTTCCCAACATCATTTGAAGGAAAAAGATAAGATTTTTCCATTTAATGATCTCAGTGTCTTTGTAGAAAAAAATGAATGTATATGTGTTGGTCTATTTATGGGCTCTCTATTTTGTTCTACTGATCTTTGTGTTTATCCTTATCCAAATACCATACAGTTTTGATGAGTGAAACTTTTTAAAAATTCTTAAAATCAGGTAGTTTAAGTTCTTTAAATATAGTTTTTTTCCCCAAAAATTGATTTGGTTATTCCACTTTGCTTGTATTTCCAGATACATTTTAAAAACAATTCTAGTTTCTACAAAAGTACTTTCTAGGATTTTAAATGACATTCTTTTGAATCTGTAGATCAACGAAAAGAGAATGGACATTTTAACAATAATAAATCTTCTGATTCATGAACATGGTATAACACACCATTTAGTTAGATCTTCTTTAATTTTTCTCAGCCACTTTTTCAATAAGAATGTCTTAAACAATTTTCCTAAATTTATTCCAAAATGTTTATGTTGTATGCTCTGGTAATTGAAAACTTTTAAATTTAACTAATAATTATTTGTTTTATTATTATTATTACTATTATTAGTATTGTTAAATTTAACTAATAATTATAGTTTCTTTGTAGATTACTTAGGATTTCCTAGATAAACAATCATGCCATCTACAAATAGCAACAGCTTTTTTCTTCATCTCCAATTTTTATACCTTTTATTTCTTATTATTACCTTATTCTGTTACCTATAACCAACAGCACAACTTGGAACAGAAGAGGTAGAGAGTTGGCATCCTTGATTTCTTCCAAATCTTAAAGAGCAAGCATTCAGTATTAACCACAAGTATAATGTCAACAGTAGGTTTTTCACATATGTCCTTTATCAGATTGAGGAAATTCTGACGATTCCTAGTTTGCCAAGAGTTTTTGTCATGGATGCAATTGAGTTTTGTCAAATCCTTTCTCTTCATTCATTGAGTCCATCACATGATTTGTCTCCTTTATTCTGGTAATGTGGGGGAATTGTACTGATTGATTTTTGGATATTGAAACCACGTTTGCCTTCTTTAGACTTCCTCCTGCTCATGGTAATCATAACTTATTATCCTTTTTTATATTACTGTGCTACAATTTTATTGAAGATCTTTGCACCTATGTTGATAAGGGATATCAATTTTACCAATGATGTCAAGCAATGAATTGTTGGCGTGGATAAATTTCTCTCATGTTTGTTTTCTAGTTTATAATTTGGTCTTCTATTTTTAGCTTGTTAAAGTGGAAATTTACATCATTGATTTTTTTCCCTCCAAGAACTTCTCTAGATGTATACTATAAAAAAGTTAATATATTGTGTCTTCAATATTCTTTATCTCAAAATGTTTTTTCCTTGTAATTTCTTCTTTGACATATGGACTATTTAGAAGGGTGTAATTTAGCTCACAAATATTTGGGGATTTTACACTTAATATTTTGTTATTCAATTCTCATTTAACCCATTGTGATCAGAGAACACCAAATGTATGATTTCTAACATTGTTTATCTTGAGATCTGTGGAAAGCCCAAAGTGTTACCTAATATTCTTTACCTTGGTAAGACTCAAACTCTAAACTCTGTCTCCCTGTGGATTTTGTTGAGACTTTTCTCAGGGCAGGACTAAAGTAGCCCGTCCTCTGTAATACAGTCATTACTCCTAAACCATGTTCTTTCTGTTGTCTTAGCTGTATGCTCAGGGTGTTAAAATGATTTCTTCACTCTGACTAAACCAGAATTCTACCATCTCCTAGAACTGCTCAATTTCTAGTATCTCTGTTCTGTTCTGTCCTTTAGCAGCCATTTTTTGGCAAGGCTCACATTATCTCACCCTTTGCTTGTGCGGCTCTACTTTTGGTTAAGCATTGATGGAGATCCTTCTCAATGGTTATATGCACACGTTGCCATGCAATCTGCTGCTCTCCAGTGCTCTGTCCATCAGATTCCAGCCACTTCAGCAGCCTTGAACTCTTGATGTCCTCAATTCAGTGGATCCCCTATGATCTTCTTGTACTCTAGCTACCTGCCCTGTAGTCCAGAAACTGTCTCCATGTAGAGAGGCAGGGAGAACACGGGTTTCATCTCATGAGTTTCCCCTTTTTGTTAAAGCACAGTCTTACTCTATCTGTTGCCTGATGCCTGAAAACAGTTACCCTATAGATTTTTCCCTGTTTTATAGTTTTATTTTGTTTTTAAGTAAGAAGTCTAGTCAAGCACCAGTTACTTAACCAGAGCCAAAATTGGAAGCCTACTTAATTAGGCTTGTTTGTTTTAAAGTCTTGGATCAACATCTTCCATCAGTTCCAATCTTCTTTAAAATGTATGAAAATTCATCTTGTTTATATTCCTATCTCCTTAAATCACTCTTTTATAAGAATATTTTAAAGTTGAAAATTCATGTATTTTTTTAATTGGAAATGAATCACAATCCAATTTCATCAATTCTAAAGTTTGATGCTCTATGATAAATTTCCTTAAACTAACATCTGTGCATTCTGTCTAGTCTAGCTCTCCATAATTCAAAGATAATCAAGTACCTTGAGAGGTCTCATGGAGAAGTGAGAAAAGATTCTACCTTGTGTTGGGCCTTGTTTTATTACAGGAAGGTAAATTTCTTTTCCTGATTCTATCGGGCTTACCCATATAAAAATTATACTACAAAGTTAGAAATTTGTGTACATTATTTGTCATTGAGTTTCCAAAATTTCTCAGTGTATAACCAGGACAAAATTAATTCCCAAATTTCCCTTTTATCCAAGGATTTAATCTCAGTTGAATGTGGTATGTTACAGCAGTCTCAGCAGTGACCGAGCAAAAATGTACCCAAATCACACCAGAATACTAGCCAGGTAATTTATTCATGAAAAGAGTGGGAGTTTTTTGTTTGTTTTTAAAAAATATGTTCTCCAATTAAGGGAATGTGAGAGAATTGGAAAAGGAGTCTTATATAGTCAGGCACCAAAATGTTTAAAGGAAATATAGTGTTGATCAAAAGATAGTTTTTATCGGGGCAGTCCGGTGACATAGTGGTTAAGCTCACACACTTAGCTTTGGCAGCCTGGGGTTTGCTGGTTCCAACCCTGGTCGCAGACATAACAACTCTTATCAAACCATGTCTTGGCAGGCATCCCACATATAAAATAGAGAAAGATGATCACAGACGTTAGCTAAGGGCAAATCTTCCTTAAACAAAACGAAACCAAAAAAACATAGTTTTTATTGCTATAAGAAGAACAAAAGAAAATGGGAGAGCTTCTGCCTGAGATGTGTTAGCAAGAATGGAGACCTGACCTTCTAGCAATCTCCATGTGGGAGAGGTTACTATGCAAATTGATGTGTCCAACTGTTGTTCTTTTCTCTGATGCATAAAAAAAATAAGCTCAAATTGCAGCCTGGGGGACTGAGGTTTGACAGCTTTAGAAATGACCCTTTGTTTACTGGCTCAAGGAAAGTGACAGCTGATTGCAAGAGTATTAAGGAATACTGATTTCACTATTGATTTATGATTTCTTCACCCTAATCAGATTGCAGATATCAGTTAATGCTAAACTGTTAGTATACTGTGTCCAACTTAGAATTTTATAAAAATTTATAGATTTTAAAAAATTTCAAATTATGTGCTTCTAAGAAAGAGAAAGTCCTTCTTATCTCCCTGATTTTATTTTTTAAAGGTGCTTTAATTCAATGGTTTTTGATTCCTGCACAGTGCAGTAATAATGGTAGAAACAGCTTCCGTATATACAAGAATTTAGACTTTTCAACAACTTTTCACCTGTATTATCTCATTTGTTCTTCAAATATGCTTATTTCCATTTTATAGAAAAGGGAACTGGGGTCCATGAAGTTGGATAACTTGGCCAAGTGACTAGTGATAGGTCTTGGAATACGATTTCAACGTCAGTCTCCTCTTGTTCAGTCTAATAGTCTTTTCACTCAAACTGCTAGTGGTCCATCCATAATGTGGTGATGCACAGCTCTAAAGTTCCTCTGAAAAGTGCCAGGGGCTTGACCAGAAAAGCCTATCATAGACCTGGTCATACCCTCAGACCCTCCTAGAAACTCTCCTCAGGAGCTTGAGCCTGGAAATAAAGTGAGAAAAGAAGACAGCAGCAGGTTCAGCTGGAAAGCCTAGGAGCTATTATGACAACCTGAGTCTAGAGGAAGCAGAAATTATAAACATTCAGAATAAGATATGCAATAGAGAAAGAATCTTCAATTAGAGGGTGAAAAAGGCAGATGGTAGTTGAATATCAGAGGAAAAAAGCAAGAAAGAGAGAAAGAAGAAGTAGATGTACATGAGCAGTGCGGGTTCAACACAAAACATAAGAGCATCAGCGATGATTTGCCTCTTAGGCTCCCCTCACAGTCTGTGACTCTGAATGTCCTCCCAGGGGGAGTCTCCATGGGGCCCGGTTCCTATGATTCCTCTTCCTGAAGGCAGGCTCCCCTGTAATCCCTTGCTATGGGCTCCTTCTGAAGCTGCACTGCTGATACCTTCCTGGCTACTTGAGTGTGTGTATCTTCTTAATACCCCTACCCTCTCCCAGATTTAAGGTTTATTGAATGATTATTTGTCCCTTGCCATCAAGAGACCTCAAATAAACCATATCACATAGCACCGAGTCCAGCAGCTAATAAAGAGTTAATGCTGACAGACCAGAACAGAAGTGTTTGGGAAAAATAATTTAAAATGATAATGACTCTGCATTCCAGCAAGCCGTTTAGTAAGTAGGCGACTTAGAAGTACGCATTGTTGTGAAAGAAACGTGTGTATGTGAGATGGGAAATGAGCAGATGGCTTTTCCTACACGTCTTATTTCTTTGAAATCCTAGAGCAGTCGCTACTGCAAGATGGAATTTTTTATCATTTAAGGCACTTTATTGTTTGTATGCCTGGCTAGCCATAGTGAAAGTGCTTTGAGGTGAAGAATTCTGTGCCATTTTCTTTATGTAATCCTGCCCAGTGCCTAAACTGCTCGCTGTCCTGAACTCACAGCAGTATCTTTGAAGAAGTCACTGACTAAATAAAAGAGGGTTACCTTTTACTGAACACCATCATGTTTAAGGCACAATACTAAGTGCTTTATATTCCTTGGTATTTAATTTAATATTCATAAAAGGCTTAATAACTATGTCTTATTACACATGAGAACATGGCGTCTCAGAATGACAAGCGACATAGCTGTTGCCTCATCATTTATAAGTCGTAGAGCTAGAGTTTGAAGCCAGCATCTCTGATTTAGTGGCCGCTGATATTTCCACCACCCAACACCAGCTCCCATTAGTTCTTCCATCCATTCATACAATAGAAATTTACGAAGAGACAACGCTGTGCCAGGCACTGGTCTAGGACCCAGGGATCCACTGCTCAGCAACAACAAAACCTAAGACTCTGGATGACGGAGCTTCTCCTCCAGTGAGTCTCTTGAACTTTATGGCTCACAGATTGTCTGCAAATCAGTGATCTCAATTCATTTCTTCTCCCTCATCTTGCATGTATGAAGTCCAATGTGCAAGACTATCGTTTTGCATATGCAAAATTAAGTATATGCAAAATTAAGTATCACGCCCCTTCAGCTTTCTTCACACAGCCATGTGCCACCAGCCAGCACACACCTCCATTCCCATGGTTCAGAAATAGGTTTCTCCAAAATAAGCCAGACAGAGAAAGGCAAACATCTTATGAGTCCACTCACATGTAGAAGATAAACAAACACACGGATAAGAAGAACAGATTAGTATTTACCAGAAGAGAAGGGGGTCAGGGGAGGTCAAAAGGGGTAAAGCGGCATATATGTATGGTGATGGATAAAAACTAGACTATTGGGGATGAGCAAGAAGCAGTCTATATAGAAACTGATATGTAATAATGTACACCTGAAATTAGACAGTGTCATAAACCAATACGACCTCAATAAAATAATGCTTTTAAAAAGAAATAGGCTTCTCTCTGAAGGCAGGGAAGGCATAAACATATCCAAAAGGCTGGATATGGTAGATAATAGTTTTCAGAAGTTTCTATGATTTTCGATAACAAATTTTATTTTTCCCAGACCACACTTTGAAATGAATTTTAATTGGCAAAACTTTCTGTCATGGTATTGAATTATGTTCTCCCAAAGGATACATTGAAATCCGGACTCCCAGTCCCTCAGAATGTGATCTTATTCAGAAAGACTGTCGTTGCAGATGTAATTAGTTAAAATGAGGTCATACTCTAGTAAGGTGGGCCCCTAATCCAATATGACCAGTGTCCTTATAAGAAAAGGACAATTTGGACACAGAGATTCACAGAAGGAAGACAATCGGAAGAGACCCAGGGAGAAGACAGCCGTGAGCTGAGGGAGGAAGCGGTTGGAATGATGAAGCTACGTGAGTGCCAAAGAATACGCCAAGGATAGCCAGCAAACACTAGAAACCGGAAGAGGTCAGAAGGATTCTCCCTACAGGTTTCAGAGACAGCATGACCCTGCTGATGTCTTGATTTCAGACTTCTAGCCTCAAAAAATGTGAGACAACGAATTTCGCTTAAGTCATCCAGTTTTGCCGATTTGTTACAGCAGCCCTAGGAAATGAACAGTGCCTTCTGCCTTCCTCTTCTCCTCATCCAACCTCTTCTCTCTTACTTTACGCTTTCTTCCCTCCTCCTTCTTCTTCTTCCTCTACTTCTTCTTATTCTGTTCTGTTACCTCTCACTCACCTTCTAATATAGATCCCAGTGGCAAGAATAAAAAAGTCACTCTGCCATCACTTCTTCCTGCTTGATTGATTTCCCGGGTCTGACATCTTCCTGGCAGTTCCCTTGCAGGAATCACTGTAAGAGTTATTTAATAAAGATCCCCTTTTATTTATTAATCTTAAGGAATGCCTAGAAGGTTGAGTAACTGCCCTCTCAGTCCATATTATAAAATGCATGAACTGATGGAAAAGTCTTCGAGGAAAGTTGCTGCTCCCGTTTAAAGATGCTGAAGCATATGTTTCATTGGTCCTCTGGCATCTTTATGTCTTCAAAGACATGCAATCTCCTTCCTTCAGAGAGTTATTCAGTGCACTACCAACGATTAGCAAGTCCCAGAACATGTGAACATGCGGATGCTTACCAGTCCCAGGTAGACAGGGCATTTTTCCTCAGTCCTCAGTGTCACAACTAATCATGTTCGTCTTTCATAGAAGCACTCGGCCACTTCAGGAAGCAATTTTCTACTCCAGATAATCACACTACCCTGCTGGCTATGCAAAAATCCAGTATAGAGTGTCCTTCTTGAAAACCTTTTCTCAAGGAAATCTTATTTCAAACCCTGATTTTGTGCAGCTAGAAAGGAACGCGTGTCACTGGCTATTTCTTCTCTAAATATCTCAGCTTTCAAAGTTTTCTTAGTTACTTTGCCCTTTGATGTCAAAAACAATAAAGACTAAGAAAAAGGCACAAAAACATCAGAGACACCTCACTACTGTTTTCAGGCCAATGTCGTTTTATATGTATAATACATATTTTTAAAACAAGAACAAATAATATTTTTATATGGTGTGTGTATTTTATTTAACAAATAATTATGATGTGTTTTTATTGTTCATAGGGGCTGATGTAGGACAGAGCTAAAAACAATATAGTCATTTTCTTATGGAGTTTTCAGTCTAGTGGGGGAAGCAGACACCCATACAGATAGCTACCTTCCACGCACAGGCGATGTGGTACAGGCTGGGTGGTACATTGGAAAAATGTGCTGGCTCTGAAGTCGGATTATTTGGGTTCAAATCTTGGCCCAGCCACTTGCTAGTCTCCAATGTTGAGCGAGCTACTTAAGCTTTCTAAGTCAGTTTTCTCACTTGTAACAAAATCTTCCAGTCATAGGGCTATTTTGAGGGCTTTACAAGTTAGTGTACATAAAGCCTTAAACCACAAAGCCGTAAAGTTCTGGATACATAAGGAGCTCCTAGAAACGGTAAGCTTCTGTTCTACAAGGGAAAAAGCAGTTGGGCAGAGGCACTGAAGGAAATTAACCCATCACAATAGGAACGTTGGTGTGGAGTATGAAGAATCTGGAAGCCATCAACTTTGGCTGTGCTGAGTAGCCTCACAAATCTGTTTAACTCACTCCAAAGAGACCAACTAGTGACAACAGACAAAAGAAGAGGAAAAAAACCAACAGGGAAACTGAAACAATGACTTAAAAAGAGGCAGTGACATTGTTACCACCTGTCCTGTGTCCCTTCTGAGGGATCAGCAGCTGCTCCGAGGAGAACGAGAACACTATCTGTGTTATACATGGCAATTACTCGGTTGATTTTCTACAGGGAGTTGCTATTTTTCTGTTGACAAGGCACGTTGAATTGATCGTTTGGCATTACATCATATTCAATTTACTGTCTCATAACACTTTATTTGTTTTATCTAAGGAGTCATGTGCCAGAGGCCTCTGATGATGTTGAAAATGCATCATTTCAGTCACTCTCCTCCACTCCTAATGGTTTTGCTGCCAGCTTTTTAAACTTGAATTAATTTGGTGATTTAGCACTCAAGTAGAAAAAAGTAGAAAATCTACTTTTGAACATAGGTAAAGCCAGCTGGAGGCTGAGGTACAAGGGAGAGAATTTGTTTTGTTGGAGGTTGTGATACCAGATTTTTACCATTTGTGATACGTGCTTTTTTTAAAAAAGAGGTTTAATTTTAGAGTAGTTTTAGGTTTACAGAAAAGTTGTGAAGTTAGTTCTGAGAGTTCCCAAATATAAAGCACCCACTTTCCCCTACTGTTAACATGTTATGTATGGTATGTGTGGGGCAACCAGTGAAGCAAATCTGATGCATTATCATAACTAAATTCCATACTTTATTCAACTTCACTTAGTTTTTACCTAATGTCCTTTCTCTGTCCCAGGCTGTCATTCAGAATACCGCATTACAATGTCATCAGGTTTCCTTAGGCTCCTCTTGGCTCTGACAGTTTCTCAAATTTTCCTTGTTTTTAATAACCTTGGCAGTTTTGAGGAGTACTGGTGAGGCATTTTTTAGAGTGTCCCTAAATTGCGGTTTTTTAATATTTTTCTTCACAATTAGACTGAGATTTGGGGGTTTTGTGAGGAAGACCCACAGAGGTAAATTTCTATCTTCATCATCACATCATATCGGGGTACATCCTACCACTAGGACTTATCATTGACAATGTCAGCCTTAACTGCCTGCCGAAGTAGTGTTGGGCAGGCTTCTCCACTGTAAAGTTACTCATTTCTTCCCCTTTTCCATACAGTGTTCTTTGGGAGGAAGTCACTGAAGAGGTAGGATTTATGCTCCACCTCCTTGTGGGTAGAGTATCTATTTAAATTATTTGGAGTTCATCTGCACTTGAGATTTGTCTATTCTCCCCCATTTATCTATTTATTCAATCATTTATATCCATCTGAACTCACAGATATTTATTTTACACTTTGGGGTATAATTCAATACTATGTTATTTATTTTGTTGCTCAAATTGCTCCAGATTCGGCTAGTGGAGCTCTTTTGGTTGGCTCTTGTGTCCCTTTTACATACCTACCTGGTGGTTTGTTTTGCTTTGGGGGGTGGGGGTTTGAATACTTCCTTACTTTCTGGCAACACAAGATACTCTAAGCTCATCTTGCTCCAGCCCTGGAATCAGCCATTTCTCTAAGAAACACTGAATCATTTGATTGGAGAATGACATTAGAAACTGAGATCTGGTTGTTGGGCGTGCTCACTGTTTCTGAAGCGTTGTTGCTTCTGATACCAGTTCTTTTACTACTTGCTTTTCTCTATAATTCCCTATGATCCCTGGGGACTCAGCCTGCTCCAGACACCGCCCTATAGTGGCTCATCCAGCACAGCTCTTCTTCAGCAGCTGGCCATCGGACGGCTGGGCTCAATCGTCCTATTTCCCCTCCCCTCAATGAAAAGTTATCCGCCTGTGTCCTGTTCCTTCACTGATCTTCCAATGAACTTCCGAAGGTAATTAGTTATTTGAACCTTGCACAGAGTCTTCCCGGTGATTTTCAGTAAATATTTGTTACATTGAATTGAATCTCATAATCTCATTCCCATTAAGTTGTCAAAAAACTGATAATAGATTAAAGTGTCACTACTCACACAAGATAATTGAATTTTTAATAGAGAATTTCTGAAGACACAGCTATTCCCCAAGGAAATGACATCAAAAGGTGGCAGATGCTTCGGTAGATGGATGCAAGCAGGCAAACCTCAATTTGGTGGGTCCTGGCCAGCATTTTGAAAAATTAAAAGGGAACGGAAAATATAATACATCAAACATAATTAGAATGAACATTGTTTTGTGAAGCTTTTGGGGAGTGTATGTATGTGTGTGTATGTACTGAGTCAGCATGTACATCACATCACAGTTCACAATGTATAGGTGGCTATTTTTTCCACCATTTGATTTAAGGATATAGAGGATATTAGAAATGTTTAGGATTTCTATGCAGTTCTTAATTTGCCAAAGCAAATAACCTTAGTTCCATTTCTCCTTTTATTCCTTCAGAAATATTTCACAATCATTGATGTGGTCAGTGGAATGCCATACTGGTAAGTTTGGCTAGGCTGTGGTTTGCTTTTATGAATATGAAAAGATAGGATACATACACGGTAGGAGATCTCGTTCTTTCCTATTACTTTCTGGTTTATTACCTTTATTAAGGGCTATTCCCATCCAACTAAATGGCCAAGCAAGAAACAAGACAATATAATGTAGTGGTTAAGCATGCAGGCTCTGCTTTATTCGTAGTACAAACTCTGCCAGTTCTTAATTGTGTGGTTTTATCCTCAGTAACCTCAGTTGCCTGACATATAAAATGAGACTAATGATAGTATTTACCTTGTAGCATTGTGGTGAGGGGGACAGTAAGTCTGGTGTAGCTTCAATAAGCTTTGTCAGTATTTTGCAAACTAAGGATCACAACTCCTGAGACGATCATGCAATCAATGTGTGGCTGACTATAACATTAAATAATATAAATAACCCCTCACTATCCTTCAATTTTAAGCTCAGTTGTCTCTCTTTCAGACAACCTTCTTTTACCTCCCTATCTGGTTTAAATTTTTTGTCACATCACAAAACCCTGACTTCTGCCACTTATCAGAGCCATAATGTTACATTTGTTTATGCGGTGGTTTGATTCATAGCTGTATCTCTCACTTTAGACTACAAGCTCACAGACAGTCATGACTGGTCATTTTTTGCTCACTCTTATACTCCTTGCATCTAACGTGGTGTCTGGAACACAGTAGATGCTCAAGAAATATTAATTGAATGATCGAATGTATCCTCATTTCCTCCACTGCCACCCATATACAATCAGCCATTAAGTCCTATGAATTCTGTCTACTTAATATCTCTCAGATTCATCCACTTCACCGCATTATTTAGAGAACATAATTCTTCTTGCCTGACTTTCAGCAATATTCTTCTAACTGGTCTCCTTATTTACGCCCTGCTGCTTTTCCTCCCACTCCAATCCAATTAATTTTCTCCCTAAGTGATTTTTTACTAAAATAAAACTATGATCACGCCACCTGTCAGCTTAGTATCTTTCAGTGGCATCTAATTGCCCTCAGGAAGAAGTTCAAATCCCTTATTATGTGTCGGGGTACAGACATCTACAATCACAGATGCTATTGTGCAAAGTTTTAACTTTACTTTCTTATAATTGATTTGATTTTCTGATTCCAAACTACATCTGCTTGATTCAGAATTAATTTAGTCACTTTCATGTAAATTCAGTCCAACTTAGTGATTTCTCAGTCTTTTAGAATTTATATTTCAGTCACATAAAACATTATAACCCTCTTACTTTTATTTCTTTGCACTCCTTCTCCTAAGGGTTGAGTCTAATCTTCAGGAGATTAAGCGAGGATGATGGAGGTGACTTACACAATTGTCCTTACCGTGTTTAAGGGAGAAGGTCTTCTCCTTCTGGGTCTCAGCCTGCTTCAGATCTACATTGGCCTTCTCAGTCTGCGTGTGTTCTCTGATTCTCAGTTGGACATGCGCACCTCTACCATAGGTGATGTGGGAAGTCCAGGGATACTGATTTGGCTCCTTTAGCTTTCCAGTGATGGAGTTCTATGGAGAGAATAATCATTTACTCTCCCAATCTCTGGAGGCAATTGTCTATACCACAGCCTTCTGATGAGTGACCCCTGTGTCTCCGCATTAATACCTAAACCAGCCCTCTGGTCCTTGTGCTTTGCTCACTCACTCTCTCTACTTCCCCTTCCTCCCTCTCTCCTTTCCTCTTCCCGCCTTAAATATGATGCTTCACTCAGCACCTATGGCAATGGTCATATGCCATGGCTTTTAGGAACTGGGACCTACTAATGGGCTCTTACTCTGCCTCTAAACCATTTCATCAGGCACTTGAGTATTAGAGCCACACACAGTTTTGGTGAAGCACTGCTCTTTTCCTTCTTTCCAATTCCCCAAACTTCAGGTCCTCGAGGGGGGATTCTATTCTACAAGAGCTCCTTGAATTTCTCAGCATTTGCTAAACCCTCTATAATATGATCCAACTGTATTTTCTCTCCAAAGCTTATAGGCTTTTCAGTGTTAGGAGTGAAAGGAAACATTGAACTGTGCCCACTTGCATGTTTTATTTCATCTTTGTCTAATGACTTTGGAACTTATAAATCATAAATTTGTCTTTCTTCATTTTACTTTCTCAATTTTAAAACTTCTCTGTGGAGTTCATGGGAATCCAAAAACTTCCACTGAAACCTGGATGGTTGGAATCGGAGATGGCATTTATTTAATTTTGTCAGGAACTATTCTAAGCACTTTCTTGTATTATCTCATTTAATTCTCACAACAAACTTCTGAAGAAGGTAAAATAATTTTTTTGTTTTACCAATGAGGAAACAAACCTACAAAAAGGAAGCAACCTATTTAAGGTTGCACAACATATGGTAAGACAAAATCTAACCCACGAACTCTTAATCTGGAGTCTTGCAGTCTATTATTTTGCCACACTGCAAACACTTCCATGATTTATAACACCTCAAATCTTGGTACCAGATACTCTAACTTCTGGGTAGAATGTTCTTTCTTTTTGTTTCTTCCTATCATTTGAAAATCAATTCACCACATTATCTCCTCTAAAAGAAATGTTTCTTCTTTATCACCTATCTCTCTCCCCACCTTAGCCTTATTTTCATGCTCCAATGGCTAGATTAACTAATTTCTGTCTCCCACTAGACCCCGAGCCTCTTGAAAGCAAGAACCTCATCTTCTTGATATCTGTATTCCAATGCTTAACCTGTTACCTGACATAAAAAGTACTGAGAATAATTTGTTGAATGAGTTAAAGATGAATGAAGAAGTTTGAAAGCCGAAGGTACCCTGCAGTACTGATGTAGAAATAACAGAAACTTTAAGAAATGGGAAACACAGTAGGTTTAAACAATGCTTGTTTAATAATAACAGAAAATTTTATTTTTAGGTCACTGTGACACTTGGGTAAAAAGACTAGCTCTCTTGAGGTTAATGAACTTCACTATCCTTCAGTATCCACTTTGTTCCCTCTGCTTTGAAGAAAACATCTAAAATAGTATGTTTCCCCAAGGTGTCTCTAATTCGTGGATTTTGAAGTTACTGAAATACCAGTGAAAGAATATTCTTTCTACTGCTTGCAAGGATTATCCTTCATCTCTCCAGAGATTAATCCTCAGAATCACAACAGGGAAAAGGCAACTACAAGTTAGTGTAAGAAAAACTAAGGGTCTGGTTTTAAGCAACAACTATGGAAAGAGTTGTTTGGGCAGCAGCCAGTGGGACCTGAAAAACTGAAGTTTCCACAGCCCTGGACCGCAATTAGAATGCATCCAGGAGAAGCAAAAAGAGTTTCGTGGTCCAAGACATCTGGAATCTTGGTGAATTTCCCAACCACACTCTACGCCAGAAATATCAGTCTTAGGTGGGTAAAGCAGAAATGTGAGTCATGCTTACTACATATGACATTCATGTTCTCTGGCCAAATGGCTAATTTTCAAGGCCACCCACGGCAAGTGCTGGAGAGTAAAAATAAATGCCAGAACTTGCTACTAGCCCATTCAGAAAAGACAAATTTGTCCTCCTTCCCATATTCCCCAGGACAAGTACCTATTAAAGGTCAGCAGTTGATTTATTAAAGAAAGACAAATCAGGAATCCAAACAAAATGTTTGCAGAATGTTAGAGACGCAAAAGGCTGAAGTAATTACTTGAAAATAACCACTTGGGATTTGACCCAGAATCATTCATTGGCATTCAACACCATCACTTTTGCATAAAGAAGGAAAATAAAACATGCCAAAAAAGAGTGGAAATTTTCTGGGAGTGAATAAAGGAATAGCATTTTCAAAGTAAAACTGCATAATATGCTGTATATTTTAGGTGCAATTATCAAATGTTGATATGATATTCAGCTTGCTAATTGCATTTTTGAATTCAGTGTGTGAAACATAGAAGGCGTTTAAGAACCACAATAGTGGGGAATGATTTCCACGTGGTTAATTGATCATGGTCGAGCAATTTAGGTGTGATGAATGCTCCTGACTTTTTCAGACAGGCAGATATACCTCCAAGCAAATGTAAATAAAGAATCATAGGTTTGAAGACATCTTCCTCCTCCATTTTGATTGTAGCAGTCTCTACATGTGGATCTTTGATTAACTTTTAAATGAAATTGTGTTTTCAAACATCATAATAACCAATTTCTGATCAATCAATGGTCTATCCTTGCAGGTGATTCTGCAAAACCTTCAGTTTTTTTAAATGAAAATTTTACATATTGTTATTCTTTGACCTTTGGTTCTTCACTTATCTGGAGGTCGGGGGAGAATAAAAGCTTCTGGAGGCAGCGCTGGCTCACAGTTGAATGTCCTTAATATACTGCTTAACTCTTGATTGTACACAGGTACACATTGTCAACTTGTTCTGAGCTTTTTAAGGGACTGTGGTCCTCCTTCACTTGTATCTCCAAAAGCACAAAGCAAAGTACGCTGGAAGCAGTCAATTAATACTCAGTTGACTGACTCTACTAAGATTCCTCCCAAGACACAGAAAAATTATGCCTATTGCCTCATATAATGATACTTCTTTGCTTGCATTTTTTGGGGGGGAGGATCTCAGAGATTCTTCACTTCTAGCTAATCAATCTTTGAACCAGTTACGAGTCAACACTGTATATGATCATTTTTCCAATGATATTAGCCAATTTCCCAATTTTTAATAAGCCTGTTTTCAGGCTTTCAAGATGCAGTACATAGCAAGGAGTAATGAGAATTGTTACATGTTATAATCTGAGTATTAATGACCATCTGGGAAAGCCGATAGCCCAAGGAAGTATCCTATGGTGACTTTATGATTTCTATTATAGCCCATTTGTTTTACTTTAATTAGGTAAGAAAAGAAAAGAAATCTCATCCCCTACTGTGGCTGTCTGAAGGAATAATAGCACTCTGGGCAACAGGTATGGCCATTTTTAATGAGTTGGCAACAAAAATAGGATTGCATTTCTCAGAACTGATTAACTCTTGGAGAAGGGGGCATCTTGAAAGGAACATACAAATCATCAGAGTCCAACTTTCTAATTTATATGTATATAGACACATACAGATGAACCAACCTGTCTTTAATTATAAAAGACTTGCAAAAGTATTTTTTAATGGGTTTTAAGGTTTTCTGAAAAATCATCTGCAGAATATAGTGGATGTTTCCAGAACAAAATAATATTCTTTCTGACAAAATGTTATGTGAGTGCTCTTTGATTATTATATCCAAAATACTGCCTTCCTGATATAACCAAAGATGATTTTTGCAATGATAAGTAGATTATACGCATCTGATAGTGAATGGTTATAAAAATGTTCAGGTTTTAAGTACTGTTATTTGGTTGGTTGATTTAAAATAAATGAATATTGAAAATTCATGTGTTTTCAGAAATTCTTATTATTTATTATGCACTATGATCAGAGATGGGACATTTCAAAGCATGAAATACAAAGCACTGTCCTTTGCTCCACAAAACATCAAATGTAAATTAGAAATAAATTGTATACTAAAGATGATCGACAAATATTTTGCTTGCTTGTTGGAGCAAAGGGAGGTCATGAGACAGATAGAACGAAGACAAGAAAAATTGAAAAAAAGGCACTAAACAGAATGTTTAGTACAAAAGATATGGAAAAACCAGGGAGATAATGAAAAGAAGTCACTAAATGTGGAAGAAAGATAATAGGTGAATATTACTCCACAAATATATAAATGACAAGGAGAAAAGTACCATTCAACTCCATCATCTGAAAGCCCCAAATTTTAGCGTTTTAAGGGATCTTGAAAATGTGTTTAAGTTTTTTTCTCCCAGAGCTATTTCAGTGAATACTTTATAGGCGCTATCTCATTAATCTTTTCTTACTTACAGTACAGAACATAATTTCTTCTGTTTTACATTTGAAGAACCATGTTTATGGTCTATTTTGACGTGGAGTATTGTTGCTGTTCAATGAACATGCGTTTGGAATAAAGATGAGACAACCTAGCTCCATTTACCAAAACATGGATAGGACTGTAAATGTGGTTGGCACATGTAAAAGGAGACCCAATATGCTTTTGCATAATTTTTGTGGATGGGAACTGAAGTGATAGATGATAAAAGAGAGCAGTATATCTCTTACCCTGCCACCATTTCTGAATATATACAACTTGGTAAAAATATGTTGAATTTTTTATGTGAGAGAGGGATATAACTTCTTTTTATTAAAGAAAACGCTTTTGTAAAACAGTTGGTATACTAGTTGCTAAGTGATTGTTTAACTTTGGGAAACTTGACACACATTTTAGTTTTGCTCTCATTTATCAAAACATTTTTGAACTTCACATTTAGAATACATTTTGAGCAAGTGGTACATTCTATGGCTGTTCCTTAGAGCAATAAAATGCATTCATGTTAAATGATTACTATTTTTAGGAGCCAGCAAAAGTTACCTGATGTCAAGTCCAGAAGCTTGCCACAGCTTCCACAGAAAAAACATGCATTCTAAAAAGATACAGAAGATTTGTACATGACACATTGAAAAAGGAAAACTATGAAGATACTCTTACAACAATGCAAAATGCATATGAGCAAGGTTATTCATTGCCACATTGCTTGTAATTGCGAAATATTGGAAATAAACTAAATGCCCATACACTGAAAAGTGGTTGATTAAACAATAAACACAATGATGCAGCTGTAAAATGAATGAGGAAGCTCCTTATGAACAGATATGGGTATGATATGAACTTTATAGTATATTCTCTATCATGTAAAACAGAAACATATAAAAATAGACACATTTATCTCCTCTTTTGTGGAAAAAAAGAACAACAGAAAAAATTGACAGGAATGAATGAGTTTGTTTACCTTCAGATGGTGAGTTAGAACGGCATGGAAAGAATGAGGAATGAGGATACAGCAAAGGTGATTAGAGAGTGAAACTTCTCTGAAGTTATCTTTGAGGTAGAACTTTTAAAACCAAGTAAAAATCTCACATTCTCAAAAAAATTATTAAAAGTTTAAATCAATAAGCTATGTGGGAGAATTGGAAATGGACCACGTACAGTAAAAAAAAAAAAACAATCTTTCTGTGTTACAAATGAATAACATGACCACGCTGAAGGGGACAGAGAAGAAAAGAATTAACCAATAAACTTTGGACAAGAGTATTTTAACTACGTCCTCTAAGTGAATTAAACTGTACACAACCATTGCACTGGAGTCAGTAAACTCGTTTTTTCACATAGATATAGGTTACTAATTCTGAAACTGTGGATATTCTAGAATCGAGCAAATAAGTGATTATATTGTGGCCAATGAGAGTCATAGTTCTTACTGTTAAATAAGTGAGTTATACATAATGAAACGGGGAGGCCAGAATGAACTTTGTGGTGTTGAATTAAAATTGAAGGTATCAGGATGAAATCATTACTTTTAATCTAGATATATAAATATGAAATAAGTATAGATATGTGTATGTTTATGTGTTTGCATATATACATTTTCTAGCTCTTTCCACCGAGAGGACCTAGAAACAATGACACACCGGTAGCAATAATCACACCTAGTATCTAGATCTTGGTTTCTAAATAATTCTCCAACAAAAGAAAATGATGGTACTTGGAGAAAAGTCTGATTCTAGGACTGGCACAAAGAAAGAACAAGGTAAGACTAGAACATTTTATGGTCTTAGAAAGTAGGAAAGTCTCAAAAAACATGAAGATATCAAATGAAACAGAAATCAGTGTGAGGAAGCTTCCAATGTCCAACTTCAGGACAATTTGAACATAATAGATGATAATGTTAGTGAATTATGTGATGGTTAATTTTATCTGTCAACTTGACTGACCATGGGGTACCCGGATGAAATACTATTCTAAGTGTGTCTGTGAAAGTGTTTCAGATGAGATTAGCATTTGAATCAGCAGGCTCAGTAAAGCAGATTGCCCTTTCCAATGTGGCCCACACCAAGGGCTGTATAGCACAAAAGGTCGAGAGAGGGAGGATTTGCTCCTTTTGCTTTCTTCCTGCCCGCTTGAGTGGGAACATCTCATCTCACCTTCAGCCTTCAGACTAGGAGTTACATCATTGGCTTCCCTGGTTCTCAGGCCTTCAGACTCAGACTGGAGCCACCCCACCAGCTTTCCTGGGTCTCCAGCTTGCAGATTCCAGATCATGGGACTTCTCAGCCTCCATAATCACAAGAGCCAATTCTTTATAATAAATCTCCACATAATATATCTGTATCTATATTTACTGTCTATATATATCCTATTAGTTCTTTTTATTTGGAGAACTCTAATATAGATTATAACCTATACTGTGATTGATTGAATATAATCTATAACCAAACAAATATTCATGACTCCAATCAAACAAACAAATAAATGTGGGAAAAGAGAAAGCTCTCCAAAGATAAATATAAAGGGGAAAATAGTAACTTTCCAATGGAGAAACCTGGCACACACTACCTTAACAAGGTGATGATAGCTCACATTGTCAACAGTGAGAAATGTCTATATCATACATTTTGATATGATGTACTGTGAAAGGTACATCATCATTTCCGTGCTCTTCCTGCCAGAAATTCCTAAACTGAATTTAATCATGAGAAAACATGTCAAACTCAATATGAGGGACATTCTACAAAACAACTGGTCATTACTCATGAAAGATAAATAAAGACCTGAAGAACTGTTCCATATTAAAGGAGACTGAACTGATATAACAAGTTTGTGATCCTGGATCAGACCGTGGTCCAGAAAAAAAGGGTATTACTGGAACAATTGATAAAATTTAAACAAGGTCTATAGATTAGTTAGCAGTGTAGCAATAATTCCAGTGTTTGATAATTGGCTCCGATTATGTAAGATGTTACAATTTGGGAAAGCTAAGTGAAGTTTGCAAGGAAACTCTTAGTACTATCTTTGCACATTCCAAGCCTGGAATTATTTCAAAATTCAAAATTTAAAGAAGTACTAATATTAAACACACATGCACACATAATGAGGCAACCAGTTGTAAGACATGAGGACAGACCAACAGTTTTGAACCTCCAGATCCCAAAGTATAATCAGGTGATAGTAAGACAGCATACCAACATGGGGTTCAATCATCACAGAAGGAAAAATTCTGAGCATACTATGTTTGAATGTGACAAAAAGTTTGAAACAGGAGACACTGTAGTTTTCCATTTTAAAAGACCATTTTTCCAGGTCAGGATTGGATACAAGTATGTGCCATATTTGTTTCTCTCCCAAGACACTTATAAAACTTGACATCACTTAAAAGCAAAGAATAGTGATATATTAGTACCTAAACTATCCACACTATAATGTAATAGCCTACATTGAGGTAGAGGATCTTAGATTTTTTATTATATATTTACAACACAATAAATTGTAAATATTTAACACACATACTCATGTCCATTATTGGCAACTATTATACAAAGCAGACTAGGATAAGTTGCCCCCCAGAGCTGAAAAAAGTCAGAGTTTGAAGCAAATGTTGGGGACTGGAATTGGCCACCCCAAGATACATCTCTTTGGCAGGATGATTATTTTGGGCTGGTTACTTTTAAAAAGTGCAGACATGAGAGAAACTCTGAAAAGTAGAAGTTACCCTTTGTTAAGAGACATTTAGATTTGTAAAGGAAATCTCCATCTGTAAAGCTGTCTCCTTTTCTGTACCGGGAAGAAGGGGGAATGACCTTATCTCTAGAAACTCTTATCAACATGGAAGGCAAGGACTTAAATCTGCCTAATAACCTTACTCTTGTTTACTGTGTTTTTCTGGTAATCTCTCATAACTGACTCCCTTCACCCCCAACATCCTCTTTTGTCTTTACCTGAGGATGGTATTTAAGGTAAGAACTTCCACCATATTGGTGAGTTGCTCAGTTTTCCTGAGTCTCTCTCATGTACACATGTTACAAAGCTTTGTTTAATTTTCTCCTGTTATTCTGTCTCATGTGAATTTAACTTGTAGTCTGGCCAGAATGACCTAGAATAGGTAGAGGAAACAGTTTCGTCCCCTACACAAACATTCGTATCTACACAAATGTTTGCTGAGCTAGAGGAGAAGTAAGAAAAAATATGGACAACACATGAATTCTGAAGGTCTACATAACTAACTTTAGAAGTCCATAAGACAAAATGAAACAGGTTAATACAGAGAAGCCAGGGGGCAATTAGTGTCCCCATCTGGGAGATTAGCAAGACAGGAATAAGTATACATTATGATCTAGATAGACAAGTGCAAAGGGAATCATGTGCTCCCCAGGCCATAATCCTTTAGAGTACAGGCACATAGTAATCACTCAATAAATGTAAGTTATTCCTATTGTACTAACATAGGTTTCTCTTTCTTTTTGTATTTTATCACGTTTCACATTTCTATTTTTAGGGATGTTTTATGATGAACACTACTTGTAAGTTCTTATATATATTTTATAAAGGAATATGCCTACATGGAAGTTACTGAAATATTCTATGCTGGTGCAATAGGTGGCTGCCATTCAATGGGAATGTTTTATTATATAAGCTGAATAAGTCCTAGAGATATGCTTTATGACATTATGCCCATACTTAACAATACTGTATTGTGCACTTAAAAATTTGTTGAGAGTAGATCTCAAGTTGTGTTCTTATTACAATAAAAATAAATAAATAAATAAATAGTAAACAAAAAATAATACAGAGAATGGGGTTAAAAAAGAAATATTGGTGATGTCAGGAATGCTTTATTTCTTCTTCTATTTCTATTTGGTAAACTGTATTTATTAACGTCTGTACTTGGATATGTGTAAATTATGTTTTGATTACAAAAGGGGAAAGTGTTTGCAATCATTTGGTTTAAAAGTTCCCCAAATTAGATACAGGTCAAATCAGATAAAAGAGTCATCTTGCAAGGCAGTGATTGCCAAAGTGAATTGATCTGACCTGGCTGGTTTGTCAGGTCTACATTTCATCTCTGCCTAGGCATACAAAGCTACATACACTGTTTAAGAATCAGAACAATAACGAGCAATGCCAGTGAACTGCTCCATGACCTCGAGCCTGGTCTAGCATCATGTTTCCTGCCAGTTAAGAGAAGGATTAAACCCACAGGGGATAATCCTTGCAAGAAAGTAGGTCACAGATTGAGTGGTAAACTTTATTCCATGGTGAGGTAGGGTCAGAGAAACTAAGTTGACCACAGAAATATTAATCAGAAAATATTTCTCTCTCTGGTTGCAGAAGTTACAGGAAATATGCCCACACATAGCCTCCATGTAGAGGAAAATGCATTCCAAAGTGGCAACCCAGATAGCTATATGTGAAGAATGGCTTCTTCCTAAAATCGTTTAGGTTCAGCAACCTCTGTGCCTGCAACATTAATCTCTTGCTATGAGGCCATCTCTGCTTAAGAGAAATCCGTGTAATACTAGAAGATACCCTTAAATCTCAACAAGATTTAGCATTCAAAGACTGTGTCTTTCACCTTTGCTTTTGACCCACCTATTCATTGTAAGTGACCTACAAGATCATACTTGTATATTTTCTTGTAATTACCTGTTGAGAGGAGAAACCATATGCAACAAAGTGAGAGATCCTCTGAAGATTAAGAGGCAGCCCTGAGGCAGGGAAATGCCCTGCCCCATCAGTGGGGACAGTTAAAACAACCCCAGAGGTGCTTTCTGTGTTTGCAAAGGAACCGCAGAGCTTTACAAAAGAAGAAAAGAAAACTCAGGCATCTACTCCAGGAGCAGGCAGAAAGTGCCAGCGGCTTAAACAGGACCAGGAGTATGTCATCTCTACCAATGACTCTGTCTGGTAAACAGCTTTCCTTCAAAATAAATTGATTTTCAAAAACATAATTGGTCACATGGTTAGTTGGACATATTTACTCTTCTATATGCAGTTTTAAGAGAGTAAGAATGCTTAAATAAAACATTTCAATTATCTATCAAAAAGGAGAGACACAAACAGAAAACTCAGCAAGTTGATTCTACAAAACTGAGATCTAGAGGAGATACTATTGACAGAACTGTGGAGGGCGCACAAGTGCAAAGCCCAGAGGATCCCCCCGGGCTCTGTCAGTCTCTATTGTCTGTATTTTGAAGACCCTTCAACAAGATCCTCACCCTTTTAGAACCGTGGTTTCTGTGGCTACTTTATCCTGACCCTAAAGTTTTGTGTTTTATAGTCTTGCAAAGAGTAGTATCCTATAGCGCACAGCTGCCCAAATGGCCTTTCTTCAATTTCTGGTTGAAGTCATGCTGACTAAACATCTTTCCGACCTCACTGCCACAGCAGCCGCACACTACTACCTCTTGAAGCCACTTCTGTCTTCTCTATTGTGATAGTTAATTTTATGTGTCAACTTGATTGTGCCACAGAGTGCCAAGTTATTTGGTCAAATATTATTCTGTATGTTTCTGGGAGGGAGTTTCTGAATGAGTTTAACACTTAAACGTATAGACTAAGCAAAGCAGGTTGCTCTTCTTAATGTGGGTGGGCTTCATCCTGTCAGTTGAAAGCCTAAATAGAACAAAATTTGACCCTCCTTTGAAGAAGAGGGCATTTCTCCTGCCTGATTGCCTTGAGCTGGGACATCTTTTTTTTCCTGTCCTTGTACTCAAACTGAAACATCAGCTCAGGAACTCCTGAGTCTGGAGCCAGTCAGCATATAGACTGGATCCAAACCTTTGTCTCCCCTAGGTCTCCGGGCTTGCCAACTTCAACTCTTGGGACTTGTCAGCCTCCATAATCATGTGAGAGATTTCCTTACAATAAATCTGTCTGTACCTATATATAGAGAGATTATATCATATATATATATATACATATAGATCCATTATATATAATACCCTATATAGAGAGATAAACAGAACCAACATCCTATTGGTTATGTTTCTCTGGAGAGCTCTGACTAATAAGACCCACCGTTCTACTCAAACAAAGACTATCTCCTCTCAAGGATGGAAAATACACATTCCTTGATAAATAATAATCCCTTTCTCTGAATTCAAGCATTTTAAATGCTTAAATTATCTGGGACTGGGAATGGTAGCCAGATGTTGATGTTTAGCCACTTTTGGTAGAAAGAAGATTCTCTCAAAGAAGAAATCCAAATAAATTGATTTCAGCTTACCTACTACTTTGATCAGTCTACTGATTGCTTCTAGTAATGTGGCTAAGAAAGATTTCACAGTAAATAAATCAAATATTTTCAATACTCATAGCATACCTAATACATTTCTGAGTAGTGCCCTAAATTTCTAGAAACCCTCTTAAATTCTATGTATCACACATTAACAAGATTTGACTTATTCTTATCCGTACAAATCAGGATGGTCAGGGAAACCCTTATAAGATTGCACATTAAAAAAACGAAACAAAAATCAACTCAAAGTAATACTTAAAAGGCCTCTTCTGCTTGACCAGTGAGTATTACAAACAATGGAAATATTTTACTTATTACACCCTCACACAACATCCCTAGCTATCACTCCTCCCTCTTCCCTCTAAGCAGCCCTTCTAGACACAGCTCCTGCCTGTAACTCAGTCTTCCTCAGGAGCCACAGCCTCACCTGTCTGCAACACCACCCTCTTCTCAAAGAAAGTCAAGGATCCTCCATTTACATTACAGTCTAACTGTTATCGCACAAAGGGAGCAATCTGCTAACCATGAGACAAAAGCCAATTGTCAAGAAGCAAGATGGTGGCAGTGAAAGGGCATTTTATTACAGCTTGCTGGCAAGAGGGAAGATGGTCGACTAGTGTCTGAAAGAACCATCTTAAGGGAGGCACATAATCTTGAAGCAGTTATTTAGGCCAGAGGGTTATAGGGGAGGGGGTTAGGAATGTTGACCCTCTGTTGTTACAGACTGGGAGTTGCCACACCAGATCTTTCAGTTTTCACTGATGATGGCTATCAGCATAGACTCTCCTGTTTGGCGGGTCATCACATTCCTAAGGAACTCAAAAGAACGAAGTTATCGTCTTTCACAGCTGGGAAGTATACACACCAGAAGGGGCCATAAAATCTACAGAACAGTTAGATCTCCTGGAGGATGCAAATCCAGCTGGGATGGTTAGTCAGCAGTCATTCAAAGTTACAATATGGTCTCATTTCTACAATATGGCTTCCCTTGTGTCAGCTTTGTGCTGAGCTGGTTTCATAACTAGAAATCCCATTTGCCACCATGAACAAGTCATGATCTTAGATACACTAGCAAAGCTCAGTATCTCTCTAATCACTATCTGGCTGGGGGAAAAGTTTAGTATTGTAATCTCACTGAGAGTACAGTGAGAAATAGAAAATCTTAAAATAGTGACACTGCAGCTGAAGTTGAAGAGAAGACTTGCTTTCCTTAAGAAATGATCTTTGTATTAGTATGAGGCTGTCATTCTTTTTCACAGATACCTTTCAGATCTTTCCCACCTTTGCACATTGTTCTTTCTCATTATATTCTCCTTAATTTTATATGTATTATGGACATTTCTCTCTCCTTTGATTAATAGTCTTTTAAGGCAGGCATGTGACTTTATTCTTCCTTATCATTGGCCCATTGCAAAACACACACACACAAACAAATGTTACTCATCTGAAAAAAGTCCATTTAAATTTAATTTGATTGCCTTCCCAGTATTCAGACTTAACTTTCTTTCTCTCAAGTTACATCATTTTCTTGCTGTTAGGAAGGTCTCAGACAACTTTTGGGAACAGAAAAGCATCAGCCTCTCTGTCTCTATGGTTCTTCTCTCCTTTACATTCTCAAACTAGACATGTAATCTTGCCAGTTCCCACTGCCCATAAGTCCAGGTCTCCTACTGATGTAAGTTTGCACCCACTGTTTCTAGGAAGTCAATACCTCATTCTAATCCAGGCACACCCTCTAATATCACATCATTCCTTTAGCCTTAAAACACAAATCTCATCCAGAATTTCACATGGTATTATCTTGAAATAAATAACATGTTGTCATCTTACTGGACTTATTTCCAATTAGACAGCCCAAATATATATATAATCTTAGAGGGTGCAGAAAGTTAAAGGAGGAAACTTTAACTTAGGTGTATTCTCTTGCTTAGATTTCCTGATGAGTTGGGAATATTTTGAATGTGATTCACTAAGCATATTAGTCTATCATCTCCAAATATACATGATTGAATTGTGGTGATTTATCTGCTGCTGCTAATCTTTTAATCCATTCATCATTTATTTCTCATGTTTTTTTTTCTAAATTTTGAGTAACAAATACTCTTGGATAAATCTCATAGTAACATCAGAGGAAAAAGTTCATAAAGAAATATTTATTACACCCCAGTAAGACATTTGAACTGATAAGATGAGTACACATTTTGATCCAGAAGATCCGCTATCCTACCCTAGCCTCAGAGGTTATTCTGGTTAAAATTTCAGACATACAGCTCTGTCAGCCATCACAGTCACAATAGAAGCATCCATATTTAAAATTCAAGAAATTTCTGGCAACCAATATGAACAGATTGCTAATTTTTTCACCCCCAAGGGATCTGCATCATTCATATGGTATGATAAAAAGCATGATTTTCAAAGTCATCTATTTTCTGTTCTCATTTGCTAATGTTAATAGATACAATGGTATTTGTTTATTTTGTGAATTCCTTCCAACAGGGAGCAGATTTCTCACACTTGTACATTAAACAGTAGTTGCAGAACACATTTCATACTGTGATACTGGACTTCAACGATCATCTACTCTATTACAACAACACAGACAGTCACATGTATCTGCTCTTAAAAATGTGCTATGACTAACAGAAAAAGATTTCCCAAAACACACTTCACCTGGTCATGAATGGTTTCTCCTTCTCCAACATCGTGTTTTAGTCTGAGACCTGGTGACCTCAATTAAATTTTTCCAAAGCCACCATTTTTTTCTTACTTTTCAGAGATAGTAAACTTGTAAAACTAGCATTGTGCCAAGTCCTTGTAATTGCTTATTCACCAACCATGTGACTTTGGGCAAGCCATTAGTCTCTCTGACCCTGAATATCCACATATGGATTATGTAAGATGACAACATCTATATTATGAAGTTATTGTGAAGGCTAAAAAGAAAATACATAAAAATAATTTACAAAATATTAAGTGACACATATGTGCAATTTAGTGAGATAAAAAGTACTATTTGAATAAGCCCCCCAACCAGAGAGATCTTCAAGACTTTATCTTGGAACACAACCAGAACCAGGGAGGATATCTTGCTTGTATCTCTCCCTCAATAACAATTTGGAGTCCATCTATTGGCAAAAATGCCCTTGTGGAAGCTGTGGGATCAAGCACTATGCACCAAGAGACCTAAAAGGAGTCTTGCTCACCTTAACACCAGGTGATAAGCATACAGACCTCGGTTCTTGCTGTGGACCCTTCCATGGCCTGTCTACCAGCTCCACCTCCTCTCATCTGTGGTTGAGGAGTCCCTGGAGAACACAGTCTTAAACAATTACCCATTGGCAACACAGCCTTTGTGGAAATCCAGGATAGAGCATATGATAGGTCACAAAATAAGTCTAAGCATATTTAAGAAGACTGAAATCATACTAGGCATCTTTTCAAACCACAATAGTATGAAATTAGAAATCAAAAACAAGAGGAAAACTGGAAAATTCAAAAATATGTGGAAATTAAACAACATGCTAATGAATAACCAATGGATCCAGGAAAAAATCAAAAGAGAAATAAAAAAGTATCTTGGGACAAATGAAAACAGAAATACAACATACCAAAACTTAGGGGATGCAGCAAAGCAGATCTAGGAGGAAGGTTTATAGCAATAAACACATACCTACATTAAGAGAAAAGAGAGCACTCAAATAAACAACCTAACTTTATACCTCAAGGAACTAGAAAAAGGAATAACAAACTAAGCCCAAAATTAGCAGAAGGAAAGAAATAGAAAAGATCAGAGCAGAAATAAATGAAATAAAGACCTTAAAAACAATAGAAAAGATCAACAAAACTAAAAGATGGTTTTTTGAAAAGAAAAACAAAATTGACAAACCATTAGCTAGATTAACTAAAAAGAAAAGGAAGAAGACTCAAAAACTATCATAAATGAAAGAGGAAATATTACAACTGAAATCACAGCAATAGAAAGGATCATAAGAGACTGCTGTGAACAATTGTACACCAACAAATTGGATAACCTAGCAGAATGGAATACATTCCTAGAAACACACAACCTACCAAGACTGAATCATGAAAAAATAAAATGTATGAACAAATCAATGATCAGAGGAAACTGAATTAATAATCAAATATCTTCCAAAAAAGGAAAACTCAGGACCAGATGGTTTCCCAGGTGAATTCTACCAACTATTTAAAGAAGAATTAACACCATCCTTCTCAAACACTCCCAAAAAGCTGATGTGGAGAAACATTTCCAAACTCATTTTATGAGGCCAATATTGGCTTGAAATCAAAGCCAGAAAAGGAAACTAAAAAAAAAGAAAATGAATGGTCAATATCCCTTATTAATGTAGATGAAAAAATCCTCAGCTAAATATTAGCAAATCAAATTTAACAGCACAGTAAAAGGATTATACATCATGACCATGTGGGATTAATCCCTGGGATACAAGGATGTTTCAACACACATAAATCCATAAATGTGAGACATCATAGTAATAGAATGGAATATCACATGGACATCTCAATAGTTGCAGAAAAAGCATTTGACAACATACATCATCCTTTCATGATAAAACTGAAAAAATTGGGTATAGAAGAAATATACTTCAACATAATGAAGGCCATATGTGACAAGCCCACATGAACATCATTCTCAACAGTGTAAGTTTGAATGCTTTTCCTCTAGATCATAAACAAAACAAGCATGCCCATTCTTGCCACTCTTGTTCAACATGGCACTGGAAGTCCTAGACAGAGTAATCAGGTAATAAAAAGAAAAAAACACCCAAATTGGAAAGGAATAAGTAAAATTGTCTCTCTCTCTAGAAGATTTGATCTTATATACATAGAAATTTCTAAGGACTTCACCAAAAATTTGTTAGAACTAATCAATAAATTCAGTAAAGTCACAGGATACAAAATCAACATACAGAAATCAGTTGTGTTTCTATACACTAATAGCACAATATTTGAAAAGGAAATAAAATCCCATTTGCAAGAGCATCTAAAATAATAAGATCCTTAGGAATAAAGTTAACAAAAAAGGTGAAAGATCTGTACACTAAAAACTATAAGACTTTAATGAAAGAAAATGAAGAAGATGCAAAAAATGGAAAGATAATTCTGTGCTCACAGATCAGCAGAATTAATATTGTTAAAATATCTATTCTACCCAAAGGCATCTACATATTCAATGCAATCCCTATCAAAATTCCAATGACATTTTTCACTGAAATAGAATAATCCTAAAATTCCTATGGAACCACAAAGGACACCTAATAGTCAAAGCAATCCTGAGAATGAAGAACAAAACTGGAGGCATTACAAATCCTAACTTCAAACTATATTACAAAGCTATGGTATGAAAGCAGTATGGTGCTGGCATAAAAATAGACACACAGACCAATGGAATAGAATAGAGAAGCTGGAAATAAACTCTAGTGTATATGGTCAACTAATATTTGACAGAGGAGCCCAGAATACTCAATGGAGAAAGAATAGTCTCTTCAATAAATGGTGTTAGGAAAACTGAATAACCACATGCAGAAGAATGAAATTAGACCCCTATCTTATACTACTCACAAAAATTAACTCAAAATAGATTACTTAAACGTAAGACCTGAAACCATAAAACTACTAAAACAAAACGTAGAGGGAAAGCTCCTTAACATTGGTCTTGGCAACAATTTTTTGAATGTGACACCAAAAGGACGAGCAACAAAAGCAAAAATCATCAAGTAAGACTACACCAAACTAAAAAACTTCTGCCCAGCAAAAAAAATATTCAATAAAATGAAAAGGCCACCTATGGAATGGGAGAAAATATTGGCAAACTATGTATCTGATAAGCGGTTAATATCCAAAAAGCTAAGGAACTCATGTAACTCAACAGCAAAACTACAAACAATCCAGTTAAAAAGTGGGCAGAGGAACTGAATTAGACATATTTCCAAAAACAAACGGCCAATAAGTATATGAAAAGATGTTTAACAACACTAATTTTCAGAGAAATGCAAATCAAAACCACAATGAGATATCACCTCACATTGTTAGAATGGCAATTATCAAAAAGACAATAGATAAGTATTGGCGAGGCTCTGGAGAAAAGGAAACCCTTGTACATTGATGGTGGGAATGTAAATTGGTGCAGCCATTATGGGAAACTATGGAGATTCCTCAAAAAACTAAAAGTAGAACTTCTATATGATCCAGCAATTCTACTTCTGGGTATATAGCCAAAGGAAATGAAATCAGATTCTCACAGACATCTGCTCTCCCATGTTCATCTAACGTTATTCACAATGGAAGATCTTCTTTATTCATTCATCTGTCAGTGGACACTTAGGTAGTTTCCATACTTAGCCAATTGTGAATAATACATATTGTGAATACCACATATTGGCTATTGTGAAGATATATAAATTGCATTGTACACAATGCAGTAACATTCTAGCCATGATAAAGAAGGAAATCCTCCCATTTGCGAGAATATGGGTTGACATTCAGGGCATTATGCTAAGTGAAATAAGTCAGACAGAGAAAGACAAATACTATATGATATCACTTATATACAGAATACAAAAAAGCCAAACTCACAGGAATAGAGATTAGAATGGTGGTGGCTGGGGGGTGGGGGAAATAGGTAGATATCAGTCAAAGGGTACAAACTTCCAGTTATAAGATCAGCTTTGTGGATCCAACGTACAGCACGGTGACTATAGTTCACAATACTGTATTATATTCTTGAAAGTTGCTAATAGAGTAGATCTTAAACATTTTCACCACAAAAATGAAATAGAAATTATGTGAAGTGATGGAGGTATTAACTAAGCCTACTGCAGTAATCATTTCACAGTATATAAGTTTGTCAAATCATCACATTTTACACCTTAAATTTACACAATGCTATATGCCAAGTATATCTGAATAAAGCTGGAGATAAGAAAAGCATATCAGAACTGGTGCATTCTGTTTATAAGGAGACTTGCACAAACCTGGGATGGCTGCAGAAGATGGAAAACAAATTACAAAGTCAATTTGTATGAATCAAGATAGAAAGCTAAGTGGACCTATGAACCAGCTGTTGTTCATGTAAGAAATCAGAAAAAGAGCTTGAGAAAACGAAGCCAAATATTAAAAGAAAAAAAAAACTAGTGAAATACAATCTGGGAAAAATTAGTTTCCAGCAGACAAACAGTTGCAAAATTGCTAAGACTATGTCTGCAATATGGAACACCAGATTTCTAAATTCTCTGGCTTCTGTTTTTAAAGCTGGTTGTGCTAGATACCTGATCGAAAGATTCAATAAGGCCTTGAGATGGCATTCATAGGCAGTTTCTTAGACAGCTCTTCAGAAGATGATCCTACCAATGTGAGCAATCAGCCATGCTCTGCACCAAACAGCAGCCCTTGAATATTGCATGCTGGTAAGCATTTTCCTTTCTTCTCTACTTTCCTCCTTTCCCTAGTTCCTGCTTTCTGGAATAGCAAGCACCAGTAAAGTAGGAGCAGATTAACAACTATACAGACTATTTTCTCTGAGGGACCTATCTAAGAGGGTACTAGGAAAATGGTATGGCTCTTCCATGACTAGGGTTCAGCTAGGTCCACCCGGGAATATGTGTGGTTAAGGAGTAAGTTAGGGTGTATAAGGGTGAGGGTTTCAGTTCACCTGACTTACCTCAGAATTAGGACATCAAGGGAGTGTTGAATGCCATAACCTCTCTCTTTTTTCCCCACAAATTTTTCTTCCCATGGCTTGCAGTAAGGTGTATAACCAGAGTCTATTACAAATTTCTTCTTTTTACTGACTCAAAACAGCGTTGGCATCAGTGATTCTTCTGAGAAGATTCTTCTGATTTTTATTGAGAGCTGCCTCATACGGGATGAGTTTGGGGCCAAATCTAGAAACGGTAGTTCCAAAAGTGTCTATTCGATGATCTCTTCCACTTCTGAGATTTAAAAGTAATATTTTAACTACCTGCATGACTTATAAATCTATTATCAACATGAAGGAGAGAAATGAACTCATTGGCTCTGAAAATGGAGCCAAAGCTCAAGGCTCAACATGGGAAATCCTAGGTTTTATTGTCTCCCGGGTGCCAAAGCTGTAGCACTATACTGTACTATACTATAGAACTGTATCTATACATTTTTAAAGGGGCAAATTATCACAGTGATTTAAGTGATGAGGAGTAACCACTAAACTCTTCATAAAAGACCCAAAACTGGTTAGTGGAAAGGAATAGTCAGCTAATATATTTAATTACCATAAATTTCCTTTTTTCATTTTTTCCTCTTATTCTCAAGGACATTTTGCAGACAGGCTTGTAAACTAGCAGTGCTTCAGTTTTAAACCTGTTGAAGTTATCTACACCTAATCAGCAAATTCAAATCTATTCACACACAAAGAGGAGAGACAGGGTGTAAATTGTCACATAGCCCATTTTCCAAGATGCTTATGAATGTTGAACATTTCTGTCATTTTACTACATGAGTGAGACCAGATGTCCCTGAAAAGTTCTGCCCAATGATTTTCAGTGGGATAAAAAGCTTTACACACATCTTTATTGCTTTTTGCTTTTGAAGAGAGAAGGATTGCAAATCCAGGCAGGGTGAAAAGCTGAGTATAAAGAAGAAATCCTACGCCGTAACTTTTGTGGGCTTGCTATTTCTCGCTCCTTTCTCCTGCTCTAGATGGTGACTTGTCAGTCGCCCACTTACCCTCAACCACTTGCTTAGGTCTGGTAAAAACAGCCGTTGAGAGGAAATGTAGCTTTTCCTTTCTGCTCATTTCAGAATATACTGTCTCTATTTGTTAATTTTATCACATTACTGAGACTTTGGCACAGACTTTTTCACAGTCCCCATTGTCTGACTGAGGTCCTAATAACATATGGTAATATTTTCCTAATCATGCTCCCTGCAAAACATCAAAAGATTTCATCTTCAAATGGCCATTCGAAGCAATGCAATGTACCTATACTGTTTTCTAACATAAAAATCTACTCGAGATTGGTATAGATTTAATCCTCTGCTCATTATAGATGTGCAAGTAATCCATGCTGCCTAATACAGTGTCCTGACTACTTTCTGTCGTACTCTTCTCCATCAGTTTTAAAGATTTTACTTTACCTATGCTTTGCTTTTCAACTACGTTGGAATCTCATTCTGTTCATTAAAATAAGGTTTGATATTCTATGGATAAAGTCCAATTTCTACAATTTCATGGTACATCTTGAACTGGCAGACTTGAGAAGTTTTGTTACTTGTGCTAAAACAGTAAACTCTGCAAATGTAACTCATCCCTCATTTACTCTAATATCTCTTAAATACTTCTCTGGGGATTTTAATTCATTAGTCTGTGGTTACCTCTTTTTATTCAGATCCACTGTAGTTTTATTGGCATTTATTCAAGCATTCACTTGTGTTTTTTTTTAATAAATAATGTAAAGTAGGAAGCCAAGAAGCCTTCTTCAAGTACCATAATCCCCTACAAACTATAGTCTCAATATGCTTGGTGGGATTCTCCCACATCCCAGACAGGTGCCAGATGCCATTTATATAAACAGCATAGACTACCTGGCCACCAGAAGATGGCTATGAAGAGATTACGCTCTTTTGTTTTTAGTATCTTCTTGGAAACTACGTATATTCACTCAAATAATTTAAATACAAATATAAATAAATAAAATTTTACATCTAACTTTGTTAATCACTCCTTTGGCTTTGTTCATTTCAGCAAGGCTCAGACGTAACTCAATAAAGGACAAAAGAACGCTTTTTGTGACTTTGTAATAACAGGTAGTACAAAAGATCATTTTTTGTAGCATTGTAATAAAATCTCTAGTCCAAAGGTATTAATAATTCAAGAAATTAAAAATTTTAAAGGTAAATTCAAATAAAGTAGATCAAATGTTAGAGATATCAGTTCGACAGAGGCAAAGAAAGTGTATAAATGGATCACTGGCAGGGACCAAGACAAGAAAGGGCAGTCAGAAAGTACTTAGAGGCTATAGAAAAGTACTGTCAATTTAAACCACAGAAAGATACTACTATTTAAAGGTGCTGTTGTGTTATAGACTTTTAATTAATACTGGCCCTGATTTTGGTTCCTATACATCAAACCCAGCATTTATGGGGTTAAAACCAAAAGCACTCATCTCCTTTCTCTGCTTCTTTAGTACACTCGTACATAAATAACTGTTTCTTTAACCTTTGTCTCCCTGGGCTTTTCAACCACATAGAAATTACAAATTATTAAAGCCCACGTGGCCTCACACTGGGCTCACACTAAAGTTTTGCCTGATCCTGGGTCCTTGAAGTTTATTACAGGGAAACTGATGTCCAGAGAATATCAAGAAACTGACACTACCCAGAGCTCAACTCATTGGCTTCCTGGCGCTGAAATCCACCATTCACCATGGAAGTGGACAACCAAGGACAGCTGTCCGTGGATTCTCTTATCTCACCATCCCGCCTCCCTGCAAACAGCCTCACAAGGCCAATCGCAAGCCTGTGGGAAAGTGCTGACCAGCAAGGTCACAGGCTCCGCACTCCCTACAAGCAGCCATATCCCTTGCAAACTTTTAAAAACCCCTTACCCGCTTCTTAAAGGGGAGGCAGCAGTTTTTAAGACACTAGCTGGCCAGTATTCCCTTTGCCTGGCAAAGAAAATAATAAAACTATTTTTTCCTTTTCACTCACAACTCTGTTCTTGTTATTTGGATTGGCACAGAGTTCAGAGACCAAACTTTCAGTAACGATTAGACCTAGCTAATATAATATGCCATTAAAATCAAGGAATAAAAAAATATATACTAAAGGGGTTTTTCCTACAAAGACTGAGATACGGATTTCAATAGTGTAATAAATTCATTGTGAGTTATCCCAAACAATGTGTCACTTTCTGGTTCCAGGTTTTTTCACTGATAAACTGTGTCTCACCCTGGGTAAGTTATACAACCTCTATGGCCTTCAGTTTCTTCCTCTGTAAAATGACAAGGAGTTTAGCAAATATATCATAGCTAAGATTGCTCCAGTTTTTTAAAAGATTATATTTATTTTACTTTAGAACAGTTTTTGATTTACAGGAAAATTGCCAATATGACACAGAGCATTTCTATATTCCCCACATCTAGTTTTCCCTATTATTAAGATCTTGCATTTTTATGGGACATTTGTCATAGTTAACAAGACAATACCAACGTATTCGTGTTAACTAAAGCCCATACTTTTCCAGATTTCCTTACTTTATACCTAATGACTTTGTCTACTCACAGATCGCATCCAGGCTACCCCCATTGAATCCAGTCATGATGTCTCCTTGGGCTCCTCTTGGTTGTGCCAGTTTTCCAGACTTCCCTTGTTTTTAATGACCTTGACAGTTTTGAAGAGGACTGATCAGGTATTTTGTAGAATATTCTTCAATTGGTCCTTCTAGCTTTTTAAAACATTTTATTTATCAGTGATCTTTGTAAAACAATGGTTGGCACATAGTAAGTAATAAGTAGCATATGAATGAATAAATAAATAAATGGAAAAGTGGGTGTTTCATTCATGTGTAGAAAGTGATGCATCAATATTAACCAAGAAGTAATTCTTTGATCTGTATTTTGATACCACACTGGCACTATATCGTTTCAGTTTGACAAAAAACAAACTATAATATTTGATTACTTTTTCTATTTCTGAATCACATTTAGCAACATTTCAGAAAAAAAACTAACTTAGAAGTTTAATGAGAAAAAATAAAATACCATTGGGAGGTATTTAGTGGTCAGAGAAATGCAAGTAAAGGACATTTTTTAAAATAGTAAGTGATTCTCAAATCACTACATTTACATTATCTTATTTTCCCACACAATCAGAGGAAGGAATGCAAATATCGATGAGGAAAGAAACCAAAAACTACCCTGAAAGACTGAAGATTCAGTACTCTACTGGAATCAGGAAAGAAGTGAAATTAGATTATTCTGCCTGTAGGGCAACGATGTGTTGGAAATGGAGTTATGCTAAACATAACCTTTCCCCAACCTTTATTCAAGGTAGCAGCTGAAAATTCTCTTTTCACACATAATTTCATCATGCTATTACCTCAGAGAAAAAAGATAACAAATACAACCTTGACAGGCAATGTAATATTTTGAAGTAGGCTTTCTTCTTTCTAAAAATCTGGGTCCCTCATATATAATTTCAGACTAAATACTATGCTAAAGTCTCTGACAAAAGAAGGACAATCTCTATTCAGGTTAATAGTATATTGGTTAATATATTTTGTCCTAATTCAGTAATGTAATAGCTATTTACAGAGCATTTGGTTGCATCACTATTATTTCAATTATGAGCTCAGCTGGGTAATAAAACAATAGGCTTTTCCTCAATGGACTACTTGCTCAGTTTGTGCAATTTCCTTCAAATATTAAGTTTAAAGCAAAAAAACCTTTCCGTCTTATCAGTTCTTTCAGGCTGCTATATTTTACCATAACATAGCAAACTAATAATTATCAATCATTAAATGCAATGTTTTTTGCAATTTAGTTTCAGAAAAGCAATTTAAAAGTTTCTTCATTTTTCTCAGTAGCCCACAAGATGATATTCTTTTAATTGCAAGGATTGTAATGCTTGGTACTTTCCATTTTTAGTACAGCATATTGATTTTTGTAGTCATTATTCCATTTTTCACTTTTCTAGTGATATTTACTTCACAGCTAGTCTATTTCAGATAAATTAAGGAACACTTATTTTGATTCATCCGACAACATTATTGAGTGTTCTCTTTGTACCAGGATCAAAGTGCCCATTAGAGATGCAACTAGGTACTGGTATCTTTTCTAACCCACAATACGCTCTCATAGGTTCACGCAACAGAAGAGAGAATTTGCACCATAAAGAAAAAGACCCCTTCAATCTATGTATGTAAGTCTTTTATAAATGTACATAGTTGATGCTACTTAATATACATAATAAAAGATACAATGAAAATCTATATTAGTTATTAATATGTGTAAACTTGGTTGACTTGATTATAATTCACTAATTGTTTTATGACATAAATATAAAATGAAATCCAATAAAATATAAATTATAAAGGGATAATTTGAATCTTAAAAAGTTGTTTTCCTGGCATACTACATTCTTCCTATTAAAGGATATGAAAGAGAGACTAGTCATTCAATTAGAATCCAGGAAAATGGGTACATTCATATGATTATGGGTTTGCTAAGACAGTTTCTTAGAGGTAATGATATGAACTAAGTGGTTTCATGATTGGAAATAATTAGCATGGGAGTGCAGAACTGTCTTCCCTTCCATATGTACACCTCTCTGAAGTCAAGTTGGGTAATTCAGGAAAGAGGATGAAAGGTGCCCAAGGTCAGATCCATCCCAGAATGAAGCTCCTGATTAAAGAAAATCTGAGACTTGAAAGAAGCCAGAAAGAGTAAGTGGAAATGACATGAAATTCAAATATGGACAAGGACATTAAAGCCAGTAGTTTGAGGTTGGTGTGGGAATAAGGACAGGGTTCTAATGGAGCTCATGATCTAGTTAAGAGTGAATGATGTAAGAGAGGATTCATAGACAAGGAAGGGCAGAGTCATCATCAACAATGGGAAAGCCAAGAAGAACCTTTGTTATTCAGCATTTCCAGGGATGCATACATGCTCAATCACACACAAATAAATTAAATCCAATTATTTAATTTGATAAATAAAGCAATTAACAGAATATAAAACTTAACACTGTCTAAACCAGTCATCTTTAACCACTGAAAAAATCTAACACGTAAGTGATAAAATATTTTTGGCACTCTTGGTCCTACCAGTATCCTTAAGCCAAGGTGATTCAATATGGCAGCAGATTTACTAAGGGGTGCAATTCTGATCTCTAGAAAGCTTTGGGGTGCTCATTGTAAGGCCATAACTCTTTCGTTGTCTTTCTCATTGGAAAAAACTTCTCACTTGGTGAAAAGTGGATAGAATATGATAAATTGAGCAACAACCATAATCAAGGTATTGGAGATGGGGAGGAAGAGAACATGAGATAATAACAGTCACAATTAGAGATTTGCTTATTCAGGCAAAGCTCAGCTGTTCATAACTCTCCAGGAAACACTGCTTTTAGGTCAGCTAACCCTAGATTCAATGACCAGACTCACTAGTCACTGTGATATGACCTTGAGTAATTATTAACTTCTATGAATTTCCATTTCTTTACATGAAAACAAGATTAACATTCCATCACTGATCATTTCATTATAAAGATAAAAACAAAACAATGTACAATAAAGTGCTTTGCATTAATGCCCGGTATATGATAAACATTTAATAAATAAATCTGTTCTTTGTAGATTCACATTTTCCACATATCTGAGATATTATATTGTGTTTGCAAAGAAGATATTTTTGCATATTTTGGCCAAAATATGTCTTAACTGTTTCATTTGTTTTCCTTCCTTCTTGTACAATTTCCCAGGATTGTACTTCAAGCTTTCCAAAATCACCACCTTAAATATCAATATACTTTTCTATAACACATTGTATATGAATCTCTTCACTAAATGATCCCAAGCTCCTATGATGTAGTTTCTTTGAATTAGATTTAAAAATATTTTTGCTAATGAATTCTGGAGTATAAATAAAGAGTTTGTTTCAAACGATATAAATCTGTAATAGTATTTACACTTCTAATTGCATTTTTTTATTCCAAACAAATTATTTTCCCCAAAAGCATAGCCCTCGAGTGAAGATTGCTTAGAGCACTTTGAACAAGACCATTATCCCCCAGACTCTGGATCCTCAAAAAATTATTAATATAAAACCTATTGACTTTTTAAAGAATCTAATTACATCCATAATACTGTGATCTGCCTTTATCTATAAAGCCTAAGTAAAAGTATTAATTTTCACTCTTATACATAACCATTTATAATCAATAACATGATAAAATTAAGATTCAAATCATATCCACAGTACTTTCTAGTTAAGCCCAAAGACTCATGTTGTAAAGCAGAATGTTGGTAGCTTGGGTGATAGGAATAGTCACTATGAACCAAAAATACTCCTTTTACAAGTACATATGTTAGGTGTTGAGTGAGGAGCACAATTAGAGAGACATGATATAATTGCTTGGAATCATTGCTAGAAAGAACATATTCAATATTCTCACTGAAAATAATGAATGTGATGCTTAAACTTTCTGAAAGCTTATTTAACTTTTGATAATCAGGAAGAAAGACTCTTTTTAATTTAGAGTTCAAAATAAGAAGACATTATTACTGCTTAGGCAGCTGCCTAAAATGACATTTATCTGACATTTTCACCTATATAGAAAATCATCTTGTGAAATGAATTTTTTTCAAGCAGTGAAGTTAAACTGGTAATCATATCAGGAAAATTCTTCATGATTACTCTTTATTTTGAAAAATGTCATTCAGGGGTTATTATATATTACATGTGAACTGTTTTCTGACTTTTGGTAATACACATACGCAAATGCCATACCTTACAACTCTTATATCATTGAAACACAGTACAATCTAGAAGTTTTTTTCCAAGCCCTTAGTTTTGCTAAAGGAATTCTTTGAATAAAGAGTAAATATTCAGGTATCATTGGGCCATTAGTTAAGGCATTATATCTGCATCGCCTAATTTTCAATAAAATAAATTGTATCACAAAAAACAAAATATAAAGCCTAATAAAATCTTTCCAGTTACTTTTATAAAACTAATATAACCCTAAGACTGAAACATGACTTAGATGTTACCGCAGAAAAGTATAGCTCATTCTCACATATCAACAAAGAAGTTTAAAATTAAAAAAAGCAAATTAAGTTAAGCAGTATATTAAAACAATAATGAAATAAACATGAGTAAAAATATTTTGAGTGACTCTATGTTTAATGCTAGGGTACAAATTAGTATAATTTTGCAAATGAAAGTGTCAAAGAGGAAAATAATGGGATATCTTTAGTGATTTGGAGAACGTAAAGTCACAAACTTGGCATTGCTAGAGCCAGGATTACAAACAGCTTGTTAGTACCTATTTCAATGGGTTTTAAAATTTTCAACACAATTAAAAGAAGCAAGGACACTTGTGAACATTTAGAGCTTCTGTAAATTAACTGAATGGAACTGCTTACAACATGTGGTTTCTGAGACATCTAACTAAAGCCTTGGTTAGAGGCTAGTTAGCCACTTGCCTAAAGTCCACAGAACTTGCACAGGTAATTCCTGCAACACAGAAGTGAGCTCTAGGCCCTAATGACCTTTCACTGCGACCAATTTTTCTTTCGCCATGTTTAAAAATGAAGATTGCCAAACAGATGGAGTTTTAATCCATTTTTGAAAACAACATAACACGGGAAAAATACCCCAGAAAAACACTAACTTTCCAATGAAATGCTACAGGTGAATCATTCACAGCTGAAAACAAAAAGAAAAGAAAAAAACACATTACAGGCCCATCTATCATTTAGTTGTGTGTGTCTGTGTTTTTCTAATTTAAAAAGTAGGAGATGAAAAGTGGATAGTTGTCTAAATCAGTTGAAATATTTTATTTACTAATAACCCATCAGATTGAGCAGACAGGAATTTAGACAAATTTGTCTGAAGATGAGAGTTAACGTTGTTCATTTGATACTAGCTCACACTGCTATCAGTAAAGTCTATGCTGTTTAGAATAAATAAATCAATGAAGCCAATTAAACCCAATGAGAGTCTCAGAATTTCTGTGCAGCCGTCAATTATTGCTTGAGAAAACAGCATTAATAGATCTCAGATTTCTTCTTTAAAAAGTAGAACTTCAGCATGGCTTTCTTCCTAAAACGGCATCCTTAAGCACACTTTTATAGAAAAAATCATCCTCACTCAAGAAAGCTGAACTAGAATGCTTTATCTCTAATTTATTATTTTCTGTAACATATTAAAAGGAGTCCATGTTAACTATTGTAAGTTACACTGCCAAAGAGGCTTCAGACCAAAGACTACTGAGTTTTCTTACTAAAGTCTACCCATCTACCTTCTTACCAGTGGAAAAAATAAAAGATAATAGTCAAGATCTGGAAAGGAACAGACATGAAATATCTATTGTTTATTTCATAAGAGACTACATGACTATTCATATGAATATAAAACACAGTAGATGTTTTAATTTCACTTATTTTGATGGAATATGGAAAACAACCTCAATAGTTTTACTTATAGGCCCCATAAGAAAGGATCACTGTAAGCAAGTTTCAGGAAATCAAGTTTACATCTGCTTTAGCAAGAGTGATATGGATTATTTATATTTAAAAGGTGGAATATAAGATACACATATCTTAAAATTCAGTTACTGAGTAGTAATAGGCCAAAAATTTAAACATATATCCCTCTAAATAATAAAAGGTTAATCCAATGCAGGCAGAAAATACTCCCAGGAAAAGGGCAGCTTGGTCTAATTTCCTGGTAACATGCAAGTGAGAGACCTCCTGGAACTAAAAATATATATATACATTCCTAGCAGGAGGAATTTTTCTCTACGGAATGCTTTTAGCCTAACATAACATAACTGGGCCATCCAGGATTGCTTGTATTAAACCAGCTGGGCTTTATGGTGCATGGAAAATGCTCCCTGGAAAATGCTCCCATATGTCATGCATCTATCAGAGAGTAAAACAGAGGTGTTTCATGACATAAGCCCCTTGCTCTGTTTAATGTTCTCCTTGTTCAAAAACCTTCTTTCTCAACAAGGCGAGAACAAGTCACCAGAGAAACATAGGAGCTGAAGGGAAGTTTAGATGGGAGGGCCAAAACACATCCCTGCTTCTCTTGTCCCTCACAACCCAAAACCTTGAAATGATTGGTAGAGGTTGATACTGGCTCAGATCTCTGAGTCTCATGAGTCTGATTTGACAAGCTGATTTTTAGGGTAATCTTAAATGTTTACAAGGTTGCCAAGTACTGCATGTCAATCAGCCTTTTCCGTAAGATTCAGACTTTTTAAAAAAGTTGATTTATGAACACTACATTTTAGTAACTCTAAAACTTATTTGGTATATTCCTAGAAATTAACATTTAGTCCAATATAAAAGGTTGTATGTCATTCACCCTTAAGAATTGGGAGGCATTTGCTTTTTTGAATTATTTGGGGGTTGCTGAGAATGACCCTTGAAACTTTCCACCACTGATTAGCCTTAGTGGATCATGCTGTGAAAATAAAGTTTATAGTCATTGGAGCCTCACATGTTTATTAATTTCACTAAATTTTTCTTATACTTAGGGGGGCAAAAAATCCTAACAGTAAAAGTCTGATACTGAATAAGATCTAAATATCTTACTAGAAATGTATGAAGAAGGGCTGGGTCGGATTTATGAAATGAATGCATGATACTAAAATATTTAGTCTGTTATAGCAACCATTCAAGTATTTATTTTTCAAAATATACATGTACCATTAAGGATTCAATAGAGAAAACAGGAGTCATTCTGAGTATTTTGAGCAGTAAGAGCTATAATACAAGAAATTGGGGTTAATGAGATCATTGGAAAGGCTGAGAAAGTACAAGTCTGCAGTTAATAGCATCATAGTACAGACAGTCTAGAGGCCAGGAAGTGGCTGCTGCTCCCTGGTGGTCAGGAAGATACAAGAAAGTATGCTGATGTTTTGGCGTCCCAAAGCCTGGATACGGCTTGATGGTGTTACATCTGTGGTCAGCATCCACAAAACTCCTGTCTGTTGGTGTCTGCAAATTAACCTCCACTGCTAGCAGAGGAAGATCCTCTGTATCTCCTCCGCTTTTCAAAGCTCATGTCAGTGAATCTCACTGGCAGAACCTAAATCTGATTTACCCCTCTCACGACCACATAGTCTGGGAAATGTAGATTTTAGGCTTCAGGACTGTGAGATCTGGAGAGAACCTACAAGTAGGTGGCAATGGATGTCGATTGCCAGTAGATATTTTTCAACTCAATGTATGTGTAGGTTGACTAAATATTTTTGATCAGTGCCATTGTGTTACCTAGATGTTTTAATGCAGATACATAGTGATTAAGAGCTCAGACTCTGTACCTACAGTGTTCAAATCACCCACCAGTTACCCACTGTGTGAACTCAGATAATTAACCTCTTCTTCCCAAAAGATCTCCATGAGAAGCTAGTATGAGAAAACTGAGCACTACCTCAGTAATTAACTACATAATTTCTATGTTTGTAAGATCGATAATAACTAACACCTATCACAAATACTGATACATAATAATTACTCAATAAATGTAAGTTATTCCTATTATAATAATATAGCCTATTTTATGTACTGTATACATCCAGGTAATAAGATTATAGTAGAAATGTTCAAGCTATATTTTCCTATTATTTTCTGATTATTGTCCATTAAAATGTACTTTTGCTTTTGATTACATAGTTTTCATTTATAAAACGAAAAATAAAAATTTATAATACGTGTGTAAGTGGACTACAACTAATCATTTGGGCTGAATAATTTTAAAGTACATTCAATGTGATTTATTAATATGCTAAAACTCATATTCAGAAATTGATCCACTTGCGGGTTAACTATAGCTGTCTCAGAATGAATATTGCCGGATTAGAGAAAAGCTTAATTGTATAATTGGAAATCATCGAAGTTAATAAGAAAATTCTTTTATTGACTTCACAGTTATTTTTAAAACATTTTAGTTCTTTTTAATAATTGGAACTAGATTTTGGAGTAACTTTATAGTTTTAAACACCTATACGTTACTTCATTTTTGTTGGTGTCCCAAAATGAGTTTATTTGATTTTGAGGACATTGTTTATTTTATTTTATTTTATTTTATTTTATTTTATTTTATTTTATTT